>NC_089494.1:19076832-19385511 GCF_036850765.1 Saccopteryx bilineata | reverse complement strand
AAGAAATCACATTCCCAAGGCCATGCCACTGCAACATAAAGGTTATTTATTTCCAAACAAAAGAATTAGGAAACGTGAACTTTCAAGCTTTAAGACTAACATTATCTCATCTGCTGGAGACAGATGGTATTTAGTATTTTCGGTGAAGAGGCTGCAAAATGTTAGAACGTAATACGCCTGGGATGAGTCACTGGGCTGAGTTAATTTGCTAAAATTTTAGCTTTCACATTTCCTGATTAGATTGTTTTCTCTTTTTGGTCTTTGTAATCTGGCATCTGTGACCTGAACAATTTTCCATTTAATACAAAGGAAATAGCTTTAATTTTTCTTTATTGGCAGGCTCACCTAGGGTTATTCTAGGGTATTAACCCCAGGCTTAGTTTAAAATGATGATAGGATGATTTGCAACAAAGACTTTCATATGAAAATATCATTTATTATGAAGGCGTTAGGTCATCTTGATAACATAATAGATCAACTAAATCGCAAATGTATTTTTATCTCTTCCTTTCTCTTCTTCTTTCTCAGCCTCTCTCTTTGGCTTACTTTCCAATCATCTCCTATTAGTACTACCTTCTTCCATCCCTGCTATTCCTAAATATATGTATCTGTGAATTCCGTCTATAATCTTTAGATTGTGGAGAGAATTTTGTTTGACCCCCTTTCATTTTTTCCTTAATGTGTCCTTTTAGTGTGCTAGATTCTTATTAACTCTACTGAATAGAAATCCTCACCTTCATTTAATGTAATAGATGTTTCTGAAATCTCTCAGATACGTTCATCCATTTAGTAATTCCCATGACATTTGGGAAGGTGTGAAGGTCCAAAATACGACCAGAACAAAAATGTTATTATGAGACATCCACAAATGACAGCTCCAGATTGTGGTACAAAACATTTTTTCTGATTTTTTTATTTACTTATCAAATTACACAGAGACCTCCCCCAGGGGACTTCCTGAAATTCCATCTCTCTTGGGTCTCCTTCTGTCTTCCTCTCCCCAAGGACCCACTCAGTCTTTTCTCCAAATCTATCCATCCTTTACAGAACTGGCTGGATGCATCCTGGAAGTGTGGTTGGTTGCATCCCTGAGGGGAAATTCATCTCCTGAACCAACAATCATTTCTTGTACTAATATTTGCCAGGGATTTAGAGGTGACCATTAATCTCAACTCTCCCACATCACTTTGGAACTGAAATTTATATACAGGAGTCAGGTGATGGGGAGAGAAAAATATAGGCTTAATAGCCAATAAAACTACTTTGCAAACTATGGCCTGGACCCATGGCCATCATTGGGCTTTTGAATACTTCTCAATTCTCAGATCTAAACTTAGGACACATTCTCAACAGAGTATGAGGGTCTACAGAGAAGACTCCCTTCCCCGGATTCTCTCTCTCAGCCACTAGGACCAAATAGTCAGGAAAGAGAAAGTCTGTCCTCTGGACAACCCCGGCTAATTTGTCACAGTGGGCTTCTGACCTTCATAAGCCCAGAAGGGAGGAAAAGGCAAGGACAGACCCATGAAAAAGAAAACTCAGAAGGGACTGAGCCACATTTCTAAGTCTCAGTCAATCACATAATCACTTAGGGCTAGGGTGGAGCAGGGGAGAAAAGTTCTTCCTAACATTTCCTTTCTGGGTATTGTTATAGAGTGGAAATGTTTTCCCCTTTTTGAAAACATGAAAAGTAGAGACTGTCTCCTCTAGCACTCTTCAGATTTTGCTCTTTTAAACCATTAAGTTGTAATGAAACTAGTAATCTACCAGGGGTCAGACTGTCCCCTCAGGATGGTCCCACTCACACCTCTATGAGGTCTCTCTCTCCATGTCAACCTTCCCTCCACTGTGTGGACCACCTGGATTAGGGCAGACAGTTTAAGTTTCTTTGCTCTGAAGACTCTGCAATGGGTAAAAATGATTTGTCAATTAGGTACGCTAAGCGGGACACCTATTGCCTCGTTTATATTTCATCTCAAGTTGTCACTGGCCAGTACCTCCAATATAATCCATCAGAAGTTAATAACAATACAAGCCAAAATATGATATCAGCAGAATAAGAATGACTCAAACTTGAATTTGAACTGCCTCCGAGTATTAAACTCGCAGAGAACACTTAAAGTCCAAAATTCAAATTGACCTTTACATTATAACCCAAAGAAATTAAAAGCCAACATTCTTACATTAAACTACAGAAATTAAAGACTAAGTAACATCTCCATTTGTTGAAAAGAAATGGTGCTTAGTCTCACACAGCACGGTTCTCAGATTCCTGAACAAAATGTTCCTTCTACAGTGTCTCACAGCAATGGGAGCGATTCCTTTAGGGGCTCTGAAGTTGAAGACAGTAATTAAAGCCAAGTTCTTTCTCTTTAAAGCCAAGTTCTGAAGTATTCCTATCTGTAATGTGTAAGAAGAGTTGATAGAAATAGAATTATCATAACCTGTCCCAATGAACTCACCAGCAAAACCTTAGCCCTAGAGCAGGTATACAAATATGTACACTTATATATGCACAGGTAACACACACAAACATGCTAAACACATGTACATTCTTGTACCCACATACATTCAAACATACATGCACACACATGTGTGCACGTATACACACATACATTATACATGCATACTTTTCCTTGAATCCAATTTTTACTACAATTTTGATGCATGTTACTACTTCCAAAGATCATAATAGTGATGGGGGAGGGTCAGAGGGTATAGTAACCAAACAGTTTGACTCACTTAAAAATCATTTCTAACTCACTTCTCTTTAAAAGAGAAGTCTTGGCCCTGGCCGGTTGGCTCAGCGGTAGAGCGTTGGCCTGGCGTGCGGGGGACCCGGGTTCAATTCCCGACCAGGGCACATAGGAGAAGCGCCCATTTGCTTCTCCATCCCCCCCCCCTCCTTCCTCTCTGTCTCTGTCTTCCCCTCCCGCAGCCAAGGCTCCATTGGAGCAAAGACGGCCCGGGCGCTGGGGATGGCTCCTTGGCCTCTGCCCCTGGCGCTAGAGTGGCTCTGGTCGTGGCAGAGCAACGCCCCGGAGGGGCAGAGCATTGCCCCCTGGTGGGCAGAGCGTCGCCCCTGGTGGGCGTGCGGGGTGGATCCCGGTCGGGCGCATGCGGGAATCTGTCTGACTGTCTCTCCCCGTTTCCAGCTTCAGAAAAATACAAAAAAATAATAATAATAATAATAATTAATTAATTAATTAATTAAATAAAAGAGAAGTCTTTCTCTTTAAAAGAGGCTAAATAGTTAACACTTGCTTTTCTCGGTCATCCTGCAGCCTGGATTATCTGTGAGACATAAATCTCATCAGCATGGTGTAAATGAAAGCCTGAATAGATAAAATCTTTTCGGCCCCCAGTCTTTTTCAGACCTAAAAGGCTGGTGTGGAGCTGGGAGAAGCGACAGCCGCCCCGTGACTAGGAAGACAAAGCCAAGTGCTACAAAGGAAGCAGCTGAAACAGAGAATGAGCCTGGCTTCCTGATGGGTCTCAGATCCATGGTCAGCCTGTTCTGGATTTCTTATTATGTGGGAAAAGGTAAATCTGTATACCTTTAAACTACATAGGATTTCTGTGACTTTGTAGATAAACACACATCTATATGATTTAAAAAAATAAAAGAAGAAAGAAAAAAAAATCCCAGTTTCAGATTTACCAGCATGCAAGTCAGCCTGTGATAGTCTCTCAAAGTTGGCAATTTGTAAGAGTTAGGAGCAATAGCCCACCAGTAGGTGAGTTTCCCCACCCACCAGTGTATCCTGTTAGAGATTAGGTTAATAACATCACAGTGACCACATCTCACCTGAAGTGCCCTTGTTTCCATCGAACCTCCTCATTTTCATTTTCTTTTCAGCTCCATGTCTCGTGCCCACCTCACCGTCCCCTCTGCAGTGTTGAACTATTAGGACTATTCCTTAAGCTGATCAACCTGCCTCTCATAAGAAAATTTGGTTCATCACTGTGTTAACATCTACTAAGTCTTGTCAATGGCCACCTTTAGAAAGAAAGAAAGTGGGAGTTGGGAGGAAGAAGATGGGTAAAAACTAATATTCTGCCTCAAGTATAAGGTATTATGTCTGGCCTTTGGCTCCTCTGCAATATTTACCAGGTTCAGGTCTCAAGGGACTCATAGCCAGTAGGATAGACACAGTATGCTCATTCATAACAGTGATACATCTTTGGATGTGACAGGAAACACATGAAAAGATGGTATTTTGTGGGGTTCAAAGGATAGGAAGTAACTCCTGCTCTGGTTATTTGGGTCAAATCATGAAGGCAGTATTTGCATATTGTACCCATCTGTTCTATCTCAGCTCAGAAATTGCAGCAGGAAAAAGAGCATGAAGGAAACATTCTGGCAAAGGGAACAACAAGAGCAGAACACAGAGGTCGAGATGAGTTAGGTGTGTCTCGAAAACTTGGCTGTGTTCAGAAATGCTGGCACCAGAGAATGAAACCAAGCTGGAAGAAATTAGTAAAAAGTTAATTCAGGCCATATAATGAGAGTTTCTTGAATGCTAAGCTAAGGTGCTCCGATTATTTCTCAGGTGATGTGGAGCCATGGACAGAGGGGAGAAGTGGATTGAGCTGAGCTTCAAGCTGGTGGATTTAATAACAATGTATAGGATAGAGACGATTGCACTAGTCTAAGAAAGGGAGCAAAGAGGGGCTAGAATGAGGAGGTATAATTCCTAGGACCTGGTGACTGACTGAAGTTAAAGAGAGAGAAGATCCCCAGTGGCAGGTTTCTGGATGGGGTGCCTGGGAAGATGGTGAAATCTTTAATCCAAGTAAGCATGTTGGAGAAGATAAGACAATTTTTTTCCATTTTTGATCATCAAGGTCGAACTGTCAAGCACAAAAATAATGAACCAGAACTTAGAAGGAAGGGTGGGACCAAAAATTGGAGACTTATGGGTCATCCCCATATGAGATGTAATAGAAATCATGATTATGAATGAATCAGCCAAGAGAAAGAATACAGAGAAAAATGATAATAAACATCAGAAATTTAGGGATGATTTTATTTCAGAATTATGTGAGTACTGATATCACAGAAATCCAAAGGAAGAGAGAGTCTCTAGATTGAAAATATAAATATATGATCTCTAAGATATGGTGTAAGTATAATTTTTCTTTAATTTTTGGTTTCTACCAGTACTTTTTTTAAAATAAATATTAAAAGCAATTAATGTTACGTTGAAAAAGAAGAAAGTGACTAGTACAAGGTGCAAATGGAGTCAAATTGGTAATGTAATGCAAATGCCTTTTATGAGCTTTAACATTTAAAAAGAACATTTCAGTTGACTTGTTGTTATGCTTAATATTGCTTGTTTATTCATTTAGCATTTTTCAATAAATATTAATGGACCTCTGTTATGTGTTTGGCACTGTTCTTATACATTCAGACTATATCAGTGAACAGACCACCAAAGATCTCCCTCTGCTTGCTGATTTCATCCTCCCTCTCTAGAATGCAAGATTCCTTGGACTTTCTTATTCATCTTATACCCCCAACCTCTTCAGCTGGTGGAGGACTTGCATCACCATGACCTTCAAATCAATTCAACTTACTTACCCAAGCTTTTAGTTCCTCAATCGCAGAATAGAAATAGTCATACCCACTTTTCACAGTAAGGAGGGCAAATGGCATGTAGAGGTCCTCCTTATGTGCTCAGTCACTGTGATTGTGTCAGCATAAATAACAGCGGAGAAAAGAACAGATATTCTGGGTTCTGCATTTTGACTCTGGTTTCATAACTCACAGTGTTCTCTTAGACTTTAGTTTAATTATCTAAATAAAAACAAAGATGACTTATAGATGAGATATGATAGGTGATAGATAGATGATAGATAAATAGATAGATGATAGATAGATAGATAGATAGATAGATAGATAGATAGATAGATAGATAATAGACAGATAGATGGAATGGGCCAGAGTGGTGAGGTGGTTATAGTTTTCTTTTGCAGTCTACACCTGCTGAGATAATCTACTTAATATCTTCCTAATAGTTTTTGGAGCAAAAGGACAAGAACGGTTGGGATTGGGAGTAGGATAGCTTAAATGGATGAGGGGAGAGAAGGCATGATTTGTATCCAGACAGAACAGAGCTTTCAGCCTGCCTCACAATGGGGTTTATTCACTAAGACCAACAGATCCTCAGGGACATGAAGTGGTTGGATTTGGAACATATTCCATCAGCCTAACTGCTGGTGAAATCTGAGGTGACACAGGAGAAACTGATAACTACCTGCTGCCCTGTTTCCAGCACCTTGGATCCCAGACATAAGGTTCTCCTCGCTTTAAGGAGTCCCAATCTCACTTCTCTCTGCTTCCCCTCACCTCTTTTCATGGTTGGGAAAATGATAAGCTTCTTTCTTTCTTCTCTTAACCCAAGGAGATGGTAGCTTTCCCGAAAGAATATTCTGTTGTGAAATAAAAGCAGCAGATTAATCTGATTCAGAAGGAAGCCAGAATATTTACAGATCCTGATTTCACATTTCCACCAGTATCCTGAGCAGCAGGAAAACAGAATGCATTTCTCAACCGGCATTTACCGAACATGCATTTTATCTCAGGACCTAGAGACATAGCATTTCAAAAGTCACTTGGGGTTCCTACCTTTACAGAATTTAGGGTACAGAAAGAGGTATTAAATAAACCATTTTATTTAATAAGATACAGAGTTAAGAGATATGGTAGAAAAAGTATTGGGTTATAAGAGACCCCAGAAAAGGAAGATGCATTTAACTCTACCTAGGAAGGTGACATCATAGGAGTTCTTAGAAAAATTCTCCTATTTAGAAACTTGGTCCCAGGAAAATGCCACCTTGTAATGGGTACTACTCTTTCTGGTCACAAGAACTTTTCTAAATCAACCGAAACTATAGCCTTCAGTTATAAACAAGATGATGTACCTCTCTTAGAGTGCAGTGGCCAAAATATTGTGATTGGGTTTAGCAATATACTATTTGAGAATATTTGTGATTGTTTGTAGATCGTGACTTTGCTTCATGAATCTTAGCTGCTCCAGGAGAGTCTAGTATCTGAGAGGGGCCTCTGCTCCTGTTGAGGAGGACACATACTTATTGTTTTCACTATTGCTATTACAGCTAGTAGAGCCTCTTGGTAAACCTGTTGAACTTCCCCCAACCAGACAAGGTGAACCCAAGACCCTATGGAGACCTACAGGTTCTGGGATGTTATATGTCTTTCCCTCTTAGTGGGTGCACTCTGCCTAAAACTCTAAATATCTTTCTCCTTTGGGTTAGGGACCACTCACTTTCTCTCCATTGGGTCCACAAGAAGTGAGAGATGACAATAAAGCTTCCTTTTCTTCAGTTTAGAACTGGTGAGTCTGTTTCTTCTGTACAAAAGACACTGAGGTAGAAGGGGAAAACTGTCACTAACTTTACTTCTGGATCTAGAAAATAACTCTTTTCCCTGAAGTTTGAGAGTAGAGATCCAAGCAGACTTCCTATAAGAAGTGGCCA
Organism: Saccopteryx bilineata; assembly: GCF_036850765.1. Lineage (NCBI taxonomy): Eukaryota > Metazoa > Chordata > Mammalia > Chiroptera > Emballonuridae > Saccopteryx > Saccopteryx bilineata. Next base: position 19,378,008 of record NC_089494.1, on the reverse strand, counting down.
ATTGAAAGATGAAGAAGTACCTGGGAAGGCACAGAGGAGCATCTGTTATTAAGACTCAGATCTCTGAAGCACAGAGACCATAGGGCATGTAAGGTGTTAAAAAAAAAAGAAGACAAATGGCCAACAGATATATGAAAAGATACTCATCCTTACTAGCTTAGAGAACTGCAGATCAAAACTACAATGCAATACCACCTCATACCTGTTAGATTGGTTGTTATCAATAAGAGGTAATAATGGGTATTGGAGAGGCTATGGAGAAAAAGAAACACTCATTCACTGCTTATGGGAATGTAAACTGGTACAGCCATTATGGAAGGAAGTATGGTGGCTTCTCAAGAAATTAATAAAATTACTATATGACCCAGCAATTCCTTTACTGGGTATCTACCCTCATATCTTGAAAACATTGGTACACAAAGGCACATGCATTTCCATGTTCATCGCACCATTATTCACAGTGGCCAAGATATGGAGACAACCAAAGTGTCCCTCAATAAAGGATTAGATAAAGAAGATATGGTACATATATACAATAGAATACTACTAAGCCATAAGAAATGATGATATATTGCCATTTAAGACAACATAGATGGAACTTGGGAACATTATACTAAGTGAAATAAGTAAATCTGAAAAAGCTAAGAACTATATGATTTCACACATAGGTGGGTTATAAAACTTAGACTCATGTACATAGATAAAAGTGAAGTGGTTATCAGGGGGAGGGGATTAAAGAGAGACAAATATACGGTGATGGAAGATGATTTGACTTTGGGTGATAGGCACACAATCCAATCAACAGTTCAAATGCTACAGAGATGTTCACCTGAAACCCGTGTATTCTTATTGATAAATGTCACCCCACTAAATTTAATTAAAAAGAAAAGAGTAAAAGCAGAGTTGGACAAGCTGTAAAGGTGAAACTTATAAACAATGTTGAAGAATTTTAAAGTTCATCCTGAGGTTAAGGGGAAGCCAATGAATAGCGTGAAGCAGAAGAGAAACATGTTTGGGTTTGCTTTTGAGAAATATTCTCACTATAGCATGAAGAAGGACTTAGAGGGCAACCAAATTAGAGGTAGAAATAGCAATATAATGGCTAGACCATACTCCAAGAAAAGAGAACAAGAGCTTGATCTAGGGTGGTGGTAGCAAGGATACAGAAAAGTGAACACATTTAGGAGATGTTAGAAGCCAGAATGGCAATAACAGATTCAAAGGAGGTGGTGAAGTCAAGGATGAGTGAGAAGTCAAGGATGCCTACTGGATGCCAACTGGCTTGGGCACCTACAGTGATGATGGAAATCACTCACTCTGTGCTATGCACCAAATGTTTGTGTACCCCCAACTCCACGTGTTGAATTCCTGACTTCCAATGTGAAAGTCGTAGGAGGTGGGAACTTTGGGATATAATTAGGTTTGATTATATGGCAGTTAGGTAAAGAAGGTGGCGCTCACATGATGAGATTAGTACCCTTATGAGAAGAGTGAGAGACAACAGAGCTACCTTTCACCCCCAGGTGAGGACACAACAACAAGATAGCCATCTGCACAACAGGAAGCAGACTCTCACTAGACACCAAATCTGTGGGCCTTTGGATTACAGGCTTCCAGCCTCCAGAGCTGTGAGAAATAAATGTCTGTTGTTTAAGCCTCCCAGTCTATGATACTCAGTTATCGCAGTCTGAAAGGACTAAGATGCTGTGACAAGGAAGAGAAGATAGAACAACTTCAATTTCAGATAGGAGCAGGTGTGGTTGAGATGATACAGATGTCCAAGTGTTTGAGTAGACAGAAGAGATCAGAAGAGAAGTCTAAACTAAATGTATGGATTGTAGCCCTAGCATAGCTTGGTTGGTAGAGCATTGTTCCAAAGCACAGAGATTGCCAGTTCGATCTTCGATCAGGGCACATACAGGAGCAGATTGGTGTTCCTCTCTCTCTCAAATCAATATAAACAAACATTACAGATGTGGATTCCAGGCCATACAGCAAGAAGGTACACTTATAGCATGAGGTGACCAGAGAGACTGGGAAGGCTAAGGAGGGGCTTAGGGACAGCAACATTTGAGAGAGTAGAGACTTGGCTTTGTCCACAACATTCACGGTCACTAAGGTCCAGAGTGAGGAAGAGTCCACAAGTCATACACTGAGCCATGGGCACGTGACCTAAGCATCTAATTCTGCCCCATAAGAATTTTAGCATAACAACAACAATGGTCTCTAAGGAATCAATGTCTATGAAAGGGTTTGAGTTACACCTGAGGACTCCTTTATAATCCTGTGAATTTTTAAATGCCCTGCACCTCTGAAGTACTATATTTATAGTATTTTCACTGTGATCGAAGCCTTTCAAAGGGGAGACAATGCATTCAGAAACGTTACTTGGTTTGTTCCAGTGAAAATGGCAGAGCCTGAAATGACCCACATCCTCTGTTTAGATTTACAGCTCTGTACCTGTCCTTCTAGGTTACTATTTACTGCTCTTATATGTTGACACTAGTTGATTACTTTCTGACCCATGCATCCACTCCATTAGAGCCCATTAAAAAAAAAAGATTCTTCAGCTGAAGACATGGAAAAATACAGCATGAGAGAATTTCTCAGAACCATTTCTGAGACCTAGGATGCCCTTGCTTTGCCACCTCGGCCTGCTGGCTGTCATCGAGTCCTGGAGAAGATGGGGAGTCTGACACGTGGGCTGTGTCTGTCCCTGCGCCTGCCTTGTATTTTCTATTTCTGCTCCACCCCATCACGGAGAATGACAAGTCAAACATCGGCTCGGGTTTCCTTTCTCGCTGCCACTGTCCCTTCCATTCGCTGGGTCCCCTGCCTTTCTAGCACAAAGTTGTTGTGTTTGGGCTCCAATTTGCCAGGCAGTGATAAAATCCAAGAAAAACCTATTCTTATTGAATTATTTTCGGAATGTTATGCAAACATGTCTAAATTATGTGGCAGCCAATTCCGCTCTAAGATCTGGTTTGGACCTCATGTTAATTCAAGTAGGAGAGAGAAGTAAAGAAACAAATCCCCGAAATGCCGAGATGCTGGCTTTCATTCTCTGGGAGCATTATACTTTGAGTTCACCCCTTCCAGACAAGGGCAGTGAAGGCCACGTTCTGGTACTCCTTCATGGACAGCTCAGAGGAAAGCCTCTGACTTCAGTTCTCTAGGAGAATAAAGGTTGGCACAGTTGAAAGCCCACTGGCGCATGTAGGGTAAGGCTGCAATCTCCTTTTTGGAAAAGGATTGGGCAGGACTTCTTTCAGTAAGTTCAGACTTTAATCTAAGTTGCTTCGTCCCAGGGAGCTTTAAAATCGGTAGTACTGGCTATTCTCCACAGCTGCGCTCTCCAATGCCTACCCCAGAGATAGCTCCTTTCAGATTCAAGCTCTTATTCCACAGAGCCAACCCATTTCTGATTCTGGGCTGGACAACTGTCCTTTTTCCACTTTCACATCTCCTAGCCAGAATTCCTCTTTTCTTTTCTTTTCTTTTCTCTTTTTTTTTTCTGTCCTTTACTTTTCTTATTTTTTGATAAAACATTAAATTCCTCCATTTACTATCCAATTTCAAACTTGCTAAGCTGGTAGGATGAGAGCCTGGAGTCACTGATGACCCTTGTCACCACTAGAGGGGCACTTACCTGAGACTGAAGCCGGCAGGAGGGCAGAGCCTGGCCAGCTGCACAGGAGCACAACTTGACTGTGACTTCTTCATGTCCATGCTCTGAACGCCTTGGTATATACCTGTTGCTACTGAAGCATTAACCCCAGGAGGATGTGCATGGAACTTTGACCAATGGGAGGCAGGAGCTAATGACTAACTCCCCATTCGCCATGAACTTTCCTGAGACCCAGTAGTTCACAGGCCTCTAGGAAGACAATCCTGTGAGACTGAGCAGTTAGTTACACGTATTACCAAGTGGTGACAGGATCAGTACGTGTCCCTTTATAATTCTTTTCTGTTCCTTCTTTACACCATTCCTTCTTCATTCCTTTTTTTTTTCCAAAGTGAGAAATGGAGGGTGGCAGACAGACAGACTCCCACATGCACCTGACCAGGATCCACCCGGCATGCCCACCAGGGAATGATGCTCGGCCCATCTGGGGCGTTGCTGCGTTGCAACTGGAGCCATTCTAGCACCTGAGTTGGAGGCCATGGAGCCATCCTCAGTACCTGGGCCAGCTTTGTTTCCATGGAGTCTTGGCTGCTGGAGGAGAAGAGAGAGATAGAGAGAAAGGAGATGGAGAAGGGTGGAGAAGCAGATGGGTGCTTCTCCTATGTGCCCTGACCGGGAATCAAACCTGAGACTTCCATATCCCAGGCTGATGCCCTACCACTGAGCCAACAACTGGCCAGGGCCTCCTCTTTATTCCCTTTTTCCTGGGTTTGTATTGCCCCTGTGTGACCTTGAAACCACTGTGGCCTGTGCTCATATTCTTGTCCACCAGGTTATGGCCACAATAATAGAGAGGGACCCCTCCATGTGTATCAGGGCAGCTTTTAACAAAGGCACACATCCTTTGGGCAGACCATACACCCCAGTTCTGTCTCCACCCTGTATCTGGAAACAGGACTGCACTTCAGACTATGTCCCTAGAGTTTTTGGATCTGAGGAGAGTAATAGTAACCTTCCTGCTAATGAGGACTCAACTAGCAAATTGCAAATTAAAAGATTCCTTTTTTTTTTTAGTTTACTTTTTCTTTTCCTCCCCTTGCATCTTCTTTTTTAAAATTAAATATATTGGAGGTGGCATTGGTTAATAAAATTATATAGGTTTCAAGTGTATAATTCTATGACACTACATTTTTTCAACGATGCTGTGGTTCCCTCCTGGTCATTTTGAGATTCATGAAGCCATCTGCAAGAAGTGCACTCTGCTGACCACAGCCTTTCTAGGGGACCAAAGGTAGTCATGGCTGGTTAGAAAGTGTGACCCATGCAAGGAAAAAACAGGAGATGGACAGAGAAGTGGAGATGAATAATTTCACCTTTCAGAACACGAGGATAATGAGGAAGGATACATGCACAAAGCTGAGTTCTGCAGGGAACATCACAAGTGCTACCACGAGGAATTATTTGTCCTCAGTCTCCCCCAGAGAAGGTGGAGTTGATCATTTGGGCCTGGTGGCCTGTATTGCCTTCCAGCCAACACTATTAAAAGTGCCTGCTCACACTCAGTGGTTCGGAAAGGCATTTCACAACCCCTGACCTGCTGTCCATTCTGTAGATACAGGCAGCTCTAATTTTGCAAAATGCTATTTTTAAAACAACTAAATAGTTCCACATTGCCCCCACTGCAGCCCAGAAGGAGCTGGTTGCCTCACCAAGTCTTTGGCACCAAAGGGCTTTGCTGAGAATGTTTCTGCTGTCATACCACTGTGATTAAGATTAATTGTTTCAGTTGAAGTGAGTCACTCAAAAGGGATGGGAAGGATGGAGGGAAGAGGGTAGTTGGCTTTATTTTTTTTTTCCTACTTCAATGTTTGTTCTGAAATATCCAGAAGAATAGAGGAGGAAAGCAAAGGAATTTAAAGTGTGGAACATGTAATAGAGGACATCAAGTGAAAAAGCTATTATGAGTTCCATGTTTATCTTCAGCTCAGTGCCTTTCAGAAGAACATGCACTTGGCTAACAAGCTCGGAGGATGTGACTACTCTCTGCCAGGTGGAGCCTTGACCTGAACTCTAAAAAAACCCAGCTGACCTCATTCAGCCCCATTTACCCAAAATAACAAGGCTAGAACACCTTCCCCTCAACAGGTTCACACACAGCCTATACACACATACTCCAGATGTATACATTGAAACCTCAAACACTTATTTTGGGTGGAAGAACTCATAGACAACCAAGAAAGAAACTGAGTAAGAAAAAGAAAATATATAACCACTAAACTCAAGACAAAGAGGAAATAAATATTATTTATAGAATATCTTTGACTTACCAGGTATGAGTGCAAAGGTTGCTCCTTCTAAGTCACTTCTCCAAAGCTCAGACTCGTACATCCCTTTTCAATGTGCCCCCTGGCTCTGAGACACCCTCAACTCTTCTCTGAGTTGTTGGTAGAGTGGCCTTCAGTGAAGCATCTCAGTTATTTAGGAAGTATTTACAGAATACTTATAGAAACCTCATTCTAAACCCATGATTGTTACTCTCATTCCAAATTAAAAACATCTATCATCTATGCTTTTTTCTCTATTCCATTATCTTAACAAAAAAATAAGAAACATCTGGCAAAGAAGAAAATGTATGGCTTCACCAATTTTATTCATTCAATGGGAATTGAGTTGTTCTGATCCACAGGGAAGAGTTTTGGGCAATGTGTCAGAAGATTAAAGTTTACATTATCCAAGCCAGAACATGGTCTATTTGACTTCCATTGACAAGTGAGTGAATAAACTTGTGTATAAATTCCAGCTCATCAGCTAGCCAGTTGTGTGGCTCTAAATAAACTACTTCTATTTTCTGGACCTTGGAGAATATCAAGTCCAACAGAAAAAACTACCCTATCTTCCAGTTCAGGTATTTATCTCACTGTCCCACCAACCTAGAGTCTCTACATCCTTGCAAGGCTGTCTTGACCTTCCCTTTCCCTGAAGAGTCTATTTGGAACCAACTTTTTATACATCTACATTTCAGGCTCAAAGAACTTAACCATCAATTCAGCTCTCATTTCTAGCCTGAGCCCACCCAGCAATTTCACTGAAGCCTTCTCTGGGTTCCCATGTTTCTAATCTAGAGATGCCATATATGGTTTTTCCAAGTCCAGGTTGTTGGCAGATGAATCTATAGCAAATGTATTACCAAAACATTAGTTCATCTGTACTCCCTCCATGCCTCAGCCCCATATGTACAACATGCTGAGCAATGATTGCTGGTCGTTCAAATTCATTGCCTCTTTGGGATAGGGGAGGGGCATAATTGGCTGCATCCTTAAGTTACAGAGAAGATAGTTTTTATTCTCAAACAAGATACCAAGAAATGTTATCCTAATTCTGTCAGTATCAATATTTGATACCTCTGTAATAGTTATTTCTCATACCCAATCCGAGTTTAATTTCTCTCTCCCTCCTCTCTCTCCCTCTTGCTCTCACTCTTGCTCTTACTTTGTCTCTTTCTCAAACTTAAAGAATTCAATGGATTCCCAGTCATGTGAACATAAGTCAATGCAATTTTGACCAGAGCTAGACAAATGGGCAAAAGCAGGTCACAATGGTCACTCAGAAGATGGAGCCTAGATTGCTTCCATTCCTTATTGTCTCATGATACTTCCCCTGCCAATTCTTCTTACCTTTTTTCCCCTGGGTCTCAGGTCAGCCTAAGAACTGGAGAGTATCCAACAAAGGAATCTCAAGATCCATTCCAGCCCCACTGGCCTTCTTTTAGGAATGAGAAAGCTGAGAGGGAGGTTGAAGTGGCCATACCCCAATCACGTTCCCCAAACCTTCTTTTGTGTCTCTCCCCCTGCCCACAAGATTCATTCAGTTGACTCAAGTTCCAAAAGGACCTTGGACTTCTTTTTCCTGCTAGAACTATTTTGACAAAAATTATTTGCTAGTAACTAATCTAGGCTTCCTTAAAATGAAAAGTCAGGAGGTGGTTAAGCAAGCAAGATGACCAAGGGATCCAAAAAGAAATAAAGGACCCAGGAAGGAGACCGTTGTGATCCAACTGTCCCCCTACAAGGCCAGGGCATGCTGAGTATTTTGCCTTGTTTTGCTGCTCTTTTTGACCCCTCCCCTCATTTGTGCCCCCACTTATTTTTGCGTGGGAAAGAGAAGGTCAAGACCTTGGGAAGGCAGGAAAGATATTTTATTGGCCAGAAGTTGGCAAAGCCTTATTAAACTGCTTCATCTGTATGCTTGACCCATTGGTTAGAGATGGGTTTTCACCTTTTGGCTCCTCTTGGGCCCTATAAATTCACGCTTTTTAATTTTTATAGAGCAGTTTGTGGGCTTTCAAAAGGAGAAGCTTTTGGGGATCTGTTGTCAAGGGCTGCACTGAGCCATGAACCATCTTCTTGGTGTTTTTTCTTTTATTTTTTTCTTTCCCTCTGTGTGTTCTGTAAAATGAGCACGTAGACCCTCCGAGGGAGACGGGATAGGCTCTCTGGGAGCAAAGCACGAAGGAGCAGCAGGGTCACAAAGAGGCCTGCAGGAAAATCTGAGACACTGCTCTGTCTCTGATCAGCTTGCTTATTTGGGCGGCAGGAGAACATTTAGCAGATCATCTTCACAACCCACTCCAAACTGTCCAATCTATGAGGAGCAGGGAAACGTGTGAGCTGATGATTTAAGCCAGAATTGTTCAATGTGTTTAACAGTTCACATTTTGAGAGGAGCACTTTGGGAGAACTGTGGTAAGATCTAAGGAACTGGAAGCTAGAGAATTCTCTCAACTCCCTAGAGTCAGTCCCCAGAGTAGCTTAATCTGCAAGCGACAGTCCCACAGCTGTCAGGCAGTCACTTAGCAGTGACAACTGACGGAGACCAATGAAGATGTGAGTAACAGAGAATTGAAGTCGAACTTGGGAAAAAAATGTGATGTGTAGGCCAGTTAAGTAAGGGGCAAGTTAAGTTGCTAGAATTCTGTCAATAGAGTAAAATTGAGGAAAAGAACTGGGAGTTTTTCTAACTGTTCTTAGCCTTGTAAAGCTTGAGAACCTAACCAGAAAAATAAGTTAGAACAAATAGATGATCACTATCATCACCATCCTTCCTCTGAGTGAACATTTACTAACAGCTTATTGGATTCCTGGCATCTTAAAAACGCTACACATGTGCCATCCTCTCTCCCAAGATAGAATGTGATTATCTGCCTCTTACAGGTCAGGGGAGTAGGAGGGGTCCCTCCCTCATCCCCTACCAAAGAGTGGCAAAGAGATGAAACCTCATTATCCCCCAAGGTCTAACCTCAGGGTCTATGACTGAGAAAATGGATACTCAGAAGATGTCAGCTCTTATTCAGACTCCCAATGTTTCCTTCCTCCCAAAGAATTCATCAGTTAATGTTAATATATGGAAGCTCTGATGAGGGCGAGAAGAGGAAAGTCGCTTCTTAAAATAAATAAATAAATAAATAAATAAATCCCTGGTTCTGTAGTGAATTTGGGGAGATCCTGATTGTGAGGATTTGGGCCCCTCACCAAGCTCCTTTGTTGTGAGAGGAGTTTCTGTTGGTCCAGCTTGGGAAGAGCTCCAGGAAAAGCTCCAGCCTGTTCGTGGGACACTTCTTACCTCTTCCCACCCTCACGTGGCCCTGACCCTTCAGGAAGGTGTTCTGTAAGAAACTGGAAAGAACTTGAACTTTCTGTGGGAGAAAGAATGGGAAGGAAGGCAGTTTGGGGTCAATCTCTACCACGCACTGCCAACAGCAGCTGTCCACTTAGCCTAATGGGCCGAGCAGGTGTGGTATAGAACCTCTCCTCCTCATTCTCCCTTGCTTTGTTACTAAAGGCCCCTTGAGTTTTCCTCAAGAGGTGATGTTTTATGTCTGAAGAAGGAAAGAAGGGAAGAAAAAAAAATGCCATAAAAGCAAACTGGAAAAACTAGAACTGGAAACATCTCCTAAGGAAAGATACAATGTGATTAAACCAATTTAGAGTCTTCTGGGAAGAGGTGTGTGTGAGGGGGTGGATGGTGATGCTAATAAACAGAGCATACTTGGAATATCCAAAAGAGCAGAAAACCAGACTCCCTCCAGGGCAGGGGTGACGCCTTGAGAGCACTAACACCCCGGACTGTCGCAGGCAGGCCTGCTCTGTACATGGCGGGGGCAGAGCGCCAGAACCCTTGTACTTGCAAATCAATTCGCAAATCCTTTGGATTACCAAGAACTTTATTTACCTTTAGAATGGGCCTTCTACACCATAAACATTTCATTCAGGCATTAAGTTCTCGGCTCTGCCTCTCGTTTACTTAGCACAACTTTTGCCAGAAGCTTCCCTTCCATCAGCCTTGGCTGAACCTGAGTGCTGTTCCACTATGTTCTCCAGATACTTAAAGCTGCAAATTTCTTTTCACAGATCCCTTACCCTCCAATTTCTCCTCACGTTTCAATGCAGGTGTCCTGATATTGCAGGATGAGTCACGACTTGCCAAAGATATCCACATACGAATCCCTGAAACCTGTGAATATGTTACCTTCCATATCGAAAAGGGACTTTGTCCAAGTGATTAAAGGATCTTGTGATGGGAAGATGATCCTAGGCTATCCAGTTGGGCCCAATGTAATAACAAGTGTCCCTGAAAGATGGACGAGAAAGACAGAAGAGACAGATAAGGAGAAGGAATGGTGGCATGGCAACAGACATTGATCAGCATATCAGTGTAGCCTCCTTTCTGTACTGGGCACTTCTCCTTTGCAATCACCTTCACCGCTACATCTGAAGATGAGTTTAGGTGATTATTTGACTAATGTCAATGTTCTTTACTAACACACATGAAGGCAGAGACTATGCCAGATTTCTCTTCCTTCTGAAGTCTCAGCTCACAGCAGGCACTCAATAAATATTTATTGAATAAATGAGCAAACGAAAGGGTGAACAGGACTCCCACCTCCCACAGTCCTCGGTGTTCTTTAGTGTGGGTAGAAACACAGCGGTCCCGAGGTACCCCACTGACTTACTCTTTGCTTTTTGTTTTCCCATCTTGCTCTGACCAGAATATTTATCTTTACATATGGTCTTAATAGATTTCTGCTGAGAGAACAGCTGTATCTGTAACTCCAATCAATGGGTCAAGCAGTTGGGAGGGATGGAAAATTTCTTTTTCCTATGTTATGATTTGTATTCAGATTATTCCTGATTTTAACTCTTGACCCAATTCCCTCATCAGTTGTACAATGATCTCTGTTGTTGGAGTGGTGACCTCCTGTTGTTTTTCTCTCCTCTGAATGTGAAAGACCATCTACTTATTCATAGACCCAGGTCCTGAGCCCGTTTTTGTAATACCTCAGGGGGATCCCATTTTCAAATCATCAGAACAAACCCTATTGAAATTCACTTCAACCTCAGTGTACTTATATATATATATATTTTTTTTTTAAAAGGAAGTTGTGAGTGAGATTATAAAAATAATAAATAAACAACAGTTATAAATACTTAAAAGGAAGATATACTCAACTCAGACAGCGATTGCACACCAACTTTCAGTGTAAAACTCTGAAATAATATCTTTTTTCATTGCTTTTTTATTTATCAATGATCGATTGTTTATGTCTATAGGGCATGGTTGTAACATTTGTGAATTTGACCCTCACTACTCTCCTGAGGGGAGACAGGGCAGGTGAACCAGTCTCTTTATGTACCGAAGTTACCGGGCAATTGCTCAATCTCTGTTTACCTGGGTGCTTCATCTTTGCTTTCTGGGTATGTTTTCTGCTGTCTAACACATAGCAGTCCTGGGTCTGTGCATTTGGAGGAATAAATAAATGCCTGGCTTCTTTCTCATCAGAGCATATTTAGATGATTTCCCCAACATTATTCAGTTAGTGAACAGCCTCAGATTTGCAACCCAGCCACCGGCTTCCAAGTTCAATCCCTTTCCTCTCTGCATTCTAGGAGAGGACTCCTCCTGGGGAAGCACGAGAGGCAGGGCAGACACAGATTCAATGTTGCCTTGGACTTGAAGGTCCCATGTGAATGGTAGGCACATAGGGGTGGGCATTTACATCTCTTCAGACAAAGAAAAGTAAGCACAGAAGCTAGAAATTATCCCGTTTATTCAGTCAAGCAACAGAAAGAATGTAGAAAGACAACAGACCCAAATAAAAGAACTGGGATGCTCTGAACCTTCTCCCCACCCTGCAGAGAGAACCCCACAAACATGCAAGTTGGGCATACCTTTGACATGGTACTCAGTCCAAGTCCAATCCAGAGGATTTTTACAGCTCTCGGGATGTTTAAAGAAGCAAAAGACCTGAGGATATGTATTTCTGGCCCATTAAAGAAAGTTTATTTTAAAATATTTAACATTTCTTTGTTAAAGGCGAACAGGCAGGATATAAGCTCCATAAACCTTCCAAGGAGAGAACATTGTTGGCATTCCAAATGGAGAGGTTATTGCTGTGCATGAGAACCAAGTTCGCCCATTTCACTTTACAGGTGGCTGCGAATGGAATAGTTTTCTTATAAGATCATAATGCAGATGGAACAGGCTTTTGAAAATAAAAATTATAGCTGGAATTTTCTTGCTGCCTCATTACTATCAGTTGGAAAAGGGATTTCTGGTTAATTCTCTGGGAAGGCTTTCCCAAAACATACCTTGTAATATAAGCAGGGCTTTGAAATGCTCCTCAAATTATACTACACAGGATGTCAGCTGGGGCCTCCCTGTCCTTCAGAGATAAGCCCTTCTCTCAGATCTGAAGGACCTGGATAAGGGCTTCATCAATGGAAGCTCCTGGCCAACCTCTTCCCACCCAAGGCTCCATCCAGCACCAACAGGGGCTCACATGTGTCAATGTAGACATCCTGGAGTCTAACTCCCAACTCTCATCCACATCACTGCAAAAAACCCCTGGCCACACCTTTGGTCCAGGAGTGTACACATTGGCGGGGTGATCTCCTCTCCAGAGGGACCGAGTAGGCAAGAGGCCTGTGCAGGGCTAGGAAGCCAGCTTGATTATTTGGACAGGAGATTCCAGGGTCCCATGGGTTCCAAATGTACATGTCACCAATCTTGAAAACTCCTTACTTTAAGGGGAAGGACAAGCTGGAGGAGACCCAGAAAGGGACCCTCTGAAGTGCATGCAGAGCCCAGAAGAGGGTCCCTGGTTGCCTCAGTCTGGAGCTGTGCTAATCAGACTTAAATACACTTGATCCAAACACCCCCTCCCCATCCGAAGCCCAAACTCCCTGCATAATATCTTATCTTCTCAGAGTCTGTGTGCTCGTGGCGCCCGCTCTCGCTGATCCTCAGCTGAGTCCTGTGCCTGTTCTGCCCCAGCACAAAACACACACTCCAGATGCCACCACTTGACACATTTTTAGGAAAAAATATTCTCATACCAAGAAACTTATTTTTAGTCAACTCTGTTGAAGACTTGGGGTTGGAACAGATTTCATTCTTTTATTTATTTATTTATTTATTTATTTATTTATTTATTTATTTATTTTTTAGAGAGGAGAGGAAGAGACAGAGAGAGAGAGAGGAGAGACAGGGAGAGAGAATGGAGGGAGGAGCTGGAAGCATCAACTCCCATATGTGCCTTGACCAGGCAAGCCCAGGGTTTCGAACTGGCGACCTCAGCATTTCCAGGTCGATGCTTTATCCACTGTGCCACCACAGGTCAGGCCCAGATTTCATTCTTATTTCTGCTTTCTCCTCCTTTCAAGGAGCAAAATGAATTATATTCCTGTTACCACTCAAAGTTGAGAGAGTACGTGTATAAGAATGCCATACCTGTGTGTCTACACACAAACACACACGTACTGAAGTTCAGTGGAAGAAAAACAGATGCTGGGCCGGATCAATGGCAGAATGACTGACTGCAGGCCCACGGGGTGCAGAAGCTCCCCTGAGCTGCGTATCCCTCTGTCCTGAGAGCGGGCTGTTGAGTTTCCCTTGGACTTCATAAGATGTGTTTGCAATGAGCATCTGCATCACCCCCCTCATCACTACCTTTATATGAACTACCTGGAATTTCTATTCCTCCCAGAAAATACTGGTTACACTTTCAATATTTTTCAAATGGGAAAACTGAGATTCAGAGAAATTGTGGCTGGCGCAAGGCAAGCATCTATGAAGCGTTGGGCCACAAATAAAACTTAGCACATGTGATGACAATTTCTGCGTTCTTTCCCACTTATTCACCTAATGCCACAAGCTCATAAGGTACTGTGGTTGATTCTATTAAAATTTAGCAAATACCCATTGCCTCCCCTGCACATACCATGGGAGAAGTGTGCCTCTCTGCTCCTCTTTTCCATCCCCAAAAGAGGATGCCTGTCAGCCGCTGCTCCCAGGAGCTGGGGGAACTCATGGAGTAGGCAAACTCCGCATGCAGCTGGCACCAAGCCCAGCTTAGCTCAGTTTAGAGCAGCCGAACCCCAGACAACTTGTAGGCACATGAATAAGAAGTAAATGCTTACTTTTGTAGACCACTGAGCCTTGGGGTGGTTTGTCACACAGAACTTTTATATATGTAGCTCCTGTTACAGCTACATAATCTGCCTTTTAAGATACCGCAAGCAACAGTTCTAACGAATGTTTCTCCGCTGAATAGCGTGAGTCACCAAGAAGTTTCCTTACTGCGTAAAACTTAACCCGAAAGCCAATGTCACACATTGTAGGCTTTTTGTTGCACTTCTGATACCATTATTTTTATTAGTCAGCTTTAGTCATTTACGCTGAAGCAATAAACTACCCAAAAGATCTTGTTAGCTTACAAAAACAAAGTTTTATTTCTCACTGGACTTCATGCTGGCTGTAACTCTTTTCCATGGGTCTTCTTCATTCTGAGATCCAGGCTGAGGGAGAAATCCACCCTTCAAACATACCATTCTTGCAAAAGAAGGTAAAGGACAAAAGAAACTGGAAATTCCTTTTAAGGCTGTGCTCAAACATAGCTGACAACATTTCGGTTCTCATTCCATTTGGCAAATGCAAGTGACATAGCCAAAACCCATCTCTAGGATGGATATATGTGATTCTCTCAAACAGGGCGAGAATAACAAATCAGGACCACAGTACCCACAATACCAAGCAAATAAGCAAATAACAACCTCTTAATCATTTTCAAAGAGCAACTCAAAATGTCATCTTCTTAGTACCAGTCTATGGGGACATTTCTCTGTTCTTTTTGTCCTACAGCATATATAAAAACATTGAGATATGTGAATAAGTAGTTTGAGGACAATGTACTGTCTCCTTTCTACTTAGTGAGTCCTTTGAAAGCAAAGATCATTCCTTAGGGTATTCTGTATTCTCAGTGAGTGGTATAGTCCCTGGAACCTTGTATCTTATTCTATTGATGCTTACTTTTTACAACTCGCATAATAATGCATAGAAGCAATCTTAAGGATCCGAGGAATGTTAGAAAAAAGCTAGAGGGAGAGACAGAAAAAGACCAGAAACTGAGTTTTGTACTTTTTAAGTTGATATCTATATTTATATAGACATAAAAATATATAAGGAGAAATATAGTGTAGGCAATTGAATTTATAAGCCTAAAGTCTGAGAGATGTATCTAAGGTGGAGATAGAAATTTGGCAGTCATCAGCACATAGATGATGTTTAAAGCCTGAGAGTTACTATTATCACCTAGGGAAAGAACAGAAAAAGAGAAGAAGTCAATGATGTGCTTCCCATTTAATTTTTTTTTATTTAATTTTCTGAAGTGAGAAGTGGGGAGGCAGAGGGACAGACTTCTGCATGCGCCTGACTGGGATCCACCCGACATGCCCACTAGGAGCTGATGCTCTGCCCATCTGGGGTGTTGCTCTGTTACAACCAGAGCCATTCTAGTGCCTGAGATGGAGGCCATGGAGCCATCCTCAGTGCCCAGGCCAACTTTGCTTCCATGGAGCCTTGGCTGCAGGAGGGAAAGAGAGAGATAGAGAGGAAGGAGAGGGAGAAGGGTATAGAAGCAGATGGGTGCTTCTTCTGTGTGCCCTGTCTGGGAATCAAATCCAGGACTTCCACACACCAGGCAGATGCTCTATCACTGAGCCAACTGGCCAGGGCTGTGTTTCCCATTTCTTAACTCAGTTCCTCACCAGTCTGGGGTCAAAACCTCAAATCTTTTCTGAAACAAGCCCATTGATATCTCTTGAAGGGTCTCCTGAGAGACTGACCTTGAGTAATCATAGGTTTCTTGTTGCAATGGGAGTATATACTCTGTCTCAAAAGTCTGATTTTATTCTTTTTTGTACCTTTAGGTTTTTCTCAGCGTATGGCTAGGCTGTATTCTTAGAAAGACCTTCAAAGAATATTCCCTCTCATCCTTGGACTCCTGATGCATGTGTCATCCCTATCATATGTCTGTCACTCCTGTCCCTTCTCCTCCCTCATTTATCATGTTGATAGAATGTCAAATTCAGATTGAATGGGTCGTAAGGACCAGGCAGGATGATATATACTTTGCATATTTCACCCCGTCCTCATTACAACCAGAGAGGTCGACATGACCCAACGCACCAGTGTAACATCTGAAGAGAGGTTAAGTAATGTGCCCAAAGTCACAGCTAAGAAGGGGCAGGACTTTTGAAGGAATCTGTCAGTGAAGATCCCATGCTTTATGAAGCCAGGGCTGCCTCAAACACAAGGAACCCTTGGGAGTTGAGTCTTATGGAAGGAGATACTCATACTTTGCAGATAGAGAAACACATAGAGTTAGGCAGATGATAGATGATGATAGATAGATATCAAATTTTAAAAATACTGAGTACGTAGTTTTACACCTTCTTAAACAGAAGACGGTGAACAACATAATTTAATCATTCCTTCACGTGTTTATTTTATGGCCACTCTGTGCCCAGCATTGTATCAAGAGCAATGTTTTAAACTTATGTCAATTTAATTTTTACCCACCCCCCCAAAAAAACCCTCAAGTTTGCCATGTAGTGCAAGAAAGTTCCATGTTTTCACCTTCATACCCTTGTGTATATGAAACAAGGAGAGAGCATATTAAGAGGAATAAGGTAATTCAACATCGAAGGCTTTCTAATTGGCAAAACATGTTGCCATGTGTGATTTCATTTGATCCTCACAATAATTATCACTATTTCACTGGTGAAGAAACCGAGGCTTGGAAAATGTCAGTACTTGGCCAACTAAGAAATGCAAAAGCTGGGAAACAAACCCCAGTTTTAATCCCACGTTCTCGCTAGCTAGTGTGATGCTGATTCAGCATAAAAACACACGTTTCTCCTATTTGGGGGGATCTCTGGGGAAGGAGGTGCCACTCCTTCCCCTCAGTCACTGAAGCCCCCAGCTCCTTAGCAGAAATTGAACCCTGGTGTCCATTTCTGCTCAGCTCGTCTTCTGGGTTTGGCTGGTTGATGCCTCAGGGAGGGAGGGGGCAGGCAAGGGAGGGCGTCTGCTTTGCAGCCCTCGCCAGCCCCGGAGAGCTAGCATTTTCCAAAGGAATGCTTGGTTCTCAGAAACACTATTGATAATGAGGTTGCTCTGTTGTAACCAGAGAGTCTAGGAAAACAGACCAGGTTCCAGGGGTGCAGCCGTGGTGTTTTGGTTTAAGGTTCGAGGCGGTTAAGATGAGCTTTCAGCTGGCCTGCCGACCCGCCCCTGGACGGCGACAGGCCTGCACAATCAGGTCATTGTGTAGTGGAGAAGTCTCCAGGCCCCTCGGAGCCTGACCCTGGCGCGTACTGAAGTGGACTTTCTCCTGGGAACCTGGTGAGAATGAAGTGTGAGCACGCGTGTGCGTGCATGTGTGTGCGTGCGGGGTTTTGGAATCAGAGGAAACCAGTGCAGGGATTATATGGAATCCCCTCCGGCCTCAGTCAGACTTGGAGAACAATGTGAATATGTTTGGACTGAAGAAAAAATCTGAGGCCAACGGGACACAGGTTGGCACAGAGCACTTTTCCATTCTTGGCAAGGATGCAATTTTCCAGGAGGCCGAGTTTCACTTCCCTCCCATAGATAGGTGGGCAGGGGGTTCAGCAGAGTAATAACTATAGACCCACAGACCACAGACAAGCCCCTGGCTCTGCCTGGAGAGCCACAGTTCAGGGCCTCGTGAGGCACCAGTAGGTCATCTGAGCCAACTCCCTGCCTCCTGGACCACATTCTGTTCACCATTCCTCTCACATCCTGTATCTTCTTCATATTGAATGAGAAAGGAAATGAATATTTACTGCATCTAATTGTGTGCTGAGCGCTTCACTTTATTTATGGTGCGAACAATACAGTATGGCAATAGCTAACATTTATGGAAAGCCTATGAGTTGCAGGCAATGGTCTAAGTGTTGGAGACATTAACGTATATTTAATTCTCATATAGCTGCAAGTAGGAGACTGTGGAGGTGGATGAAGAGACAGCTGCTGGGAAGGACACTTGGCTAGCAAGTAGAGGAGCCGGGATTCCACGCTGGCCAACTCCAGAGGCCCCCACGGAGCCCCAAGCCAACCCTCCAGCCTGAACCCATACTCGTCCATCCTCAGCCTGGATCCTTGGCCTCTCACTGAGGTCATGCTGGAAAGGGTTTCAGCCTCTTCTTCTCCCATCTAAGGACAGAATCAAAGATGACCTTCTAGTTTAGGACCTTTCTTAGAGTCCCTGAAGATCACCATCTCTTGGCATTACATTGCCAAAGATTTTAAAGTCCTGCCGATGCTTAAAAGTTCACCAACCCTAATGGACCAAGAGGCATCTGATAATGACAACACTGGTTATAGCTCTGAAAATTAAGTGACGTTACACTCAACAGTTCCATTTGATCTGCGTTCCACTTTTAGTTGTTGCTAATATATTACAGAATCTAATTTTATAAGTCATTTTTTTTTTCAGGGCTATGATGCGAACTGGTAGAAAAACATGTACCTAGTTCTTGAGATAATAATGGGCTGGAGTTAAAAAAAAAAGAAAAGAAATTTTCAAACTGCAAACTTGATCATGGTAACTTCTAGCTTGCAATGTAGCTGGTTTTCTTCAGCCTCTAAGGTCGTGTTTCTAACTCATTATCTTGCCAGCCTTACCACACTCTGTACCTACACCCTGGAGACTCCAGGCACAGAATCTCAGTGGCACAGGCCTCCTGGTGATTGCACACATTGCTGTCTGAATACACACTCTGGGACATCTAACCCCATCCCCTCTACCTGGCTAACTCCTGCTAATCTTTCAAAAGCCCATCACCTCCTTGATCCTTTCCCACAGAGTGTCTTGGAGGTCAGGTACCCTTCCTAGAGGCTGCCACCATAACCTGTGCCTATTACCTGTAACACAGTATCCACCCCCTCTGACTGTTCTTGCCACATTCTCCTGGCACTATGAATTGCTTGAGAGGGAGACTGTTTCTTTTACTCTGTATCCTTGTAGTGTGACACCATACCTGCTACATAGCAGATGCTCAAAAATACTGAAATACTTCCTGAATGAATGGTTTATGTTTATAAATCTACTACTTAAATAAAGACTGTTTTAGGGTTTTAAAAGGGCCAAAATATATGGACCGGGCAATCTACGTCAAATATGATGTTCACAGTGATACACAAGGAGAGGTTCCATTAAATTAATTGGATGCATATCTTAAGCCGATCCTTTGCCTTTATTTTAGTTTTTTTCATATTAAACATATTTTATTGGCTTGATGTTTCTGGAAACTACAGTACAATGGCCAACACCATAAAGAATAGAACTGATATCAAGAATTAGGAAAGCAGAAATTAAGACTGTGGCTCACACCAAGGTTCGTACATATAGAAAGTGCATTGGCCACAGAATGCAAACATTGAGCCATTTCAGAAATAGACTCCATCACTATTTACATAGATAGAGATTTATAGGTAGACAGTGCAGTTTACTTTTAGATATAATAGTCCAGAGAAAAGTCTGGAACTTAGTTTTAACATTGAGAACAATGAGAGTAATTAGCAAACTCATGAATAGAACCATGTTTATATAATTCTTGACAATTATAATGACATATTTATTTGAGTTGAGTTCTCAGTTTGTTACACTTATAACCTTCCTCCAGAATGTGGATTTAGGTTTCAAAAGCTCTTGTTAACTTTCAGAGATTCCTCCGGTCTACTTATTATTCTTGTTTCTTTGATCCCCTACTGACTATTCTCTGTTTCTATCCTTTTATGTATAGAATTAGTGCTTCCATGGGGAGAATGACCAAGGGAGGACTGAATCCAGGGAGAAGAAAGACAGAAAGATGTCCCATCATTCTTTCTGAAAGCAGGAAATTAAAAGTAGAAAGGGATTGTGTGTGTGTGCACACACACGTGTGCGAGCATGCGCATGTGTTTAAGAGGAAAGAAAATGCAAGATCTGGAAGCCCAAACCCCCCTCCCTCTGCCTCCCTGGCCTTGGAAATTTTGTCTCAAATACAGCTGGCATTCGCTTCTTATTCACTGAGCCTCATGACCTTGACTGGTACTCAGGTCTAAACTGTATTGATGGCATCCAAATAGCTAATTTCATGTTAGAAAGGATGGGAGAGGCAGGTAGGAATTAAGGAATGGGAAGGAAAAAAAATAACCCAAACTGAAAAAGTTAAATTTCCTGCCAGGTGGCTTCCAAATCATCCAGCAGCTTTATTCAAGGCTTTGAAGTTGTGAGCCAACAGTTCCAGATCTGTAATATTTACCCTGCAGTCTCCAAAAACAAAACTTGACTGTGTTCCTTGAAGTCAATCTCCCCAGTATTTCAGGATGACAGATGGGAGAGGCTGGAAAAGAAGCATTGGATGACCTGGAACTCCTCAACTGCTCGGTAAGTCTTTGTTATGCTCCAGTCTCTCTCTCTTTCTCTGTGTATTTTCAAACTTGCTCTACTTTCAGCGTCAATTCCTGCCTCTCTTCCAACCCAGTCACCTGTTGCACTATTTACCACAAAGAATAGGTTTAAGATATGCATCCTAATTAATGTAATGAAACCCCTCCTTGGATATCGTCATGAACATCATATTTGACATAGGTTGCCCAGTTCAAATACCTTGGCCCTTTTAAAACCTTAACTGACAAAACTTACCCATAAACAGTAATAGCTAACAAAGCTCTAAATTCCCCTATCCACATAGTTGAACTTTGCTACTTATACCCATGAACTAAGCAAAATAATAACAGTAGTTATAATAATAACAATGGAGCCAATTTTGTGTGTAAGGCAGAGTTTCTATCTAGCTACAGACTTATCCGGGGCAGACTCTGCAGAAGGGAAGAGGGTGAAGAGTATGCACAATCCCAAAACTAAACATAATTAAGAGAAAAAGGCTATCTAAACCCAGCCATGGTGGGTGCTTGTCACTTACTTTTCTTCTTTATTGTCACTCATCCTTCTTTGCCCCTTCAAATTCTACTTGTCTTTTAAAATTCTTTGTCACCAAAGTCACTCAACAAATATATATTGAGAACCTACGATGTACCAGGCACTATTCCAGGTTTTTATTAAGCAGAGTTCTTACACTGTTGGAGCTCATGGTCCAGGGGAGGAGAAAGACAGCAAACAGATACGTAAAAATACAGCATGACAGAGACCTACGCAGTGAATGAACATAGAGCAGAATGAGTAGGATAGAGAAGGCTATTATTTGTTGTACGGACAGAGGCCTGAGAGAGATGAAGGGACAACAGGAGGCAGTGTGGGAGAAGAGCATCCCAGCAGAGGAATCAGTCAGGGCAAGGGCCTCTGGCAGGAGAAGGAATAGAAACCAGGCAGGGTGGTTGGGCAATGGGGGAAAGAGGAAGAAAATGAAGAGAGCAACAGAGCAAGAAACCATATCCTAGAGAGCTTTGGAGGGCCTTCAGCTTTAACTCTGTGTGAGATGAGAGCAAGTGGAGGATTTTGAGCAAAGAAATGACCTGACTGACTCCTGCCAAACTTTGAGCTGTAAGATTGAGAACAGACTCTGGAAGAGGAAGATGCAAAGCAGTGAAGCAAGAGACTTTTTTGAACGTAGAAGTTGCATTCTGGGTATGTTTTGAAGGTAAGGCCAATGGATATCACTGCTGATGGACTGGATGTGAAGAATAAGAGCAAATGAGAGGTCAGGGATGCCACCTTAGTTTTTGTCTTAAACAAGTCAAAAGAGACTCATTCTTCCTCTGTGCTTCCATTGTACTTCTGTTAATATCAAAGTTATAAAATTCTAATGATAACAAATGTGTACATATCTCCCACTAGATGCACTGTTTCTTAACTTTTAGGTCTTCATATGAAACTCTAATGAAAGTTGTGGACTTGTGCCAATGAGGGGAAAAACACACACAAATTCCTATAAACATTTAAATTCAATATTAAAAGTTTTTTTTGTTTTGTTTTGTCTTCTTAAATTAAATCATGGATGGGTCTCCTGAGTGGTTCAAGGTTCTAAGATTCAAAAACCCAGGCATGAGATTTATTTATTTATTTTAATACATTAATATTTAACACCTGAGATTCTGAAGACATTGAGGATGTGATGGTGACCAATATAGCTAGTATCCCTTCTCATGAAGACCTCAGTCTGATGTGGGAAATAGAGGAGATTCTAGTAAACAAACAAATAAATAATTATAACTGATAAAAGAGGATATAGGGAGGAAAAAAACAAGGTGATATAATTTACTGTTTTGGGGTGGAGTATAACGGGACTAATCTGGAAACAGAAGCTAAATGTGTATTATAAATAGAGAGGATTTAATGCAGGAGTTGGTGGTACACATAATGGGAAGAAGAGAAGGGAATAAGAGCAGTCAGAGATTAGCAACACAAGAAGTCCCATGCCACCTCCAGGGTTGGAGAGGCAATAGGACCAAGTGGTACTACCAGAGCCCAGAGGCTGGGTCTTCCTGGGAGTTAGACTTATAGAAGGGGCGCTGACCCATGGAAATCAGGACTAGAGGTGAACATCTATCTACTGGAGAAATCAACAGAGATAGAGAGAAAAGTCCCTGCATTCTTCCCTCCATCTGTCCTCCTCTATTTACTAGTGCTTGTCTCTTGTTTATCTGCCTTCACCATCATGGCCTTGGTGGGTACTTAGTAATGCCTGAGAAATTGAAAAGAATAGATTCGCTATTATTTTTGACATTCATCTCAGTGTCTAACCTCTCTCTCTCTTTCAATTCCAGATGGTGACCCAAATCATCAAACACAGGATAAACCGAAAACATAACACTGTTTAGACAGAACGACAAGTTCTTCAAGTCATGAGAACTTGGGCTTGAGTTGGCAGGGGGATATCAAGAAAGAGTTAAAAAAAAATGAGCTCAAGTGGTCAAGTTTGGAGTCTGGATCAAAAGATACATTCTACAAATTCCCAGGTCTTCGAGACGACCTTCCATTCTACCAGAAGGTTCATGAATGCTGCTGCTCTTTTTACTCTGACAGATGACACCATTGCAAAGGAGACTATCATGGTGGGTAGAAGAGGTTGTGGTTTCCTCACCTGTAAAATAAGGGAGTTACACTGAATGATCCCAAAGAGTTGGAAGGTTCCTTTCAGATCCATCTCATGTACAGTTACTTGCATATGCCTTTTAAAGAGACGGCAGCACACCACCCCTGGCCTTGGGGTCCTCGCAGGCACTGCTTCAGGAGGTAGACTGAAAGCACCAGACCCCTTTGTAAATATAACCGAAGTCGGGGAGAGGCAGAGAGAAAGCTACATCTATGTACCACACCTGCAGAGGAAGGAAACTCTTCTTGCTATCATTCAGAAAAATATTATTCTCTCATTTCTGTACTTTTTTATATTTCACAAAGGAAAGAGAGAATAGTACTCTATGGTTTACTTAATTTTGGAAGCACAGTTTAAGGGTTTTCAAGAAATAAAAACATACGGAAAGGCTCAAAATTAAATTAAAAATTATCCATGCTATTTCTCATAACTTGACAGCAGACTTCTCAGGGCTGTTCACATTAAATTATTTATAGCACCCTTTGCCTAAGAGGGAAAATAGATACAGTCCATTACCAGAAAGAAACTTTTACTGTGAGCAGATTGTGCATATTCATAAAGTCCAGAACATTTCACAAAATATGTTATTATATTCTCCCATTAAATCTTGAATCTAACCATAGTTAAAATTGGGTCCAATTTGTCCCCAAGTCTCCTGGTAGCCAATGCAAAACAAAACATATAATCAGCTGTAAAATCTCATTATGACCAAGGGGGCGGTATATCATTTTGGAAAGAAAACAATAAAATACTTGCTTTAAATAGTGTGAGGCTGTGGGTAGCAGTGAATGACCCAGTAACAGTCAGCAACTTTCCCGCTCTGCCTCTGCTGGCTAGACATTTCAGATGGCTGTGTTCTTCACTGAAAGTCAAGGGGCATTATGTTACAATACAATTCAGCAAAGGTCTTGCACTAAACAGACCTTGGGTGATGCCGCTGGATCCAAGAATCAAAGCAAAAGATCTGGAATGCACTGTCTGATACGGAGGCAATAAGCCACATGTGACTTGAAGTGTGACTGGTCTAAACTGAGAAGGGCTGTAAGCATAAAATATGCACCAGGTTCTGAAGTCTTCATACAACAACAACAAAGGGAAGATCTCTCATTAATTATGTTGAAATTGTATTTTGAATATGTTGAATTAAATAAAAATATGTTATTAAAATTAATGTCACTTGATTTTTTTTATATTACTTTTTTTAAAAAAATGGGTATGGCTACTGGTAAACGTGAAGTCATATGTGGCTGGCACTTGCATCTTGTGTTGCATTACCAGTTGCTAGAGTCGCAAAATAGGGATGACCTTGTCACTTTTGTGTGTGTTACTTTCTCTCCCAGCCCATCTTCTCTTCATCCATAAACTGAGGAGTCTTCATGGCCATGCCCAAGGGTTAAGTGCAGTATAAAATGCTAACACAGTGTTTGACACATTGTAGAGCCCAAGAAAAGTCGTCCTTCTTCACTCTCAGCCCAGAACCTTATCTTCGGAGCTGAAAGTAGAAAAATAATATTCTAGCTTCTTAAACAGTCCTTCTAAAAAGATCTGCCTGTGAGCCTTCTTCCTGAAGTCTGGAGCTTTTTCTCTGCCTTGAGGAAGTACAGTACCCTGTGATTTCAGTGTCTCAAGACAGATAACTCTGGCCCCTGTGGGACAGCCAGAGTGATGACAGAGAGGGCCTGTTTATAGAAGAGAGGGGTCGGACACTACTCAAGAACTTTGTTTAAAATTCTTTTTGTAACCACACATCTCTCTGTTTGGGTTTGCTGCTGTCATTAAATAAATATCTGGATAGTCTTCAGCGATCATTCGGATAAGTGTGACTAGGGTTTTTAAGATAATGAACCACACTTTTGCTTCAAACTCATTGGATTCCCACATCGACCCTCAGGAGGCATCTAAGGATGGTCAAGAGGGGTCGGCAAGGGAAGCAATGACATTCTTCCCAACAAGGCCAAGAAAAAAGGACCTTTTTAAAGTTACATGCAAGGATCTTATTCAGCAGCATCTCACAGAAATTTCTTGTGAACAGTGTTTAGGTCGGCAAGAAGGCACAGGGAAGAGAAGAACTTAGATCATCTTATCCATAAGAACAGAACTGAAGGGAGAAAGAACACCCTGTTTACCTGAGGCTTGCTTGACTCTCAGCTTCCTGGTCTGAGTGAACATGTGACAACTATTTATGGCTAGCATAGAAACATTCATTTGCTTTTTGTTATCATACAACAATTTGAAATGAAGACACAGAAGATTTCGGACATCTAAATTTGGCTCTCAGCGAATCAAGTAACTTTCAATCCAGACATTCCTAAAGGGGGACTCAAAGATAGTGGGAACAGTAAAAACGTTCACTCTTTGCATTTTATCGTTCTATGAGTTTACAAGTGCGTAAACTGTCATGCATCCACCAATACAATAGCACACAGAGACATGTTAAATTCCCTGCTTTCTACATATTCATTCCTTTCCTCGCCTCCAGCCCCCAAATCACTGATCTTTTTACTGTCCCTATAGTTTTGCCTTTTCCAGGCTGTCATGTAGTTGGAATCATATAGTTTGTAGCTTTTTCAGACTGGCGTTACTCCCTCTACAATATGCATTTAAGATTTCCCCAGGGGGATTCATTAAAAACATCAAGAAAATTGTGCTTTGCAAGAGAGATGAAGAGAATGAGAACAAACAAAAAGCAAATTTTGGGCTTCACTATTATCTTTGGCTCCTAGTAGTTAAAGGATATAAAGGACAAACTTACTCTGGAGAAAGAGTTCCTAGGATAAAAGGACTAATGCCAGCATGAGGTGAAGGCCACTGTGCACATAAGGAAAGGACAGGGCTGGGGCAGGGGGACCTTGATTTTGTCTGCAAAGACAAACTTAATGATGGCTGAACCCTCAAATGAAGGGAAGTTTGCTCCGTTTTCTCCCTAGTAGAGAAAGAATATAGCCCGTTTTCCCAATGGGAGGGCAGGTATGATGTCTCCTGGGAGCAGGAATGTGATACAACACCATTTAGATCTATTATTCCATTATGTTGTTTTTTTTCCTTGTCTCATTTAATTCATTTTCCAATCATTGATTCAAAAGTATAACCTGACCCTCCAGTGGGTCAAACTGATTATTTTTCTTGGTAGTTTTCTCTCCACCTTTTTCTAAAACCACACATTCTAGTTCATTTCATTAGGGTATCCTCAGTGTGACACAGGGGAGTCTGCCTTCCAAAAACAACACACCCCAAAGACAAACCTGAAACAACAACACTTTCTCAAGCAAAATGTAGTTTGGGGTTGTCCTTGTCACAGAACGCAGATCAGGTCAGTGTTGGCAAGAGGCCTGGGGTACAGGAGGCCCTTAGCCTGCGGGCCACCGTAGCCTGTGAGGAGGAAGAGCTGGGAACTCAGATACTGAATCCCTGTACCACCAGACAGTTGTCCATCCTTGAAGACACAGTCCTCAGATAAGGGTCATCAGGTGAACAATGACCTTTCAATGATTGCTCTCAATTTCCAGGGTTCAATGGAGGACCCAGGAATCTCACCTGACTGGTACCACTGCTCATGTTGCCATCCTCTGCTGTACCTTTGATGGCCCTCTAGGAGAAAACATCACACTCCGAATGGTCTTCATCAAAGCGAGCCAAAGACACACACTCAAATCCTCTCTGAATAACTTGCTCAGGCAGCCATAGACTGGAGGGGAAAAATCTTTTCTACTCTTCAACCCTTTGGATGAAGAAGCAGGCCATCACACTAAATGTCACCAGGGAAATAAAGTATTTTCACAGTGTGAGAAAATAGAATTTATCGGAACTCACCCCAGGAAGAGTGCTGTAAGTATTTAGAAGGTATATTAGGCAACTAGCAGCAAGGAGGTGAGACCTTCCTTCCTCCAAGGATCAGGCTGAAGTAATCCTAGATATTCACTAAAGTAAGGAAGATGAGACCATTTAACTGCTGATCTCCTACTTGTTGAGTTAAGTATGCAAGTTTGGGGCCAGAGGGGAATTACCAAGAAGTGAAAAAGGAACTGAGTGTCTTTAACTGTGGTCTCTTTTCTTGAACTTCTGCTTTCCCATAGCACTCAATCTCCTCTTTGAATGAACAAGTAGTTATTTGAAGGAGTGCTAAATTATTAGCTCATTAAGAGCACCGAATCATTCCCTTTTCCTGAGATTCCTTAATGTCTATCTGGCCATAAGTGAAGTCAAAGGCCCGCGTTAATAGGCATCTCTGTAAAAGGTAATACCATCCAGTGCAGGTGGTAGCAACCTGAAGTAAACAGCTTTGCTTCCTCTAGTTACCATATTTAGAAATTTTCTTTTTCTTTCCTCCATATCTACCTGTCTATACTCTGTCTCTTCAAATGCATCTCCTCCAGCAAGACTTATCTGAAATTAATTGGTCACTTCTTTGTATAATCATAATTCCTTGTATATAGAAATAAAGGAAGTATTATGAGACTTTAGAACAAGGTGCAATGTGATATCTCTTACTAGAATGTAAGTTCATGGACATCAGCAATATCTTCCTTTCTAAATTTATGTAGGACACATTCTAGGTTCCATGGGCCACACAGAGAAGGTACTAAATACATGTTTTTATATTGCCATTGATGTTGTTTCAGGGGCTATCTAGATTGCTGTTCATTCTCTAAACTCAACCTCCAGGAACAAAACCATGGTCCACTCCTCTAAGATCCACATCAGAGCCTAAGAAGCCAATGTGTGAGGTAAGGAGTTCCTGGTAGCCTTGCCCTAGAAAATGCCTACCACTGAATCATAGAGTTGATGTTTGGCTAGCATTCACTCTTTTTCTCCTGGTAATACAAACCTTTAAAGACACTTCCACTTGATCTTAATCCAAGTGCTTTATATGTGGCTAAGTCTACACCCCAGTTTTAAGAATAAACACACATCCCAGACCTAGCCTGGGTTTTATCTCCTTGGACAGAATTTTTATTCTTAAGATGGGAACAAGACCCAAGCCAGATCAATGAGATCCAACCCTTGGATTTTTGCTAAAACTTTTGGGAAAAGGAGGCTCTTCCTCCATGGTTCCTAAGCTTTGAGAAGTGAGTCTAGGGCTTCCAACAGTCATTCCATCATCTTATGGCTAAGACTTGCCTAAAAGTAATTCCAACTCTTGAAGGAAGAGAAAAATGACATAAGGTGCCAGGTAAAGTTGGCCAGGTAAAATATAGGAAACAATATGGACCATACTTGTACCAAACATATTATTGGTTGTTTCTCTGAAATTAAACTTTAAATGGGAGTCCTGTGGGTTTTTTTGTTTGTTTGTTTGTTTGTTTGTTTTTGGGGGTTTTTTTTGCATTTTTCTGAAATTGGAAACAGGGAGAGACAGACAGACTCCCGCATGCGCCCGACCGGGATCCACCCAGCACGCCCACCAGGGGCAATGCTCTGCCCACCAGGGGGCGATGCTCTGCCCATCCTGGGCGTCGCCATGTTGTGACCAGAGCCACTCTAGTGCCTGAGGCAGAGGCCACAGAGCCATCCCCAGCGCCCGGGCCATCTTTGCTCCAATGGAGCCTTGGCTGCGGGAGGGGAAGAGAGAGACAGAGAGGAAGGCGCGGCAGAAGGGTGGAGAAGCAAATGGGCGCTTCTCCTGTGTGCCCTGGCCGGGAATCGAACCCAGGTCCTCCGCACGCTAGGCCGACGCTCTACCGCTGAGCCAACCGGCCAGGGCAGTCCTGTGTTTTTATTTGCTAAATATGTGAACCAAGTAGCAGGAAGCTTGGGTAATGGCTTCTGAACCTTTACATTCATCCACACTTTGTACTTCTCAGGCATGTGAAACACAACTTGCTATTTTTACTTAAACTAGTTTGAGCTGGTTTCTATCAACTTTGCAACATAAAAGTTCCTTCTTAATATAGAAGTTCTGTCATCTTAATGATCAACAGGTATCTTCTTCATAAAGTATCTTTAAGAAAGAGTTATAAGGCCAAAAAGGTAAACAGCAGGACAAGAAATCTTTGCCAGATGTTTGGGGCAAGAAAAGTACTCACATTGTATAGCACCCTAGGCAGGGGCAATAGAAAATACGCCAGTGACCAGGCCACATGGGCTAGGATGGAAATATTGGTGGGACTATAGGTTTAATGGGTAGTATCAAAACAGAGTCACCATCACCAGTGCTATCAACTTGATGCATTCCTGACTGACCTCCAAGATCAGCTCACCTCCAAACACTGAACCTTTCTTTACCTTAACTTTTGGGCTATTTACAGGGAACAAAAGCAGATGCAAATCTCAAATACAAGCCCCAAGTGATGGAAAGAAGCCAAAGTGTTTTTGCAATTTGAAGGGGTAGGGGGAGAAAAGGGAGGGCAGGAAAAAGAAAGCTGTGTTTCAAAACAGCTTCTGTCACTTGCCACCGCCACCTGGGGAAAGGACAAACCCAGAGCAGTCTGGGTGGGAGAGCAAACAGAGATGTGTCTCTCTGGCATCTGGAAGCAAGCAATCTTATCCCAGGGCCCCAGAGACAGAGCCTGAGGACAAAGCTTCGCGGGGGTGGGGGAGGGCAAGGAGTTGTGCAGTTTCCAAAGCCTTCCCTGCCCTGCCCTGTCTCCAGGCGCCAGCGTGTCACGTCACTGCAAACAAACAGCACGGGGAAGCCTGCCAGCAGAAATAACAAGGGTGTTTGTGAGTTTAGGGGGTGTCCGCCAATCACACTGGAGGAGGCCATAGACAATCTTCTTCTTCCTTACTTGGGCTTCTGATGCTTTAGCCAGAGCCTTAATTTCTTAACTTCTTAATTTCTTAATTGCTTCATTTCCGTGTGTGCTGGGATGCTTGGCCTGGTGTTCATTTAATTTACTTGAGAATCACTTTTCTGGTTGTCTTACAAAGACTTTTAGAAAAATAAATGAGAGCCAGTATCACCCCTCTTTGGGAAGACAGGACACTGAGCTGTGGATCCCCTTTGATCACACGGGACATCAGTGCAAAGAAAGAAAGATCTCTGCATCTCTGTCATCAGTCCTATGCCAGGAATGCCCCCTCTGCAGAAATAAAAATGGTGGCCTGCAGGTCAACACTGGAAAACCCATTCTGTAAGGATTCATTACAATTAACTAGGACCATGTTTTTATAATAGCTTTCAAAAACAAAGAGTCGCACTGATGGGGCAATACCCAATGCTACAGTCAATAAAGAGGGCACTTTTCTTTTGTTGAGAGGGTATTTCATTTAAATTTGTCCAAGTTCAGGAAATGTTACCATTTCTTATTGATTTTGGCATTCTGCATGGCCTGTCTTTGTGCTGTTCTTTGAATCCTCCTTCAAAACACTTATAACATCTTGCTCGTTCCCTCTTAATTATTAAGTGACATAAAATCTTTGACATGTGGTTATTTTACAATGTCTAAGAATTGTGGCTTTACCTTTTCACAATGACTTGGCTAGAGGGGAAGCACAGGACACCCTGTCTCCCCGTGTTCTCATATCCTCATCATCAAAACAGACCTGCCTCGTACTTACAACAAAAACAAAAACAAAAAAATTAAAGCTTCGCTTCTGCATTATTGCATAGTTTCTCCTATGCCCTGTCTTCTTAAAGTGAGCCCGATTCCTAGCGCCCTCATCCACCTGCCAACCTGTCAAGCAATCAGCAGCCCCTCCCTGGCAAAATTAACTTTCCGTAAAAGCTGATTCATTCCTATTCAAGCGTAACTGGGAGATAAGTACTAATGTGTGTCCTGTCCTACAGAGAGCTTGCCTAGTGTGTTGCCAGGGAACAAAGCCTTAAGCTTAACCAAAAAAAATGCCTAATGGTGGAGATTTCTGGGAGAAAATTTCAGAGCATTTTGGGAAAAAAGTAAAGGCTTTTTAGAGGCCCTGAAATTAGACTTTGTCACTCTGTCCAAGCCCTCCCCCCACCTCACCAAAATATACCTTTTTTTTAAGTACTAACACACCAAATAGACAGAATGGGCTGTTTACCTAAGCAGCCACTCTCAGTTTTGGAGAATAACTGCAGGATAAAGTCCTTGCTCCTAGAAGAGTATTATTTGAGGTATAAACACTCTATCTTAAACAACCCGACAGCAGACACACAGAATACACTGAGAACACAAAGTGAAAAAAACCAAGAAAATGAAGAACCCTGACTATCCTGTGGCTGACAGTGGCCAGTGTACGAGGTGTGAGTGTGGAGAATGGGTGGGAAGCAGCATCCACACTCAGCTGCTGCCCCTCTGGAGGGAAGGTGCTGGGCTTTCAGAAGCCCATGTTGAATTTCTTACCCTGGCTCACTGTGATCTGTCATCTTCAATGGCTCTGTTCGCATGCTGAGCACATGGAAGGCTAGGCAAGGCACATTTTCTGAGAATGCATGTCATGTTGACAGCTTGATCATATCAACAGGCAAGGTTGGCCCAGCTGCTTCTCCTGCTATTTCCCATCAGCATGTAGCCTGCCCTTTCTCTCTGATCCACAGCTATATTGCTAAGACAAAGCTTTGGGGCTGGCAGCAGAAGCCCTCAGAGTGTAGTAGCATTGCGGATCAGCTCACCTCCCCACCAAGTTTAAATGAGGGAAACAGGTATAAGGAGACATGCAGGGGCTTCAGACTACAACCAGCCTGTATGTATCTAATCTGGGGTCTTAGATGTGATGAGCTGAAGCCAACAAGATCTCAGCAGCAGTTACCAAACCTACTGAGCTCCATCTCTCCATGTGCTCCTTTCATCACCCTGCTGCCAACCTGCCCACAGACCTAGTGCAGGGCAGTCTGGCCATGGGGAAGAGCCAAGAATTCCTTCCTCTGGGGCCCTGCCTCCACAACGCTGAGAACTAAGTGCTAGAAATGCTCTGTCTCTCAGAACTTATCAGTCCATCTTTAAAAACAATCTATGATGAAATAGCACCCATGTGATTAAAAGTTGACCCCGTCCGCTCCTTCTGCCCTCAGACTCTAAACTTCCAACTATGGACAGAGTTCACTCCCACTTCTGGAACACATGTGATTTGTGTAGTCATCTTTAAACTACACCATTTGAAGATGATTTAGTCTAATTCTATGCTCTGAGCGGCAGGAAGACAACAGCTGCTTGATTGGGTTGTTGTCAGAAGCAGAACTAGAACACGGAGCTGAAGGTATTGAGAAACTCATTCATCTGGGACTGTCTCTAATTCCTGTCCTGTTTGCCTCACTGTCAAATAAAATAATTTATAATTTTAATTTTCTTGAAGCCTTGAAAAATAATAATATGAAACATCTGTTACACGTTGGTCAGGTGCTTAAGAGAGATGATTATATCTAGCCCTTGAGGCTGAAGCTCAGAGAAGAGTTCAAAGATTTGCCCATAAACATACAAGTCTCTGTTTGAACAGTGAAGCCATACATTCCCCAAGCTATTTATGGATGTGATGCCCTCAGCTATAATTCTGGCCCTCCAGATTAATATGACTTAATAAAGTTAGAAAACAACTCTACAGTGTCCACACATACATTTCTTGATATGCCTAGACACTCCATCCAGAAGGAAACAATTGCCAACGAGGAGTGAGCAATTCAATGACAAGGTGGGTGGCATTGTAATGAATAAAAGCAAACAAAACTCTCACCCAGAGGGCATTGGTATTCTACCAGTTCCAACACTTCTAGACTCACTTCCTTTTGAGCACCACCCACTGCACAAAATGTTTTACCCTGCATAAATCCCACTAGTTCTGAGTCTCTATTTCCCAACCAGCCTGAAACAGTGGGTGTCTAATTATTATTTTATTACTTCCTGTATGTAATTATTTTGATAAGTGTTTTCAAACACATTAGCTCATTGAATGCATGAATGTAAATATGTGAAATATGATTCCCATTCTGCTGATAGGAAAACTGAGACCAGCTGAGATTAAACCTTATAAATTTTATATGCCTGATCAAAGCCACTAATCAGGATGCAAAAGGCAATGGAAAACCTGGCTTCTTTTCCACCAGGGTTAGGGGTTGACAACATGTATGTCTTTCTTATTTTTTTTTTTTTTTTTTTGCATTTTTCCAAAGCTGGAAACAGGGAGGCAGTCAGACAGACTCCCGCATGCGCCCGACCAAGATCCACCCGCATGCCCACCAGGGGGCGATGCTCTGCCCATCTGGGGAGTTGCTCCGTTGCATCCAGAGCTATCCTAGTGCCTGAGGCAGAGGCCACAAAGCCATCCTCAGCGCCTGGGCCATCTTTGCTCCAATGGAGCCTTGGCTGTGGGAGAGGAAGAGAGAGACAGAGAGGAAGAAGAGGGGGAGGGGTGGAGAAGCAGATGGGCACTTCTCCTGTGTGCCCTGGCCGGGAATCAAACCCAGGACTCCTGCACGCCAGGCTGACGCTCTACCACTGAGCCAACCAGCCAGGACCATGTATGTCTTTCTTGGTCAATCTCCAGCCTGTTTGATCTGAGCACCTTCATGGTTATTGAAGGGAGGTTCTTCTACCTTATTGTGGTTCCCTAAGCAGGTCGCATGGCATTTCTACCCCTCTCTAACAAGCTGATGTCACCTGGCTGGGTGATACTTTGGGGTATATGATAGGGTTATATCACATATCTTTTAAGCATCAATTATTTTATTATGTAAGTCTTATGCTAAAAGGAATATCGGGGATATTTTAACAAAATAATAACATGCATTAAAGCTTTGAATCTTTATAATACTTCATCATTTCTAAGCACTTTTACATGCATTTGTTTGTCGGATCTTCACTATTCAGAAATTGTTCCTACAACAAAGAATTTTGTAAGGATTCAATGGGAAAAGGTACAAGCACCTAGCAAATGTCTGGCACATAATACATGCTTGATAAATGTCAGCTATTGTTACTGTTCACTCTTTAAAATTGGTAGGCAATGTGACACATTTCCTGTCACACTCTCAGGGAATCTTCAGAGGATGGAGAATTCTGAGTTTTTTGGACTATCCCTTTGACTCACCCCCCCCCCCAGTTTGGTAATCTCGTATTTGCTTATTTTGTTTGCTTGTCTCCAGATGATAGATAAAACTCATGTTGATATGCACTAGCAGTCCCAAGTCAGAACTACATTATGTTAGGATGAGAAATCTGTCTCCAGCCCTGGAAATTGGAGGAGTTCCATTGTTTTCATGGTTGGCAGATCATTGGGGCTTGTTGCTCAGGACTGCCTTTGGACTGTTCAATCAGCAGCCTGATAGAGTGGGGTCAGGTTGGACAGTGGGCAGTCTCTGGAATGAGCTCTCAACAGGGAGCCAGGAGTTCTCATCTTCACCTCCATCGACTGAGTCACTGAAGACTGGAACCATGCTGTTATCCTTTCCTGCGTGAGTTATTGCCTCTTCAAGATCACCTGCTTCGGCTTCACTCATGTTCACCTCATAAAGCTTCACGACATGAAGCTGAAACCGTGTGTGGGGGAGGTAGGCTTGAGATACTGCTTTCCAGTCAGTTTAAATACTTGGCCAGTCACAGGGTGAACAAGATGATGGATTAATCTTGACAGTTAAACCCAAAAGAAGATAAAAAAATGTACTGGAAGCTTAAGCTTGGAAGTCATTCCCTGTGGATATCCCTGGACTATGAGACACTGATCAGGCCCTTTCTCCATTCTGTGCATAACCAAACCCAGGAAGCTCCGCCTTTGAGGACTTGAGAGCACACAGCAACACTCTCCAGGGCCCTCTCTCTTCCCATCCTCCTGATGGAGTTCCAAGATGAATTCAACTGCCAAGTGGCTCATCTGAGTCCAGAATGGACACGATAGGGCTATCATGATAGGGCATTGGGACCCTGCCCAACATAAACGCCTGAGGGAGGGGGAATGACTGAGATGAGACTCGATTTACACCAAGCTCGTTTTCCAAGCTCGTTGATGCGAATGTGAGACTATCGTTTCACTCTGGGAAGTCACAGCTTCACTATTCTCATATGAAGCGTGTTCCCAGGGAAATACTGAGACAGGGGTCCAAAATAGTTTATATAAAAACTGACACATATACTTCTCTACTGATTCTCTACTGAGCACTGTGTGCTATCTTAATCACCCCCCCCATCATACACATTTACACACACACACACTATAGAGCAAAAAAAAAAAACACATTTGGTGAGCAAATCTCCATGACTAAGTTGAGCAGTCTTGATGCAAAAGGTCTAAGATCTCTTCTACTACATGCCCCAATATGCACTTTTCTTAGCCAGGAGCATAAGTGAATAATGACATGTATACCATGGAAAGTTTTGTGGTTTTCTTCTTTCACCCTGGATCTGCTGTATGTTCATTTGCATACAGACATTTGAGCTTTATTTTCTGACCAATTATGAGCTTCCAGTCAAAGTTCCTAACATAAGGAAAATTAGAGATACTCTGAATCCATGTTTCCATGTGATAGGTGAGGAAAGAGGGGCCCAGAAAACAGAATCAACTAGCACTAAAGCTACCCAACTGGTGGATAGATCATGACAGATGTTTTAACTCCAAGTCCAAGTTTTCATCTTATATGCTACATTGGTTTGTCTTCACAGAAACAATTTTTAATATGGAAAATCTGATTAAATTCTCCTTTGCTTTATATAGCATTTCCTTCATTTACTCACTTCTTTCATGGCTAAAAAGGGAATGATTTAATGGGAAATGGTTAAGGGAAATGATAAGGCCTTGCCCTAAAATGAAGGACTTCGGGATCATCTTACTCTTCTACAATATTTATGTCAAGTGGTTTGCCAGTCTCTGTTTAAACACTTTCACATATGAGAAATGTACTGTCTCATTTCAGACATCTCTAATGATGATAAATTCCTTAAAAATCTGATCCAAAAATATGCCAGGCTCTAGAAGGCAGACTTTTTTTTTTTAAGTCGCTAAGCTTGAGCTGAAGCCCAAGGCTTCAGTTTACCAAAGTCTCTGTGATGATCACAATGGTGACATTGGTTCAGGTGACATCTCCCTTCTACTGGGGAAAAACATTATAGCAGAACTCCCTTAAGGATGGTGGGGTTTGGTGCCCAGCTCAGTGAATGCTAAAATCACCCAGTCTTCAGGACAGCAATACCAGAAAAAATAAAATAAAAAGGAATAGTGATTGCAATTTCAAAGAATCTACAAAGCATCTGAGTTAAAGGGCCAGGATTCTGCCACAAAGTGAAACTTTATCTTATTTGTGAAGAGCAAATAATATGGCACCTAGGTCGTAGTCATGGCCTGCTGGGGTGTTCTTTGTTCTGCATGCTGGAGACTGGCCCTGATCCAGGCCACTGGTATATAAAGGAGTACCATTGCAGGAGAGGAAGCACAACGCAGGGGAATGGGTCGGATGAGCTTGTGCAACGCTCCACCTGGAGGATTCCTTGTGGGTACCATTTTCCCCCTCCTTCGCCAATAGGTATAATGGCTGTGCATGAATATAGTTGGAAACATTTTAAGAGTACATTGCTGAAGTCAGAAAACCTGGTTTCATAGTCTCAGCCTCGGGAGTTTGGACACATCCATGAATTTCCCTAGACAATGTGTTCCTCACTGACCTAAGTCAGAGTCTAAACTTGGAGGAATAGTTGGGCTCAGAGAGTTTGGTTTGATATAGGTCTCCATGTCTAAAGATACCCTTCTAGCCACTCAATTCCCTTCTAGTCAGGGGAAGTTCCTGACAAATAAGTTAGAAAGGCTGGGTTAGAACAAAACAAAATTCTTTACTGAGCAAAGCTGGTTTGGACTGTTAATTTTAACAATAAATATCTACTACCATATACTGATTGATTACTAAAATAGCAAGTGTGTACATTTCACTTACTTCTCCAAAGTTCCTGTGAAGTAGGTAGCAGTCACCATCATAGAGGTGAGAAAATCAGGGTTTAGAGGAGTAAGGTCACTAGCTCACAATTACTAGCTGATAAATGAGGAGTCAAAGTTATAATCTAGGCAGTGTGATATCAGAGTACAGTTGCTTACTCTATATAGCACTTGTGCTGTGTTGAAAAACATATATGTGTATATATATTTGTGCATATCCATAAAATCCACACATATATACCCATAAAATCCCAGGAAAACAACTTCTGTGTGCATGTGTTTGTATATATTTATCTGTATATTCCCATGAAGCAAGAACTTGCTTTGTGAAATGAAGGTCCCTTTTTAACACTTAAGAATGTTGCAAGTCATGCATTCCAGGCATATATTCTAGAACTATGAAAGGGAGGGAGTGTGAGGCCCAGGTGACCTTCCAGTAATAAATAATAAGCATGAGGTTTTTGCATTCCCAAAAATACTATTTTAGGCCAATTTTGGTACTTAGAATATTCTAGCACAGTGTACTTCTCAGTAACACACTTTATTTTTATACTCACAAATACTTTAAAAATGTCAGAGAATACTAGAGAAGAGAGCCATGTCCCATGATTGTACCACCCAGATAATACTTGTTGACATTTTCAAAAAATAAAAATAATGCATTTGCGTGGTTCGAAAGCACAAACAGGGTCATAGAAAGGTGCAAATGGAAAGTGAAAATGCCCCTCCTCACCTTCCCATGAAGTCTTCAGACCCTCTCCACAAAGACAGTGCCATTATCTAATGTTTACGTTCCTTTTATACAAAGAGGGTCATACAGCTTGTACTGCATCTCGCCTTCCTTTTTTCACTGGTGTTTATCTTAAAGACCTAACCCCACTGCAGCACATCTGGATTTACTGGGTTGGTTTTAATGAGTTTAATAAGAAAGCAATACTAATGTTAATAACATAGCGATAATAACAACTGATATTTATTAAGTATTTATTATGTGCCACTCACTTTTCTAAGCACTTTCTGTGTCTTTATTCATTTACTTCTCCCCAAAGCCACATGAAGTATTTTGCCGGGTATATCCATGTGCCCGCCCCCTCTCTGATCCATTCTGCACTCTGAGGTCTGTGCCAGGAGGTAATCTGTGGGGACATCAACAGCTCCTGTGCCTCTGGTTTCCTGTTGGGTTCATCCACTGAGTGGCTCCAAAAGAGAGAAGAGAAAAGGTAAAGTGGGAGGCTGGAGCCATCCCACTTATAGGAATATATCCCAAGGACACCATATCACCGACTGAAAAAAAGAAATGCACCCCCATGTTTATGGCAGCATTGTTAACAATAGCGCAGATCTGGAAACAGCCCAAGTGTCCATCAGTGGATGAGTGAATTAAAAAGCAGTGGTACATATATACAATGGAATACCATGAGGCCATGAAAAAGAAGGAAATATTACCTTTTGCAACAATATGGAGGGACCTGGAAACTATTATGTTGACTGAAATAAGCCAGGCAGAGAAAGAAAAGTATCATGACCTCACTCATTTGAGGAATCCAAAGAATAATGAGAACTGAGGAACGGAATTGAGACAGAGGAGGGATCAAAGGGACCAGGGGAAAAGAGGACAGAGGGAAAGGGGATGATAGGATGGGATAAATCTGAAGGGGAGGGGGAGGGCACTGTAAAGAGGGGGGCAAGGGAAATGTTGAGGGGAATATGGGGGGGTGCATTCGGGATGACCCTAGAATCTATGTAAACACAATAAATTAAATAAAAATAAATAATTTTTTTTAAAAAAGAGGGAGGCCGGGTATTTGGTCCCCTAGGATTTGGTCTCTCCTGATGATCACAGGGATTGCTCCATCTTTGGAGCAGAGGCCACGCCTCCTGTCCTGGCGGCCTTCTCCCGCAGCTCCTTTATGAATCTCAGAGACTACCCCCTCTTTTCACTATTTCAAGGCCAAGGGGTGCCAGTGACCTTTCACTTTTGCCAGCCATGCATTGTCCCTCTACCCTCTCCACACCACTGTAAATTGTCCGTTTTATTACACACTGCAGAAACTACCCAATATGAGTGTGCAGCTTGTTTCCTTCGGGGACCCTGACTAATACAAATCCATGCCTTTGGCCCCATAACACCATTGAAAGAGCTCAGGTTAAAGAAAGTACCTGTGCAAAGCATACAGCCAATAGGTACTGAAACCAGCATCCAACCTATCACTGGATTCCCAGAGATTGCTCTCTCCCTCTGTGGAGTAACTCTCTCAAGGGACACACTTAATGTGTATTTTTATGACACTCCAGCCTTTTCCAGGGTTTTATTAATATGAACAATGTTTCTTTGAATATCCTTACATGTTTATTTCTAGGGTCCATTTTTAGCAATGCCAAGTCAAAGGATGTGTACAATTTTTTATTTGAGACAATATTGTCAAATTGCTGAGCTAGGCCCTGGCCGGTTGGCTCAGCGGTAGAGCATCAGCCTGGCGTGCAGGGGACCTGGGTTTGATTCCCGGCCAGGACACATAGGAGAGGCGCCCATTTGCTTCTCCACCCCCCCCCCTTCCTCTCTGTCTCTCTCTTCCCCCTCCCGCAGCTGAGGCTCCATTGGAGCAAGGATGGCCCGGGCGCTGGGGATGGCTCCTTGGCCTCTGCCCCAGGCGCTAGAGTGTCTCTGGTCGCGGCAGAGCGATGCCCCAGAGGGGCAGAGCATCGCCCCTGGTGGGCAGAGCGTCACCCCTGGTGGGTATGCTGGGTGGATCCCGGTCGGGTGCATGCGGGAGTCTGTCTGACTGTCTCTCCCCGTTTCCAGCTTCAGATTTAAAAGAAAAAAAATAATAAAATAAAAAAATTTAAAAAAAAGAAAGAAAAAAAATTGTTGAGCTACTTAATCAGATTAAATGCAATCATATGCTGTAACCTGGTAATTCAACCTTGATACAGATACAGATGTAGAGTAAGATATACAAATAGAGAAAGAGAAAGATATCAAAGAAATCCTCATACATGTCCATATAGGGCCATATACAAGAATGTTTATTTTGGCTCTCTCTCTCTCTCTCTTTCTTAGCAGAGGTGAGGAGTTGGAGGCAGTTGGCAGTCCATAATGGAGGGAATTGGTGGAAAACCATGGGATTCTATGCAGCAGTCAGAAGCAGCAGTTTACATGTCTCCATAACAACACTACATCAAATGCAGTGCCAAGCAATAAGTAAGATGTATACCATCAGTCACTTTTATAAATTAAAAGTACATCTACAAAAAACAATATTTTACATCTGTAAGAATATATTCAAAATGTACACATTAAACATATGAGAGATGATTGCCTTATGGGTGGTTGTGTATGGGATAGAAGGATGAATGAATAAATGAAGGGGGGGGTAGCATAAGGTAGAGAAAGATATTGTCAAATTTCCTTCCAGAAAGCTAATATCATTTCCACTAAGACCCACAAGGTAAGACAGTTACCATTTTGCCATACCATTTCAAGTAGTGGATGTTATTGAAAATAAGGTTTCCCAAGCTGATGGTTATTATCAAACTTAAATGTTTTCCAGTCTAATGATTTGGATGGCATTTTTCCATTGTGAGTGGGGTGGAGCTATTTTTAAGTCTTTTCCCTATAACCTGGGGTACTGTACACTGCTAGAAACATCCCTTTCTCTTCAGGGGTTGGCCAATCCACAAGAACAGTCTCAGATCAACAAGTTTTCTGCGACCACAAGGATGTCACATGGTCATTGGCAACACAAGCAAGATTAAAAATGAATGTGGGTGCCATGGTCACCTTTAAACCCTCTCCCCAGCTCTGAAGTCATCAACTGACGACTCCATGACCTTTTCAAACAGGGGTTCATCTGTGCCTGGTTGGGGCCTGAATGAACATTTCAAACTGTTTCAAATTCACTAAACTCCATGCACCAGAAAGCGCTGACCTCTCACTGCACTGGGTTACTTAGTGTTATGGGGCTGTTTCCATGAGCCCTTTTTGTTTAGAGGGGCTGTTTTTAAACCTTCCCCTCCACCCCTTCTCCTTTTTTCCCCCCCCCCCTCTCTTTTCTTGGAAGAAGTCGATCCTTTGCCAAGACCAAATGAAAATCTGGCTCCAAGTTCAACTCAAAATTTACTAGCTAATAAATTGGAAGTGGGGAGTGGGTTGTGAAGGTGTGGGGAGAGTGGAGAAGAGGAGAGAGGCTTTCATTTGGGGGCAAGTTCAAACCTGGAATTAGAAGCTATTAAAGTGTCTGGTTTGTGCTGAGTCATACGGAGGCAGGAGGCAGGGGACGATGCTGGCTACCTGCCAGCCACACGCACTGCCCAGGTTGATGAACGAGCTCCAGAAGAACTATGGCAGGATTATAACTTTCACCAGCATTTAAAATATATCATTAGAAGCAGTGTGCATGACACAGAGCAAGCACTCCACACGGGCCTGTTGTGTTCCTCTATCTGACTGGTGCCTCAGTATCCATCTTTCTTTCTTGGACCCCAGACTCATTCAGTTCTTTCCCTACCTTCAATTATCCTGACCCTTCCTTCTATCCTTCCCTCCTTCCTCCAACTGAGTCTTTCTAGAAGCCTCTCATCCAACAAGGAGTAAGGTGGAGTCATGGCAGACTGATGATCTTTCTTAAGATGGTGACGATGAGAATGATCTTAGCTCAAATAATATTAAAAACCATTATTAAAGGTGGATAATGTCATAACTATTTTTATAGATAAGGAATCAAAACAGAAAGAACTTACTTCTCTCAGTTTACAAAGCTAGTAAGTGCTGAGTTAGGATTTGAACTCAGGATGTCTCCATGCTCTTAACCACCACAACCTCTGCCCTCTTTTTAAGCACCCTTATCTCAGCTCAGAAGTACCCATGGGCCATCCCCACCCTCATGTTTCTGAGCCTTGGCACTTACTGTTCTCTTAAAAGGTAGAGAGTGGAGGGGGGGCAGAGAAGAGCAGCAAAGAGCAGCTCATTACAGGTCTCTAGTTCCTTCCATGCCATTTCCTTGTTCAAATTCTACTTCAAAGATCATCCAAATATTCAGGCACTCTTTTTTACTCTCAGCATTTTATTGTGAAAAATTTCAAACATACAGCAAGGTTGAAAGAATGATATGGTGAATCTACCTGTATGTACCTACCCTATAAATGCTACAATAAACTTTTCCTTTTCTTTTTTTTGTTTCATTTTATCTACCCATCTCTTCTTACCTTTATTCACCTCCCTGATCCATTTTATTCTTTGGTGCACTGAAACTTCAGTGTAAGTTGTAGATATTAGCACATTATACCTCTAAACTTTTGTTTGCTTCTTTTTTACTTTATACAGAGTAAGAATCATAGTTAACAATTACTGAGCACTTGCTCTGTTCGGCATGGCTCCAAGCTCCTTCGGTGCATTACATAATATGATTTTCATGGTAATCCTATGAGTTGGGTGCAATTACCACCCTCATTCCACAGATGAGAAGAACTGAATCACAGAGAGCAATGGCTGCATCTAACAGTTAGTTGGTGCTTTTT
The DNA here is from genome assembly GCF_036850765.1 of Saccopteryx bilineata. Classification (NCBI taxonomy): domain Eukaryota; kingdom Metazoa; phylum Chordata; class Mammalia; order Chiroptera; family Emballonuridae; genus Saccopteryx; species Saccopteryx bilineata. The sequence continues at coordinate 19,335,642 of NC_089494.1, read as the reverse complement.
TTGGCGATGGACTATGCCAAGTGCTTTTCATGCATTAGCTCGCTTAATCTTGACAATAACCCCTGAAGGTAAATGTTATTACAGATTAAGAAATTAAGACTTGGAAACTAGGTCCTGCAACCTAGTAAGCATTAGAACCTGGGTTTGAATTGAGGAAGTCTGACTCCACACCCTGCCATTGGCTCACATCTTTGTTATCACACTTCTTTTTTGCTATTATGTTTTCATTTTTTGCTTCCATTTATGTTTACCATCAGACCATGACATCTCATGGGCAAGAGTCATGTTTTAGTCTTCTTAGTCACAGTCTCTCAGTCAGATACAAGTTGGCACTTCATAAATGTTTGCTGAATGGATTCATAAACAGTGAATTGTAGTAACTAAGAACTATGTGTCTTAGAACTAATGGAGTGAAACAGTGCTAAGTTCATGACCATTGAACAATGGAGAGCTTGAACTTGATGTTAGCTGCTGTTGATGTCGGCTGCTGCTGCTGGTCCGCTGGGGCTTTTCTTTATACCTCCAGGCTCTGAAGCTCCCCGTTCCATGTAGTCTGGGTGGCTTGAAGGGTGGTGGACAGCTTAAAGGACCTGAAGGCTCTTTCCAGCCCATGTTGGAGGGCACACACTATGCCCCTTGGTCCACCAGCCATCAATATGGCAGACATCGGGCTAAGGGCTGGGAAGACACAAAAGTAAAAACATACAAGGACTAACTGAGGAGCCCTTACTCTAAACGGGGCCCAGGAACAAACAAGCATACTTATCACCAGAACAAAAGTTATGATTGGGAACTTCATAAGAAAGAGACAAACTTATTTTTTAAAAGACTTCTAAGGGGGGACAAATTTCAGTTTTCAGTGTGGAGAGGAGACTTAGGAATGGGCTGGTCGAAATTTTTTTATTATTTGAGATGGGCATAATTTTCAACAAGAAGAGACATGGCAGAACTGAATAAGGGTAAAAAAAAAAATAATAAAGTCCCATAATTCTCCAGTTGCTAAGAAAATTGAAAACAGATCCAGAAGGGCCAAGTTAGCGCATGCTGAACTTCACAGTCATCGTAAGTTATTAACTGCCTCTACTGGAGCTTCTGAGTAAAACAATCCAAGGGTGAGAAAATGGACAACAATGAGGACAAACTCAATCATCATGTTTATTACCAGGTAGAGCAGCATCATGGACACCATAGTAACCACAGCTTGGCTTCCAGGTTGCAGCTCATGTAAGGTGCCCATGGCAACAGGGTGCCAAGGCTCTCTCAGCTGGCATGAAGCTGTAATGAAAGGCACAGTGTGGGAGGGGAAGGGCTTGAAGGACCACCTCAAACAGTACATCCCAGACACCAAGCGTGGGCTACGCAGTGTTCAAAGTTCTTGATTAGATACCATCACATTTGATCCCCATAGTAACAAGATAGGATGGGTGTCATTAGCTCCAGTTATTCTTTTTTTTAATTTTTTTATTTTATTTATAGAATTAACTTTAACAGGGTGACATTGATCAATAAAACTACACAGGTTTCAGATAAACATTTCTATAACATTTGAACTGTTGATTATGTTGTATGCCCATCACCCAAAATCAAATCATTTTCCGTCACCTTATATTTGTCCCTCTTTACACCCTCCAGTTTTTTAAATGAGGAAACTGAGACTAAAAAAGTTTGATGACTCACCCAAGATCACACACCGGAAAGAGGAAGACTTGAGGACTCCAGATCCAGTGTCCTCGGCATCAAATCTCACTGATGGTATAAGATCCTAGTGTGGAAATGATTATAGCTTGCCACGGAAATAACAATTTTTTTCTAACTCAGAACTTCACAGTCAGTGTTAAGTGTTACTAACTGCCTCCACTGGGGTTATCTAGTAAAAAAAAAAAAAAAAACCCAAGAAATTTGAAAAGTTAGTCAAGCCTGACATTGGATAAAAGAACTAGCCATTCAAGTGAAGTTTCAAGACCATCTTTTGATACAGCTCTGTGGGGACAGGCACAGGCTCTGGAGCCAAACTGCCCAAGTTCAAATTCCAGCTTTCTATTACATACTGGCGGTATTCCCTTGTGTACATGACTCAGCCTCTCTGTGCTTCAGTCTCGTTATACTCATAATAAAGAAAATAATTGTACCTACACATGCATTGTTGTTCAGATTATATGATTTTTATATGTAAAAAAAAAACAAAAAAAAAAAACTTAAAACAGGGCCTGGTACATAACAATTGTTTGGTAAGAGTAGCTTGATTTGTCATTTATATCCCGTTTTTACCACTTTCTGTTAGATGCCTTCCAGTTTCAAAGAATAGAGATCTGCTCAGATGACCTCAGCGGGTTGGGGTTTATTATAAAGACACGTGGCTTGAAACAAGTCCAGGAAACTCCGCAGCTCCACGGCGAGGCCTCGGAGATCAGGAAAAGCACTCTTCAGACTATTGCTGCCATAACTTGTCATACGACCAAACAGTGCTGGTCTGCTTGTCTCCAAAGTACAAATTTTTTATTCCCTTTTCCTGATGTTTTCCTCTTTTCATCTTTCCTTCCTTTTGTCCACTGCCCAAGGTTGAGTATTTGTACCGCTCGGTCTGTGGCCTATTGTTTCTTATTTATATACTTTTATTTCCCCATCCTTTCATTCTGACCTTCTCTGCCCCCACCCCTTAGGCAACCACACTCATTTGTGTTTAAAGTCTATTTTTTTAAAATACCTCTTTTTTTTAAATAGTACTCTGATATAGTATGTCTCCTTCTGTTTCTTACTTTTTTCACCCATCGTTGTTTATAAATTCATCCACATTATGAAATGTCCATCCAGGCTGTTTATATTCACTGTTGCTTAGTTCTCCATGATAGACCTGCCCTTGACTGCCTATTTGATCTCCACTGACAAATTTCCAGATTGCCACCGACTTCCTGTCGCTAGGCACAACGGACCGTAATGAGCATCTTCAGACACATCCCCTTGTGGGCCTGTGGATACTCTTGGGAAATATATGTAGGGTTCAATTCCATTTGACTAGGTTGTGTCAGATTGGTCTCCAGAAAGGCTGCTCCTGGCAACACGCTCAACAGAAGTGCAGAAACCCACACTATTGGCATTCTGCAGCTTCCTAATTTTGAATCCATGGCTTCTCGGTCATTCTCCTCCCACAATTCTGCTTCTTTCTTTTACCACTTCTGCTTTTATTTCCCGCCTGGCCCTGCATGGCAGCTTCCTGTCCACAGTTTTTTCTAATCTCCTGCATACTCCTCACAGTTTCTTCTTACTCATGGCTTCTACTGCTTTCTGCAGCAACAGTGTCTCTTGGCCTCTTCGGCTGTTTTACCTTCAAACATACTAATGGCCTTGTAGTCATTATTCAGTCTGACACTTTCTGTGAAGTCAGTTCTTTCCCTGGGCCACTTCTTTTGACCACTATTGGTTCAGACACCGATCCCTGGTCCAATCAGATGCTTCCAGCATGCTAAGGGTCGCATGGTGACCTGTTGACATCTAGGAACAGGACTCTTTCCATAGGCATCTATAAACATGATAGGCATTCAGATCCATGGGCTGTTCAATGTACACATTGATATGATATTTTATGAAATTAACCATAATTTACCAATTTTTCTGTGAGGTAGCAGCTACAGTTATTCAGGTAGAACATCAATTTCAAAGTAATTTTATAAGTAAACACAGTGGGAAATTATCTTGCCCATTGTTTATCTTGGGCCTTTCTTCTTCTTCTCCTTATATTTCTTCCTCCACCCCATACACATGCAATTAGGGAAATCCTTTCTTAATTCAAAGGACATGTTATTTTTGCTGCCTGGAACAAATGTCCCTAACTTTCTTTTGATCTAACTAAAACAACTCCACTCTTTAGAAGAATTCACTGTCACTCTTCAGTGACATTTATTTATTCTAGGCTCAATTTTCTTGCTGGATGTCCCCATCACCTTCCGTCACATGTACCACACTTTATTATAATCGTTGTTTTGTCTCACAAGATATGAGTAACCTGAGGATACGGATTGCACTTGTCCTGTTCACTGATGCATTTCTTTTTCCTTTGTGCTCAAAAAATAGTTGGGTGATTTTGTTGAATGACAGAGCAGTGACATCTCCAAGAGACTAGTTTAAATCACAGTCCAGTTATGAGGTCTGGGATAAATCATAGATCCTGTATTATCTACCTCAAAAGTTTTTTTTTATATGAAATTGATTTTTCAAATTGTAAGGGTCTACAAAAATATATTGAGGGCATTGGCTGGATACAGATCATTAGATAATTTTATGCCTATTAAGAGAAATTCAAATGCCAATTACTTGAGAAGGAGAATAAAGTAATACTCTGCTCCTAACTTAAATTCATAAAACAAAGATTATCATCAAAAAAGGGTGAGAGATGGAACAGATCCTGGAGCTTGTCCTGTCTAGATACTTTGTTTTACCTGGAAAACAAATGAACTGAGAACCTACATGACATATTCACAGCTATGCATCAACAGAGCAAAGAAAAAGGGTCTCTTAGTCCCGTTCCTCACATACCCCGAGGCATGTGCCCTTGTGGGAGGAAGCGCCATCCAGCTGCACGTGGTCTCTGAATGCTTACAGGGGCCAAACAGCCTCCTCTTTGGCTGCTGCCAAACCGACCTTGGATTCCAGCTTCCCACAAGCCATTATTTCTTAGAATCATAGACTCATCAAATTCTCTAGTGTTTTTTTTTTTTTTCTTTTCTTTCCTCTGTGCCTCTCACTGACCCAGTTCTTCTCACTGACCCATGAAGGAGCAGCAGAAAGAGATATTCATTCAGGGTCAGAACTTTCATGTGCTATGATCCAATATGCACCCCAATCCCACATTAGTGGGCTATGGCAATAATGGGGGGATTCAGACTCAGACTCTAGACCTTTGATTTCCAATTAGAGTGAAGTTGTCCCCCAACACACATGGCTTCCCAGTAAGAAAAATGATAATATTTACATCTTTTTTAGTTGCTACAGGAATTAGAAGCAGTGGCAAAATAATAATAATAATAATAATAATAATAATCCTAATAAGGAGTCCTTTGTGACCAGTTGTTATAAAACAGGATTTTTCACAAGTATTTACTCTCCATGCAGAACAAAGCATTGAAGTGCAAAAGTTCACCCGAGCATGCCCACTGCTTTTCTTTAGACCTTCCAAGAGACACACAAGCCTCTTATTTTTCAAGGCCCATCTGGTCATAAATTGCAATCGACGTTAATTTATGAAAACAAATGACACCAGCCTACTCCACGACATTTTGAAACGAGAGAATTAGGCCGGGTAATAAAGCATGCATAGAATAAAAACACTCAGACCCCAGAGCTACCCTGGCAATGTCCCAAGCCACACAAGGACCCCGAGGATCCCTGTTCCAACACATTTGGCTCCTGCAAAGTTATAGTTATTTGATCAAAAGACATGAAATTAACTCTTTGTCCCAAAGTGACAGGAAATTAAACACATCCAAGGCATTTTCCATGTGACTGGGGTCTCCATTCCCTCTGCAGTGTAGACATCAATGGCGATCACTACAGAGAGAGAAGAGAAACAAGCAGTTGGAGGGATAAGATGTTAGTGCTGTATTTCTCCTCTACAGGCCAAACAGAAACCCCCCGGAAAAGAAATTGTTCCTTCTCTCAGCTATCAGGAAAGATTTCTCGACCAGGAGGAATTAAAAATGTTCTTCAGTCAATCACAGAAGAAACAGAAGCGTAACCATGTCAAGAGGAAACTTCAGAAAGGACCTTCCTTCAGAATGTTTGAAGACCAGCAGAGACTCCCATCATTCTGCTCTTGAGGAAAAAGATACCTCAAGTAGGAGAGAATTTTTCATTTTCCCTCTTGAAATGGCTCCATCCTGGGAAGTGCCTTCAGGGTGCAATATCTCTGGTTGAGTCCATCCTGCAATCTTCTTGGTTGGTCCTGGGAAATGGGCAAAAAGTAACACCCTTGCTAGTAAAAAGCTGAGTTCTCCCTGATCTTCTACTGGAAGGTGAGTTTATGGTCTCAAGTACTGTGACAAAGAGCCCAAGGGCAGGGTCCTCAGCATGAGGGAAAAGATAGAATGTTTTTTAGACTTGCCCAAGACTGACATGAGACAAATATACAAGCTGTGAATCATTCACTTGAGGACGGAATTGGAAGAGCTGATGAAAGCCCAGGGGAGCCAAGGAGAATAAAAAGTACAGGCAAGATTTCCAGAGATAGAGAGAACAATTCCTCAGTGAGCCAGCTTGGAGTGAACACTTGAAGGGAGGCACGTCTTCAGCCTGTCTTTAACAGATGTTTACTCACTCACTGTGGCCCTGGAGCCAGCTGTGGCTGACTGAAGAACATTTTCCATCACAGATCCTTTGTGGTGAAAAAGAATAAAGTTGAAAGTGGATGGCACCAGATTGTGTCCATGATTTATCATTTTAGTCTTGTCACCAAGAATCAAAGAGCCTATTCAGGGAAGCTAAAGCAGAGGGGAAAAAGAAAGGAAAAAAAAGATTTGATATGAATCAGTTATTTGAGGTCAATATGGAAAGCTTCTTTAGAGTATTAAAAAATAATTTAAAAGAAAGAAAGAATAATAACCCAGTGATCACTCATGGCAAGGTTTCAAGGATAAAGAATTTTAATATACTAAGGATGTAGAGCGGCACATTCTCAGGATAAAATGGTACCTCAACAACTTAATGGGGATATAATTCCTGGGATAGTCAGCCTTTTCCAGAGGTCATTTCACATTTCCCTGACTCTATGAAGAGCTATAGTCAGACCACCATGGAAGCCTTCTGTCCCTATGAAACTTATTCCTATGCTTTATGGTATTCAGAAGCAGCTTGCTTTGATGATTAAACTTAGCATAAAACTTCTTTCTCCTCTTGCCTGTTCTCAGATTCCGTCCTCTTCTTTTCTGCTTCAGGACTTTTTACTCTTGCTGTCCCGGTGCCTAGAATGGTCTTACTTCAATTTGTTATCTAACTTATTCCTTTTCACCCTTTCTGGTGCCTGGTGGAATGTCACTTCCTCCAAGAGGTCTTCCTTTACGGACTCATCTAAAGTAGAGATGATCCTATATTATTTGTAGTCCACTGTTCTGTTTACCTTGTAATAATTATCAAGTTAACAGATTTGGGTAATTATTAGATGATCAAAGAAGAACTCAAAAGAGAAATGGGAGAGTATTTGGAACTGGATGAAAATAAAAAATTATGGTATAGTGTTAAAGTAGTATTTGTAAGGAAATATATAGCACCACATACCTATAATGAGAAAAATTAAGTCTCAAATCAATACCATATTTCAGTTTCCACCTTAAGAAAATGGGAAATGAAGAGCAAGTAAACCCAAAGTGAAATTTTAAAAAAGGAATCACAAAGATCAAAGCAGAAATCAATTAAATATAAAAGAATAAAATAATTAGAAAAATAAATGAACCAATGAAGTGGTGGTGGTTCTTTAAAAACATCAGTAAAGTTACTGATGTAATCAACCTCTAATCACCGTTATCTGAAAAAATCAGGGAGAAAAGAAGAGAATCTGAATTACCAATATCAGGAATGAAAGTGGACACCATTACAGAGTCTACAAATATATAAAGATAATAGAAGATTATGTACAACTTTGTGCCAATAATTTGACAACCTGAATGACATATATTAATTCCTTGAAAGATACAAAACTGCCAAAGCACACTCAAGAAGATACAGGTCACATTCTCATGAATAGTCTTATATATAATAAAGAAATTTAACTTAATTAAAAATCATCCTGCACAGAAAACTTCAGGGTTAGATGCCAGCATTGGTGAATTATATTTGAAGAAGAAATAATAGCAATGTTATGTAAACAATTCCAGAAAACTAAAAAGGAGAAAATATTTTCCAACTCTCTATGAGGCCAGCATTACTCTGATATAAAAAAAACAAGACAAAGCCATTACAGGAAAAGAAAACTACATACTAACAGCCATCATGACCATAGATACTAAACTTTGGGGCAACACTTTACAATATATCAACTTGTACAATGTGTATAAAGAACATGACAGGCCCTGGCCAGTTGGCTCAGTGGTAGACTGTCAGCCTAGTGTGTGGAAGTCCAGGGTTCGATTCCTGGCCAGGGCACACAGGAGAAGTGCCCATTTGCTTCTCCACCTTTCCTCTTCTCCTTTCTCTCTCTCTCTCTCTTCCCTTCTAGCAGTCAAGTCTCCACTGTAGCAAAGTTGGCCCAGACACTGAGGATGGATCCATGGCCTCCACCTCAGGTGCTAAAATGTCTCTGGTTGTAATGGAGTAATGCTCAAGACAGCAGAGCATCACCTCCTGTTAGGCTTGCCAGATGAATCCTAATCGGGTGCATGCGGGACTCTGTCTCTCTGCCTCCCCGCTTTTCACTTCAGAAAAACACAAAGACATATATACAGTGCAATCCTAATCAAAATTTCAGTATATTTTTATTAAATTTAACAGTTGATGTTAAAATTCATATGAAAACTCATAAAACCATAAACAATCGAAGCAAGTTTGAAAAAAAAGTTGGATAGCTAACACTACTTGATTCCAAGACTTATTATAAATGCAGTAATTAGGACAGTGTGATATTGTCATCAAGATCAACAAACAAATCAGTGAAAAAAAGAAAGAATCCAAAAATAGATCTACACAGATATGGACAACTGATGTTTTTAAACCAAGGTGCAAGGATGATGTAGTGTAGAAAGTGTAGGTTTCCAAACAATAGTGATGGAACATTTGGGTATTCATATGCCAAATAATAACTTTCAATCTATATCACACACCATATACAAACATTAACTCAATATGGGTCACAGAATGTAGAACCTATTGTATAAAACTTCTAGAAAACAACACAGGAGAAAACCTTTGTTAACTTGGATTAGGCAGAAATTTGTTGAATACCATACCACACCTAAAGCATAATCTATAAAAGGAAAAAATCATACACTAAACTTCACAAAATTTAAAACATCTGCTCTTCAAACATCACTGTTAAGAGAATTAAAAGATAAAACACAGCCTTGGAGGAAATATTTGCAAAGAGTTTCTCTGATAAATAAGGTGTATCCAGAATTTATAAAGGACTCTCAAAATTCAATTCATAAAAAGCAAAAATTCTAATAAAAATAAAAAACAGATTTCAACAGACACACCCCAAAGAAAGTATATGGTTGGCAAATAAACACATAAAAAATGCTTAGCATCATTGGTTATTAAGGAAATGCAAATTAAACTACAATACGATACCACTCCAGGTTTATTGGAATCGCTAATATTTAATACACTGACTCATAACAAGTGTTGGCAAGGATGTAGAACAACTATAACATTCATGCTGGTAGGAATGCAAAATGGTACAGCCATTCTGAAAAATAGTTTGACAAGCTAAACATACACTTACCTTAAGACCTGGCAGTCCCACTCTTAGGTGAAATACAACTACTGCCACACAGCCAACTTATACATGAGTGTTTACAGCAGCTTGATTTGTAATTTCCCAAAGTTAAAAATGATCCATATGCCCTTCAATAGGTAAGTGGTTAAACAATTGTCATATATCTTATACATATAATGGTAATAAGAAAGGAATTAATTATTGGTACAATCCACAAGAGACATATCTCAAAATAATTCTGCTGAGTGAAAGAACCCAGACTACCCTAAAAAAGATACAAAACCCAGGAAAATTATCTAGTGCTCTGCCCCCATCAGGCAGTGGGATTCAGAAATTATTTTTGTCAGTTACATCAATGGTATAAAACACTTAGAAGACGTCAGAATTCATAGCACTTGATTCTGCTTTTAGACACTAGCTTATTCTCTAATGTGAGTTTGGGATCACATTCTTTATCTGCCATCTTCTGGGTAACTGACGTATCTTTAGACACCGACCTTCCCTTACCACTGTTTACAAAACAAGGCAGTCTAAGAGCTGTGTCTCAGAACCTGGGAGCAACTAGACCCATGCACTGGGCCACTTAGGCATTCCATGGCACAACCTTCGCATTGCAACTTTGATGCCTCTAGCTGAGAATGGGAAAACCTGGTCATCTACCCAGGTTCAAAACCCTGAGGTTGCCGGCTTGAGCATGGGCTCATCTGGCTTGAGCGCAGGCTTATCAGCTTGAGCTTGGGGTCGCTGGCTTGAGCATGGGATCATAGACATGACCCCACGGTTGCTGGCTTGAGCTCAAAGGTCACTGACTTGAGTAAAGGGTCACTCGCTCTGCTGCAGCCCCCCAGTCAAGGCACATATGAGAAAGCAATCAATGAACAACTAAGGAGCCACAATGAAGAATTAATTGTTTCTTATCTCTCTCCCTTCCTGTCTGTCTGTCCCTATCTGTCCCTCTTTCTGTCTCTATCTCTGTCATACAAAAAAAGAAAAGAAAAGAAAAAAGAAAAATTTGGTCATCTAAAGATGACCCACAAAATAGATAAAATTCCTGCCTGTATTTAGAATACTCCTGCCAGAAACCTCTGAAGTCAGATTGTACAGAAACATGCCATAGTTCTCTATCCAGACTCTTTCAGGTCTCCATTCCTCATGCCTGAGAATTGAAAGCACAGAGAGCTGCTCTTTCCCAGAGTGTGGACACATGGAATTAGGTATATGACGGGTGAAGCAGGTGTTCACCTCCTTCACTATAGATCTCTGTCTTATGCTTCTGCTTTACCCCTCCATTTTGACCTGTGAGTTGTTTTCTCATCATCTCTGGAACCAAGTTTGTTTTGCAATTATACTTTTTAATCTTCAACTTAATTCGATGATTTTATAACTGGTTTTCTGGTGAAAAGCCTCAACTAAATTCATCCCAGGAGAATCTCTTCTGTGGTCTGCCTTTGTGGTCAATATCTTCCCTTCCATCGGTCTCCGCCCTCGGAGGGGGGTCCGGCCACCCGACAGCAGTCCTGAATCTTTCCTGATGCTCTTCTACACCTTCCGGCACTTGCACATCCATTGGGACTGTGAGCATTCTCAGAACCAGTTTACTCACAAGAATTCTCTCTACCTCTTCCAGCCCAGGCAGCTGCCTGCAGCGTTACACAATTCTAAAAGGGTCATCACTGGTCAGGTCATCTGTTTCCCATATCCTCTCCCAGTAGTCTCTGATCCCTATGGCTCCCCAACCCCCCTTCAATTCAACTCACTGGCATCATTGCCTGTCCTAAGCTCCAAGTGGGAAAGTGAGAGTGGGAATTACTGGGCCAGGAGCCATAAGCTTAAGTGTGTAGGAAAAAGACATGCATACAGACTGTTAGCGCCCCTCAGGAACCAGAAATACTAGTCAGATGACACCTAGGTAATGTTAACTCAGCAGTTTGTGTCAGTACCACATCCTTCTGAAGAAGAAAGTGAGTAGAGAGGAAAAAAGAAAAGAAATGAAAAAAAAAAAGCAGAGAAAATGGTGGGAGGATACAGGATGCCTTTTCTTTCTTTGTCTCCTTGGACTGTTTAGCTGTAAAACCTCTTTAGAGTTCTGAGAAAGCTTAATGGTGCCTTTCCCTCTCTGCCCATCGCCGGACTCATTCTGGGTCACCACTGCCAAATATTTAAAAATTTCAGAGAGATTATTTTTTTGTGGAAATATGGTCAGAAGTTTCAGAGAAATAGACAAGTTTCTAAGAAGTTAGACTCCAGGAAAAGGGTTCACCATAAATAGAAAGGAATATTTTAAACAAATTTGGTACTAAGACCTCAGCTATACACTCAAGGCTGATTAACAGTGTTTAAACATTCGGGAAAAAGATACCAAGGGGGTATATAAGTGTTTATTTTAAAGATGAACCTGAGATTAAGTTGCTGAAATGTTGACAGATGACTGCCCTGTTTTTGAAAGAGCAATTCTCTTTCTCTCTTTTCCTTTTCTTCCTCTCTTTTATTTTCATTTCAGTAATATGTATGGCACGGTAATCCATTCCCACTAACTGACCAGACAGCAGTGGCCGAGCAGCCTGGACCCACGGGCACAACATTAGGCTTAATTCTTGGTGACTGTAAACCAAACGGAGGTTCATCTCTTGAAGGGAAGGCCTCAGGTCCTGAAAATCAATACAAAGTATCTCACCACTTGTATTCCCACCTCATTTTCTCCTCAGTCATCTATGCTTCTACTTGTGTCTGTCTTCCCTTGATGACCAGACCCTTTGCATTAGCATGCAACGAGCACATCTATGAAGATGGACTTCATCACTTTTTCTCTAACTATTTTACCTCTGGGAGCACAATTTTTTTTTTCATTTATCATCTCAGAATCCACTTTGATATATCCTTTGGGCCCACCATTCATAAATATCAAACATCTTATGTGCAGGTCTATCTATTTCTACCTGATTACAAAACTAAGTATGCCACAGATAAAACTGAGTGAGATTTCTTGGGTAATATTTACTTTATCAGTTAATCAGTGCCTTTCTAACATTGTTTGACCAAACCCCTTAAAAACCCACTGCAGGAGAAGGGACATATTGTAGAAAGGGAGATACAAAAGTGGAATTAGAAAAAGCAACTGGACATTCAGGAACATTCAGGGGTCTCTGTAACATTCACAGAATGTTAGAGTTTGGAAGGAATTTAGCCATCATGGTCCAACTCCTACCAGTTTCTCTGGTTGTAGAGTTAGCCAGGTGAGTGTGGACACCATTTTCACTCTTTGAGCTTCATTCAGTGACCAACCTAGATCTAGGACTCAGGATTTCCCATACCTTTCTTCCAGGAAGCATGTCAATGACCTTACTTGAATGTTTGCTCGCTCTTTGGTGCAAATGAAGAAATACAAGCTTTGTTTCCCTCTGGGATGAGCATGATGCCCTCTCTTGAGAGGATTCTCAGCTCTCACAGCTTCGGCTGTGAATGCCTAGGTCAGCTCCAGAGGGACAGTGGTAGGAGAACCGCAAAGCAACTATCCAGACTCCATCGTCAGCCCTGAAATCACCAAGGGGCAGCAAGTGTTGAGAGAAATCAGCACTGACCACTGGTTCCCCTTTTCTAGATAACTGCTTTCTCACTCAAGGCCCTCAGCCTCAACCCCCAGCCTCAGCTCTGGAAAAGTGGATCTTAAGAGCCAGCACTTGACCTTGCTGACTAAGGGCTATGAGCTGTTCATTCATCATGGAAAATTTAAGCAAAAAGAATACATATATCTCAATTCTACCCTTATGTTTATATGATTTGTTTCCTGGGAGTTCTACTCTTATTTAAAAAGAGAGATGAGCAAGAAAAGAAATGGTCAAAGAACACACTTTATAGCTTCCTGTATTCATATCATACTGATAAACCAAACATTTTACTAGGCTTAAGAGCAGGGTGATTTAGTTTTCCACTGTGTCAAGCAACCAGGATTGTGTGGTCAAACCATTTCTAGAGTGGTCTCCTTCCCTGAGGGCCCAGCTATTCCATCCCTGCCCTGAAGGTTGTCTGAAGTTTATCTTGTTTCTCAGAACTTTAGCAGAGTTCTGGGAAAAGCAGGCTGCGGAACTATTGAGGAAAAGACAAGAGAAAACAAGAGTTAGCATAAACAACAGGAATTTAAGTTATATAACTGGCAAATGTTTTGCCAGGGAGAATGTTGAGTCCTGGAATATATTTTTAAATCTCCACAAATAGCTTAAGATTGAGGTCAAGCCAGGGAGGCAGAATAAAACAAAAATAATGAAGATTGAATGATAGAGATACCGATTTGATTTTTTTCCCCTTATCTATGAATACCCTGAGATTCAGGATAAGGAGAGATGCTTGGTAACTTGTGCAAGGCAAACTTTCTGAAGGACTTTTTTTTCTCTCAGTCACTGTGTCATCCCTTCTTGTCTTCTTTGTCTCTTTCAGTCCCAAACACCATAGTGCATTTATGTTCAAAACCTGTTTTATGGATCAGTCACTTTCTTTAACTTTGCTTTTTTCAAGCTCAAACATCTGACCGTTGAATTCTGAGGCTTTCCATTGATCTTATGTAATACACCCAGCTTCTCTTTCTTGACCAGTCTACTGTCTATTGACTCTTCATTCTTGCCCCATCTTCCTCAAGGCAACCAGAAACCAGTCCCAACCAGAAATGATGAGCTCAATCAGCCTGCCGTTTGAGCCCCCAAGTTCCCCAGTTTCATCTCCTCCTCTTCTTGGAGTCTAATGACCATTCTATCCCTTATATTCATGTACGACTCTCTGGTGTCTTCATGGGCAAGACTGCCTTTCTCAGGATCCAGGCCCAGCCTTCTGGAACCTTCTATATCTTCCTTCCTCAAGAATCTGTCAATAGGTAAGAATCTAAAAACAAAAATTTAGGACAAAACAATAGTGCCTGAAAACTGACCTTATAGGTGACCCAACTGAATGTTAATAATTAATAATAATAATAATAATAATGCAATTTTCAGTCCCATAATCTCATTCCATTCTCACAGTTATCTTCAGAGGTAACATAGAGACATATCACAGGTAGCTGAGGTCCCAGTTAAGAAAGGAACTTGTCTGAGGTGTTGCTAATAGCTTTTTATCTCATTTATATGCTGTTTCCCCCAAAATAAGACATTCTTTGAAAATAAGACCTAGTGCAATTTTTTTCAAGCTTAGAAATATAAGGCCTCCCTTGAAAATAAGACCTGGCACGTCTTTAGGAGCAAAAATTAATATAAGACACTGTCATATTTTTGGGGAAACACAGTAGTAAAAATCAATCTCCTTAACATTGCCTACAAAGACTTACATAATATCTCTTATGCTTTTCTCTCTGACCTCATTTCACCCTTCTCTCTTTGCTGATTTTTATATTTTCTGCTAAAGAATTATTTTCAAACATTTAAGATATTGTTTTCATAACAGTGTAAAATCAACACATGTCAAATATTTCATTCAACTTGTTAATTAATGAGAATATTGTTAACCAGTAAACTGTTAAAATTGGTTCAAAAAAGAATCTGAAGAACAAAGATATACATATACATAAACTGTGAAAAATGTTGACAGGAATTAGATAATAGATGCAAAACTAGTTAATGTTGTATAGGACAATAAAATGTAATGTTTGGATCAATAAAATTGACCCATTTATTTAGGGTGAGAAAAAAAGAGAGGACTCAAATTACTAAAATCAGGAATGAAAGGAGAGATATCATCACCAATCTTGCATAAATAGAAAAGATTTATAAGAATATACTATGAACAATCAATCAGATAACTTACATGAAATAGATAAATTCTCAGAAAGCACAAATTATAAAAACTTACTCAAGAGATATAGAAAATGGAAATAGAATTTTCTCTCTACAGGCAAAAAAATTGAATTGATAATTTTAAATCTCACAAAACATGCAAAGAAAAAGAGCAATCTTTCAAATCCCTTCCGAAATGTACAAAAGTAGGAAACACTTCTCAACTCATTATGTGAGACCAGTAATACTGGGTACTCACACATAAATATATCACAAGAAAATAAAATAATATTGGAATGCACCAATATCCTGTAAAAATATAAACAAAAAAATACTCCACAAGTATTAGCAAGCCAATCAAATAATCTATTAAAAGAATTATACAACAAGATCAAGTCAGATTTAACCCAGAAATGAAAGGTTAGTTTAACATCTAAAAACTATTTAATGTAATACATCAAATTAGTAAAAGACAGTCATATGGTTATCTCAATAGACGTTAAAAAAATTTGACAAAAATCAAACACTCTTTACCATAGAAATACTCAGTAGACCAAGAAGAAAGAAACTAACTTTCTCAATGTGATAAAGATCATCTATGGAAAACCCACAGCTATCATATCTCATAGTGAAAGACTGAACACTTTTACTATAAGATCAGAAAGAAGGCAACAATGTTCACTCATATAACTTCTTCAAAATTGCCATACAGGTTCTAACCAGGGTAATTAGGTAAGAAAAAGAAATGAAACAAAAAATAAAAGAAAAACTATCTCTATTAGTATATGGCATGTGTTCGTATATAGAAAGTGCAAAAGAACCCATTAAAAACTATTAGAACTGGTAAATGAATTCAGCAAGGTTGTTAGATACGAGATCAATATTAAAAGATTATTTGTATTTTTACATACTAACAGTGAAAATTTTTAAATGAAAGTAATGATTTAATTCTATTTATAATTGCATCAAAAAGAATAAAATAATTAAGAATACATTTAATAGTTAAGTACAAGATATACACTAACAGTTAAAAATGCCATTGAAAGAAAATAAGGACATCTGGATAAATGCAAAGATATTCCATGTTCATGGATCAGACAACTTAATATTGTTAAGATGACTTTCTTCTCCAATTTGGTATAAAGATACAAAACTATCCCTATTAAGGTACCAGTATCCTTTTTTCAGAAATTGGCAAGCTAATATTCAAATTCACAAAGCTCTCTACTGAAAGGATACTCAGTAAAATCTTGCTTGTTTCCAAATCTTGGACAATTTATTTTGACTTTCACCATCTCAATTTTCTCTGCATTAACCATTCTTTATACCTATCTTAACCTGGCTCATTTCCTCTTTTTATTCTGGTCTCAGCCCAACTATTACCTTCTCAGAGAGAGTTTTCTTAAAATACATATGTTGGTTATCTCTTGCTATTTAACAAATTGTCCCCAAAAGCTCTGGATTTAAACAACAAATATGTATTACCTCACAGTGTTTCTCAGTCAAGGATCAAAATGTAGAATCAGCTTACCTGGGTAGTTCAAGTTCAGAGTTTCTCATTCAGTTTTAGTCAGAGTGTCAGCAGAGACTGCATTTATCTGAAGGCTTGACTGGGCTGGAGAATCGCTTTCCTAGATGGCTCCTTATACAGCTATTGGCAGGAGGCCTCAGTTCCTTGCCACATGAGTCTCTTAAGCTGCTTGAGTATCCTCATAACATGAAAGCTAACTACCCCAGAGCAAATCACCCAAGAAAAACTGGAGAAAGACACAGTAATTTAATTATCCAACCTCCAAAGTCATACACCATCACTTTTACTTCATTCTGTTCTATAAAAGCAAGTCACCAAGTCCAGCCTACATACAAGGGGATGAGAATTAAGCTTTAGCTTCTGAAGGGAATGTAAAAGAATTTGTGGACATATTTTGAAGCACCACAACATCTCCCCATATAAACATAATCCTCTGTCTGGCACTACGACTGCCTTATTTAATTTTTTCTTCATAGTACTTGATATTGTTATATTATAAATTTAAGTATCAATTATTGACATCCTCGCTAAACTGCACAACCTATGGAAACAAGAATCTTATATTACTCCATAATAGATACTCAGCACCTAGAGTAGTACCGGGCATAGAGTAGCTCAATGACTTTTGGTTTCCTAAGTAAATGAACGTGTAGATGAGATTATGAGTTTCAAGAGGGAAACAAGACTTGGACACTAGGAATTGTGACTCCTAACCTGCTAGATTTCCCAATATTTTATCTTAAAGCAGTGGTTCTCAACTTTTCTAATGCTGTGACCCCGCAATACAGTTCCTCATGTTGCGGTGACCCCAAACCAAAAAATAATTTTGTGGCTACTTCATAACTGTAATTTTGCTACAGTTATGATTCGGAATGTAAATACCTGATATGCATTATGTATTTTCCGATGGCTTTAGGCGACCCCACCGGTGTCGCAACCCACAGGTTGAGAACCGCTGTCTTAAAAGGATTCTAATGGTAGAATATAACTCAAACAGCTGTTCTGGGGGAAAGAAAAGGGATGACCTCCCAATTCTCCATGGATTTATTCAAGTTAGGGCCTCCTCGATTCTTCCCAGATCCAAGATAATCCCTGCTGACCAAAATATAGCAAAATTTTTCTCTGTTCCATACATGTAAACAAAAATCCTCTCATCATTTAAGAGTCAAGGTGGGGGCTTGAAGGGGGGATATGGGAGTGTGTCTGTTAGCTCCACGTTTCCCCCACTGTTTATAAAGAGAAAGTTATGGAAGCGCTGACACCACCCTGGATCCCAGGGTTGAACACAAGCATTGCATCCAGGCTTAAGAGTAGGAGACCTTGAATGTTGCTTTACACATTCCCTTTCTTTATTTGGCAACATTTCTGATGCCAAATGTTGATGCTCCTGGGTT
The DNA here is from genome assembly GCF_036850765.1 of Saccopteryx bilineata. Lineage (NCBI taxonomy): Eukaryota > Metazoa > Chordata > Mammalia > Chiroptera > Emballonuridae > Saccopteryx > Saccopteryx bilineata. The sequence continues at coordinate 19,317,549 of NC_089494.1, read as the reverse complement.
CTGGGGAAGAAGGAATCCGCATGCAATTAGGAAGCAGATTGTAGTGGAAAGTACACAGGATTGGGAGTCCAGAGACTTTACATCCACCACTAATTTGATGAGAGCTTTATTTTCCATGACTGAAATAGTAGGTATCGCTGGAGAACAGCACAGATGATTTTAAACCTTTATTCCAGTTCTAATAGTGTCTTAATAAGTTCAAAGATGTCTTAATATTTCTTTAATGGTCTTTGCCATTTTTTCTTCTCTAGCAGTTCCTAGACTCTGGGAAGATTGGAAAACACACACACACACACACACACACACACACCATATATATATATATATATATATATATATATATATATATATATAATATCGGCAAGATAAATATTTCATGTGTGTGTATATATATGATATATATACATGTGAAAAGTAAAAAGAGCCATTTTATTGTAATTTTTGTAGAACAGGAAGTGGTGACGGGAGATATTGAACACAAACTCTTCCCATACATATTATATGATATAAGACATTATAGAGTAAACGCCAACTGTAGAGAACTGGAGAATGGAAGTCCAATCTCTTTCTTACCATATACCAGGCAGTGTAGAGCCCAGAAGAATGGCAACTGCTCTAAAGTAGAAAGAAGATGTTATTTCAGAGATGAAGGCAAAGTCACCAGCACTCAGCAGGTGCACCATACAACTGAACCCTTTTGTGTCCTTTCAATAAAGCTTCTAAATTAAGACCAAGGGAGCCTTGGTCCTTTGGGCAACAACAAGTCTTAAATGCCACCTCATTAAGCTTGGCGTCCTAGCTGAAAAGACAATGATGAGGATAGAATGGAGACAGAGAATTGATATTTGCCCTTTAATTAATTTTTAGGGGAAAAAAATGTCTTAAAACTTTCCTTCCATCTGTGTGTCCACCTCTGTTGAGTGAAGGAACAGTGCCCTCAAAACAATCACAGTGGCGATAAAGAGGAAAACAAAGCCACTCTGTGTAAGCCTGGCTCCCAGCGACTCCCTTCCCTGCTGGGGCAGCAGGAGGAAAGGACATGAGACTCTCTCCCTTGGGACTGTCTGAGAAATCACATCCTGGCTAAAGGTTTTGGGTCCTAGGGCTGCCACAGTTCAATCAAAGGCTCTTTTAGCAGAGTGGAGGAGGAGGAAGAATAAAAACATTCTTGGGAGGTAGGGAATGAGTGAAATGGTAGAAAACTCAGATTTTTCCTGTGGGGTATGTGATATATGCAAGCTGACAAATTAAAAACTGTCAGAGCTGGGAGAGCACAAATAGATGTAGTCCAACACCCTCGTGTTTTAAATGAAGAACCAGCAAAGAGATTAAAGGACTTGTTCATAGTGACATAGTGGGAAGACCACCCAAAGGTTGGGAAGCGATTGATCGAGTTGCAGACAGGAATTAAAGGGTCTGACGACTATAAGAAATAAGAAAGAACAAAGTCAAGGTGCTGGTTTCAACTGATTTTTAGAAGCTGTGATCAGTAGTACATATAATATTTAGTGGCTATTCAGGAGATTACAATAAGGATGGAATCTACAGCATTCCTAGATTTCTGGCTTGGGAGACTGAATGTATCGTGGTGTCAGTTATTAAGATGGAAGACACAGGAGAAAAAACAAGTCGAGAATTTGAGACTTTCCTATTTGAGAGACAAATTCAGTTTCAGTGTCCAATAATGAATTAGGCTTAGAGTTCAGGATAGAGGGTCAGATTTCTTTTAAATTAGTCAGACGTCCATATTTATTAGTGTTTTAAATTTAAGTATAATTTAGACAGAATAAAATACAAAGGTCTTAAGTTTCAGTCTGATGAGTTTGGTAATTTTATACATTTGTATAACCATCTTCCAAACAAGAATGTTGTCTGTGGAAAGATCAGGACAGGTTACCTAGGTGGGCGGTAAGTTTGGGGATTCAGTGGGAAAGGTCACAGAATTCTTGTCTGGAGAGAGGTTCAGATTTGAAAGACAATAGCACGTAGGTGATAATGGAAGTCGTGGGAGTAATGAAAGCTCTGGGAATGAATTTGTAAAAGACAGTAGAGAAAGAGCACTTGAAGAACACTGGTGCTTGAGAAGCAGGGTAAGAAAAAACAACTTCAGCAACTAAAAAGATGTTAGAGGGGTGAGGGAGGACTTGGAGTGGGGTCATCAGAGCCAAAGGCCCCTCACTCCAGCATCCAGGAACCGTGGAGTCCACGTGTACAGAACCAGGCTCCAGGACCTTTCACTCTTTCCTAAGTGTCTGTTCTTCCCTGATCACAACGAGGCAGGAACATCTCTAACCCATTTGTCTTGTTTTGCCCTCCTAGACCTCCCAGGATTGTAAAGATGAGAAGTTCCTGATGCAAAACCATAGTTGTAACTCAGGGTGAGTGCCTCTAGAATCAGCCTCCACTTAGAGATTTCCCTGAATGCTCCATTGACCCACTTCTGGTGTCTTATTAAGAGTATGACAAGGAAAAGCGGTTAAAACCAACATCTAAACAGACATCTGTGCTTTCAAAGACTTGGTTTCTCTCTGAATTCAGCAAATCATCATTTGTGAACAGACAATAATCTTCTATTATGTGCACTCAACTCAGTTAGAAACTAGGAATATGTATTTCAATATATATATGGCAATTCAACAATTCAGTCCCATTTGATCATAAACTAACTTACTGCTTTTAGCATTCTTTATGTGCAGAAGTTATGTCTTACTCATTTTCTTACCTTTTCAGGGTTTGGTGTCAAGTAGGAGCATTATGCATGCCTTGTGAATGAATGCACTCAAAGATCCTAATGCTAACTCCATTACAAAAGCCAGGCACAAAATACCCAAGTGTTTAGTACAAACAGAATTTGAGTTCAAAGATCCAGCTCCTTCATGCTTTTCTTGGGAGGCTATTCTCCCCAGTTATCTCCACCCTCTCCTTTATTGGCTTCCCCAAGTTCTGACCTTTCCAATGCATTTTAAGAATGAGTAGCCATTCCTAATGCTAACTGTTCATTTTTTCAAAATAAAAAGTGGTACAAAGTATGCAGACAAGCACAGAGGTATGCATTGATCTCAAGAAGATGAGGCTGTCCCAGTGTATTACCCCCATTATTTTCCATTGTGGGCTCCCATAAAAATTGGATGAAGCTCAATATTTTTCACTTTATTTCATGTCTTGCACAACCAGTTCCTCAGGAGGTATAGAAAATGAAAGAGTCCAATCTGGAACCTCAGATCTGAGGACTGAAAATCCCCAGCAGCCAATCTTCATCCTTAAAAGGTTCTGCTCTGCCAGGGATCCATCCTCTTGACTTCAGATCAACAATCTTGCCTGCCCTGGCCGCACCGGCTCGCATCAAGCTTGGATACAGTGGTGTTAGGGGAGGAGGAGGATTAAATACCTTTGCCTATTACTTCTTGCCCTCCTTGCAATAGTCCAGTGGACTATTAACACTTGGTTTGGGGAAGAATTTTATCCTGAAGCCATCTGGCGAGACAGAGGAATGGTTTTTTACATTCTTTTTTCCTCAGGAACACTGGGGAAAGATTCCAAGTGAGATTCATGTTTGTCTCACAAGGAGGAAATGACTGTGGCTTCTAGGGTCATCTCACTGTGGGGCAGTGGGGTCAAGGGGAAAAGAGGATGGGATGGTAAATTTCTACTCTGCCTCCACTCATCACCAACTTGGGGGGTTTTCTATCACCAAACACTAAGGTCTCTTTTTACATTGGGTAAGACCCTTGTATCTCAGCTTAGGTTAGTGAGGCCAAAACAAAAGAGAATCATGACCAACAGAGTCTTCTATTAGCATGGTCTTGACTGGTTGTTAGGTTTGTTCGTTCATATAGTTTAGGGTACTGTGGTACATCCAAATGCCTCCTGCACTAATTTGATTGAAAGAGTGCAACACAATTTCTCCTGCATCTTCTTTTCTCACCTTTCTCTCTTCTACAGGACACAATATATTTCAGTCAATAGCTGTGCATCAAATAAAATTCAGGAGGGCAGGGGAGGTGGCATCTAACCAAACTTTGAATCCTCAGTCAGGGACTTGGAATGTATAAACCAAGAATCCAGTTAAACAATTTTATTTAACACTACAGAGTAAAATATGGTAGTGGCAATAGGGAATTTGAGTAGGCTTTTGAAGCTTTTTGTCCTGAGCCACTTTCACCTATAGTGAAGGCAGAATACCCATTAATGAATATCATGTAGGTGGCAACAAAGGAGCTGGGATATGAGTGGCTTCTCTCTGTCTTGGCTGTGGAGGAAAGTTGTCATTCCTGGAGACAAGCCCTGCCATCCTGAAGATGCTGCCGTGTCATTCTTACACATTATATATTTTTCTTTTTTAATGCATGTCTGTTTATATAACCTTCTCTCCTGTCTTGGCAGGAAGTTCATTTTGTGGTTAATTAAAATTAGTCAACTGGAGTGTCCACTAAATGACCAGTGATGTATATGAATGAGCAGGTTTGGTATTTGATGTAGAGAAAAAGAGAAGAGGATTCTGAATTGGACACTGGGCCTGGGAGGAAACAGGTCAGTTACCTTGAGAGCTGGGAAACACACGTATAACATGGATTTCTACTCTCTGTCTTTGGTACAATTCCAAGCAAATGTGTTTTTTTCCACCGTACAATCCAAATTCAGGTAATTAGGTAGAAAGAGGTTAATATAACTGAGACAGTGTTGAAGACAATGAGGTCTGCCTTCCCATCTTTATAACTTGCCAGCTATTCACCTTTAACGAAACTGCTACTGACTGTAAAGGAAAGATCCTAAGACGTCACGTAATTAGGCCTAGCTAAGCCTATGTTGCTTCTCCTCGTGTTACTTATGCCTGACTGTGTAACACAGAGCAGGTCACTTCTCTCTGGAATTTTCCAACTATAAAATTATATTAGAGCTAAAAAGTGACCAACAAGAGGGCAAGAGAGTGGACTTCAGCATCTCAACACCTCGGTGTTGAAAATTGAGTTGTTCAACCTAAGTACGGGTCATGACTCATGGCTCTGGCCATGAAGCGTAGTTTGTGTGACTACAATGTCCTGCTGTGCCTCCAACCAAAGGCCAAGAAATCTCCCTTCTGTTTTTTGGGGGGGCTTTCCTTTGCATATTTTTTTATCTTTGTAGGTTATGAAGAGCTGGGATAAAGGAGTGGGGCTAATGATCTAGAGACTTTGTGAAACGTAGATTTTGATTATGAGTCTGAGCACTTGGTTTCACCAGATATAAAGTGTGATTTGAGCATTCATAAGTGAGGAAGAGGGTGTCTGGCAAGGCAGGAGGAAGAGGCAAAGCAGACAAAGGGTAATGGAGGTGACAAGCTCAAGAATGGATCACCCTAATGGTCCAGGACCCCTCTGAAGTTCCCATGGAGAAGGACCCAAACAGACATAGGACTCTACAGTTAAGAGCTGGCATCAGAAAGTAAATTTACAAGGTGTAATTGGTCCTTCAACCCAGGGACTTCCATTTATGGTCAGGCAGCCAAGTTCATGCCAGTACTCCAGGTGAGGACATTGAGAGCAACTGCCCAGACTGCTGTGGAAGGCAAGGCTGGCCGACCCTCCGATGCCTGAGATTTCACCACTGTCCCTGGTATGTTGGCTAGGCCTGCCTCACTCCTTCCCCTCCTCTGACTCCCAAGAAAGGGATGCCAGACAGTCTGCTTTGTCTGGGAGACTTCCGCTGTGTTTCTGAGAAACACTGGCTAGTGAGAAGTCCCTCCAGGCCTCTGGTCCTCCTCCAGGTCAGTCCTGTCACAGAGCGGATGCTTCCTTCTTGCTGGTACCTTAAGGACAGAGAACCGACTCACCTGCTTTCCTGTCTGGGGGAAAACAGTGCTGGCACACTCTCTTTATTCTCCTTTCCCAAGCCCCTCTCAAAGCTTACTCAACGGAGGCTGCAGCATCCACTTAAGTTTGGGAGTGCCACCAACATTCTGTGCAGAAGCAAGGGGGGTGGGTAGCTTTGTAATTTCTGAGGCCTTGACCTTCCTGAAAATTTCATCGTATGTTTTGTTGAATCATGTCAAACTTTCCTGGTCCTCATTTTTCCTCTCAAATCTACTACTTCTGCCCTCTTTGTCTAGGGCTTCATTCTGTGGAACTCAGAAACCGCAGTGTCTCTTGGGAACAGAATCACTGACACCCTGTTGTTACTACCCCCCACCCCCAGCAATCACACACGCACACAAAATCCTCATGACACCTGAAGGGAAAAGTACTTGGCTTTCAAGTTCTTCTCAAGACACTACCTAGATTCTTGTTCTTCCTTTTTTAAAAAAGAACATTATGTTACACCTGTAGAAAACAATACACAGCCTTTGTTTTTAACATTACACAAAACTGAAAAGTACAAAAAAAGTAAAACAAAAACAATCACCTCAATATCCCATCATTTAAAAACACTTGTGGTTATTAAATAAAAATTATTCCTGACATTTCTCAATGTATAGAGATAGGTAGAGTTTTACAAAAATAGGATCTTACTACTCTTTATGTTTTTAAAGTTAAAAGTATTATGTTTGCTTGAATGTAAACAAAGAAGAAAACTTATAAAACTTAAGAAATCACTGAATATTAGAAAAAAAATGTTTCTTTGTCACATGAGATACTAATTATTAAAAGAGTCCTCTTCGTTTGGGGAGTGTGGGAGATTGGGAGGGAGCTGCAGAACTGGAAGAGGTGAACAATCACTACTTTTTAAAAACTTTTACTTATTTTATACTATGGCTTGTCAAGCCAGTACTTGTATTTTATGTGTTTTTAAGCTATAATAAAATAATAAAATCAGGACTCAGTAAAGGTTTTAATTATTCTTTACATTCCGGCTTCTAAACTTTTTTTTTTTTTCCGGCTTCTAAACTTTTGCATTGCCCTCGCTATATAAATGACACTAACACTTCTCCTCCAAAGGCACATCTCTTCAGTAGGAGGAAGAGATGGCAGGGGTAAAAATGAGACTAAGAGGATCAGATTTCTGGAGAAAGCCCGTTGGAAGGAAGCTAGTCTGGTTTTCTACCTAGTTCCCTTTCTCTTTCATCAGTAACAGTTTAATAACTCTCTTTAGCTGGATTTTGAGAAAATTAGTTTCTGCACCAAACCCTGCCTATACCATGTGACTTAAAATTATTTAGGCTTATTTTTTTTTTTTCTTTTTTCTGAAGCTGGAAACAGGGAGAGACAGTCAGACAGACTCCCGCATGCGCCCGACCGGGATCCACCCGGCACGCCCACCAGGGGCGACGCTCTGCCCACCAGGGGGCGATGCTCTGCCCATCCTGGGCGTCGCCATGTTGCGACCAGAGCCACTCTAGCGCCTGAGGCAGAGGCCACAGAGCCATCCCCAGCGCCCGGGCCATTCTTGCTCCAATGGAGCCTTGGGGAAGAGAGAGACAGAGAGGAAAGTGCGGCGGAGGGGTGGAGAAGCAAATGGGCGCTTCTCCTGTGTGCCCTGGCCGGGAGTCGAACCCGGGTCCTCCGCATGCTAGGCCGACGCTCTACCGCTGAGCCAACCGGCCAGGGCTTAGGCTTATTTTTTCATGGCATTTTTTTTTTACTTATGTATGTGTTTATAAAATTGACTAAACATTGGAGTAGGCAGCTCTCCGAGTAGATGCGTGTTAACTCTTAGACAACTGGGACATGTTTCAGTACCAGAGCAGTAACTAGTACATAACATAGCAATTACACAGGTCTTCCATACCTGTCTCTCTCTTACATTGCAGGAGGTTCTCTAAGCTAGGTCGAGGTCACTTTTGAAACCCTGATCTTCTGTTCTTTAGCATCCCAAACCCCTTGACGCCTTGCGCTTTCCTACTGCATAGAACTCCCTGTCCATCCACACCGTTTTATCCCGCCATCTTAGGTGATAGGTGATAGGTCCCTCCATCACCTGTCTCTCTGTGCCATTTCTCCCTCCCCATTGTGCTCAGATGTTGTCTTGATCCCCTGATGCATGCAGCCTCTTTTCAGTCCAGATTTCTTGCCCTTTCTCTTATCAGAGTGTGCAGGGAAGGTGGAAGAGGAGCAGATAATCTCCAAATGTCCTGTCCTAAGAGGAGAAAAACAGAGAGATTGTGAGCCCCACCTTGCTAATGATTTGTGTCCAGGCATGCTAGCTCCGTGGCTGCTTCTCGGGAGAGGTGTTGAGAGAGGGTCAGGGGCAGATTATTTTAAACCTTAGTATCTCTCTCCTGTTGATTTCTCTATTCCTGTAAACAGAGGATAAAAAGTGAGGAGTTAAATTTGTAACAATGGTGCTGCCTTTTAATTTGTGTCCCTGGATATTAGAAAAGCAGATTTTTCCCAGAATGAACAAACAAAGAAAAGAGGTCTTTTTAAAGATTGTTTTCTCTTGGATCAAGGTTTCTTTGTTAACGATACTGAATTTGATGTGTGTGTGTGTGTGTGTGTGTGTGTGTGTGTGTGTTAGAGAAAAAGGAGGAGAAAAATAAGAACAAAATGTCATCAGGTGCTTTTAAAAAATCTATTCAAACAAAAATAGCCAAAGGATGTCTGTGGACAGCTATGCCGGCTGAGACTAGGTCTGTAGAGAAAGGCTCTGCTTGCAGGGACTGTGTAGCAACAGAGCTCTGATTGGCCAGACCGTGTAAAGAATAGGCCCATAGCGGGCACTCTGAGCTGCTCCTGCAGGCAGCTGAACTTGGGCAGGTCCAAGCAGGCCCTGCAAACATGCTCAGAAGTTTTCACAATACAGCTGTTATTAGCATTCAGGCTTGTGAGCCCCCAACACATAACACTGCAGCCTACTGTCTCTGCCTGTTGTCGCTGCCTCCCATGGGTTGGCCTTGTGTTTGCACAGAGCACAAACTATTTGAGACAAGGCTTTACTAATAACACTTTCGTGGTAACACTTTTAGAGAGTATCTCAGAAAGAAAATTAACCAGCATGTCAGGAGCCTGGGTTCTAGTTCTCTATCAGGCATTAATTACTGTATACATCTTCCATTAGCTGAGGGCTTACTACTTGCCAGGCATGGTGGCATATATGTCACCATATTAATCCATAAACCCTCACAGCAACTAAAGGAGATAGAAGCAGTTATCCCATTTTGCAGACAAAGGAATAGCATCAGAGAGAGGCATGGGGATAGGCCATCTGTAATTGTGGGGGCACATGGGGACACTCACATGTCTGCTGATTGGTCACAGACCACTGTCCACTGGACAATTAGGGAACTTCACAAGCAACGTCTTCTGGCCAATTGTAGCCTGAAATTAAAGCAGTTGAGTGAGCCACAGTTCTTCTTATTAAAAATAAAATACCAGGAGAAAATATGAAAGAAAATCTGAGTATTTGTAGTAGGGAATAAATAATATGTGATAGATTCACAAATTGAATTATTTTCAAGCAGTTTGAAATAAATGGAATGAGTCTGCATGTATTAAAAATAAATTTCAAAAACATATTGTTGACTAAAAAAACAGGTTGTAAAACAGTTCATGGAATATGATGTTACTTAGGGAAAATTTTAAACAAATAAAACAATGTTATCTGTCGTCTGGTATATAAATCGGTAATAAGCTGATAAAACATGGAGTGGAATGATATGCAATTATTGATAGTGGTTGTCTGCAGAGAAACTGAGGGGGCTAGGATGAGAAGAAGTACAAGGTAGTTTTCAGCTTTGATTCTAAGATAGTTTGCACACACACATACATGCACACATTTTAAAACTATCAGAATCCTAAGTGACAAGTAAACATTTCAAGTACGAGTGGGGAGATGTGTATGCTTATCATATTATTCTCTCAACTTTTCTGAATTAAAAAAGAAATAGGAGCCCTCTTTTGCAGGCTTCTTCATTCATGCCATCCTGGTTATATGGGTCTAGAAATTAATCAATGGTGTTGTTTGTTGATCCTGGGAACATCCTGCAGGATGTTCCCATGAGGGGTAGTGAAAGAAGAAGATATGTGTGCTCTTTGGAAATTAAAAGAAAGGAGAAGCAATCAGAAGTCCTGTATTTCAGAGAGAAAAGGCACCTTAAAGACGTCACCCCATGCTGTTTGGCCCCCTCCCCCTTCCTTCCCTTTCTCAGGCAGAGAGCAACATTATTAAGCTCTATCCCTCTGTACAAGGCTGCAGCCAACCTCAAGGGTCTATATGCTAACGCGAGTATTGTATCTTTGTAAATATTTCAAAAGTAATGTGCACTTATTCCTTGCACCATATTTACCTTTAAGACTCAGGAAATACAGGAGGGCAAATAACATCTCAGGTGGAGAGAGAATACAGTCAGTTTCCAAGCACACTCTGCCTCGCAGACCAAGTGGCAAAGAAACCAGCTCTGTGTCCCAAGGAAAAGGGTGTGCAGGATGAAAAGACAGACAGAAGTAAGACATGGAGGTCAGACTTACATGTCCTTATTTTCCCCTCTGGGATGAACCCCGAGGCTGGAGGAGACATGGTGGAAACTCCTAGGGAAGTATAGAAAGAGCCTGAGAACAGTTGGGGTGGAACCGGCTGTGCTCTTCCCCAAGCACAACTTGGAAGAACACAGGAGGCTTTTGGCAGAGCCGTACTCAAAGCCGTAGTCAATGCGGCCTGGGCAAGCGCTCAACAGTGAGGAGGAGGAGTAACCAGATAAGCAAGTCTATAGCAGCACTTCTTACATCCCCAAGACCAATGGTGATGAACAGTGAACCCAGAAATTCACAAGTGCCCCAGAGTGAGGCCAAGGAAGGACTCAGAGGGCCCTGAGTTAAGAAGAATGTGCCACATTGCCTCCAAAGGCCATTTGAGACCAGTGGTCACCAACCCACGGACCAGATCAGATCATCTACTTCATGGTGTAGACTAGTGGGAATCCAAGGATAGCATTTTGACTTAGAAGACCCTTGTTTTCTTCCTTCATGAAGTGTCTTTGGTCCCTGTTAATCTTCCGGTGTTGTCTTGGAGATAAGCAAAGATGGAGGACAATTCTACACAACTCTGAATCTCTTTGGGATAAGGTGGTATTTAACGATGACACTGAAATATTATTTAAGTGGAAAGATTGTTTTCCAACTAGTCAATGCTATGGAGAATCACCTTAGTTCAGTCACAGGAAAACTTTAAAAGCTACATGAGCCACATTTTCTTTGTACATTTGAATATAGAGTGAATCAATTGATGACTATGACACACGCCTCAGTTCTGACCTCTGTCCTAAGAATAAATATCAGAAGTGATCAAAAGTGAGGGATATAGAGGATAATCTGACTTTGGGTGGTGGGTATGCAACATAATTGAACGACAAGATAACCTGGACTTGTTATCTTTGAATATATGTATCCTGATTTATTGATGTCACCCCATTAAAAAAATAAAATTATATAAAAAAAAAAAAAAAAAAAGTGAGGGAGACATATAGAAAGACCTTTATAGGATTGTTCAGAAATTTAAATTCTCCATGTTCATTTTATTGCCTGCTTAAATCCTCAATTCTTGTGAAAACATTAATTTTATTTGTTTGTTTTAACTCAGTGTTGTGACTTAAAAGGCTTTAGTGGAAGGTACGAACTTTTTAAGTTTGGGATAAGGACTATAGTAAGTAGATGAAGTGCATAGAATTATTTTTTGATGTGTACATAGCACACATATGCCCACATGCAGAATACACAAATGAACCAGATGTATGCTCTGACACTAAGCCGTTAAGCAATTACCTGGACTATAGAATCAGCAAAAGTCTGAGTCCAAAATTCAGAAAGCAATTAATGAGCTTAGCATCCATCATCTCTGGCATCCTTGTAATTCTTTGCTGAAATGAAATATAAAGTAAGGCCTCAAAGAAGCTTGGCTCCAAGCAAGTAAGATTTCCTTCATTTGCCTGGTCCCAGAGGCTCTCTCTTGCATTTGCAGCAAGCCCACCCAGATGAGATAAACTTTGCAAACTTAAGCAGTCCTGCCAATGGTGGGGGATGGACACAGAGCTCCGAGCACGCTGCTGCAGGGGAGGCAAGAAGGCACACACCGTGGAGCCACGCCCCTTTCCCTGACCTGGGCAGTAGGAGCGCCAGGCCATCAGAACCACGCTGTCCTAAACTGAACTCAACTCAACTCCATCCCCGCTGCTCGCCGGCTCCCCGCGGAGTGAACCCTCCCTCGCTGGCTTAGGCTTCCAGCCTTATTTGGTTTAAATTACTTCTTTGAACTTTGGTCTCATTATTTTTGGACTGTCATTTGGTCTGGAAGACTTTCTTTCCATGGGTTCCTTCTGTTCTCCTTCCTTTTCACTCTCTTGGATGTGCTTCCCAAGGCCTCTTTTTACAGTGCCTTTTGGGTGGTTTTTATTACCTTCATGCATCTTAATCTGAGTAGGGAGAAGCTCCAGGACCATGGTCATCTCATCCCTGGACTCCTGCTGCTTTGGTTGTTACAGGGCCTCCTCAGTATAAAGGGCTTGGGGACCTCCGCTTCTTTAGCAGCTCAGGACCCAGCTCACAGAATGGCCTTTTCTGCTTGGATGTGAGAAGCCAGGTTCCGCTGCCATCCTGTGCTGCCACAACCCGCTCCCTCCTCTCAGGAGCACAAGCAGAGAGCTGGGGCTGCCCTTCCATGGTAAAAAAGTTCCGTGGCATGGTTTCTCTTCCCACCCCCAATAGCAAGAGATTGATATGATAGTTAAATTGGTTTAGATGCATCGAACCAGAGGTAACAGAAAACTGTATATCTCAACTGACTTGAATGATTAAGAAAATATGTTATCTCCTTTAACAAAAATCCATGGGTAAGGATATTTCAGGTTGGTCAGTTCTGGGCTCAATGACATCAACAGGAACCAGGTTCTTAACAGCTTTCTGCTCTACCACCCTCACTGTGTGAACTCAGTCTGGGCTAGCTACCATGGTGTTACCCAGATACCACAATGTCCAACTAGCTATGAACTTTTACAAGTTACTTTGTTTCTCTGGATCTTTATTTTCTTATCCAAAAATAGAAATAAATAGATAAATAAATTAAATAGAAATAAATAGTAGAAACCACTTATATAGCATTTATAATGAGCCAGCCAGTCTTCTAAGCCTTCACATTTGCCAATTCGATCTGTACAATGGCATAGCGAGATAGGCATTGTTACTATCTTCATTTTAAAATGAGGAAACTGAGGCACAGAGAGTTAAGTGAGCGGCCATAATCACACAGTTAGTAAGGAGCAGAGCTGTGATCTAATTCTATAGAGTCCATAATCTTAACCACTCATTCTACTGCCTCTTAGTGAAATACTAATTCAGTAAAAGAAGGTAATATGAGTCAAGCATTTTACAGAGTGGCATGAGCACCAAGTACTCAATGACTACTTGGTAAGAATATTACGGTCGCTTCAAGTGTATGCAGGGGAGCCTGGTACAGGTTGAGAGGATCACAGAACCTTACTGGTTTTCCCTTAGGCCACCCTTTCTCGGGGCCACATCTTGTACTAGATAGAACCTAACCCTTGGTTTACTTATAATTCTCTTCTTATACTTCTCGAGCTCTTAGCAGACCAAGGCCAAACCTCCATGAGTACAAAGTGACTTGATGGACAGACTCAGCCTATACCTACCTTCCCATGACCTTGAGAATCCTCTGCAAGCCTCTCCTTAGGCCTAAGGGATTGCCGATGGCCAGCAATACGCCCGTAGAGGTTTTAATCCTGTTGCTGTGGGCACCCAGTTCTGCCTTTCATTTTTGTCTTCCTAAAAATCATGCCATATTTTAAATATAGAGAAAAACCAGAGAATAATAAAAACGTACACAGCCACCACCACAGATATCGTTAAATATTAATGTGTTTCAGGCCTTTAAAAAAATAAACAAAACGGTAAGGCTCCCACTGAAGCCCTCCCCCTTCCTCTCCCTTTCCCACTCGGTGCCCGCTCTCTTGGAGATATGTGTCCCACCGGCACAGGCCCATTTTTAGACAAAAATATTTACCACTATTTTGTGTGTTTGGTAACTTTAAAGATAAATGGTATTATGCCGTATGGAAGATTCTGCAACTTGCTTTTTATGGTCAGTGTTTATTTGCACATATTTTTTTTCTTTGCTTTTTTCATGCTTCTTTTTAAAATTCATACTTTTTCTCCTTCTAGCCTCTAGTCGAATTAATAGAGCTGTAGCTATTTTCCCCACCACTGCCTTTTGTCCACTTGGTTTCTGGTTTAAAAGTGAGATTGTATTTCCTCTATTTTAATGGTTGCTGATAAATATGTAATACATATACTTATATATACATTTTTCTAAGATTTAAATGTGTTTATTATCTCTAGCACTCTTTCTTTTTTATTTTTTTAATTTTATTTTTCAATTACAGCTTACATTCAATGATATTTTGTATTAGTTTCAAGCATACAGTCAACATAGTAGCTACACAATCATATACTTTATAAAGTATTCCCCCCTGATATTTCTAGTACCCACCTGGCACTATACATAGTATTACAATATTATTCACTATATTTCCTATGCTGTACTTTACATCCCAGCGACTATTTTATAACTACTGGTTTATACTTCTTAATTCCAGCACTCTTTCAGACAAAACAAGGATGTCAGTATGTTTTAACTACTGAACATCTCCAACACCAACATTCTTTGGTGCTTGTTGTCTAGACTTTTAATCCCACTCTTTTAATGTAAAATCTATTTTTACATTGTCAATAATAAATGCAATTACTAAAATCATTTATAACTATTTCTGTCTTGCTTTCAATTCTTTCCTCTTATTTCACTTTTCTCCTTCTTGAACTATGTACACAGGTCCAGGAATGCCAAAATTTCTTATTCTTTCTGTAGTTGAATGTGTCCGTATGTTGTCCTCCAAATTAAATAATAATTTATCTGGGTATTAAATTAAAGTTTAACTATTTTTTTTTCAGCACTTTGGAGACAACTCATTTGTATCTGGGGTCTTATATGGCAGAAGATAATTCTTTTGTCAATCTAATTGTTATTTCTTTCTAAGTAAGTTGTCATTTTCTTCTGATAGCTTTTTTATTTTGTTTTAATTTTTTTTTTCAGAGACAGAGAGAGGGATAGACAGGGACAGACAGACAGGAACAGAGAGATGAGAAGCATCAATCATCAGTTTTTCATTGCGTATTGCAACGCCTTAGTTGTTCATTGATTGCTTTCTCATATGTGCCTTGACTGTGGGCCTTCAGTAGACCAAGTAATCCCTTGCTTGAGCCAGCAACCTTGGGTCCAAGCTGGTGAGCTTTTGCTCAAATCAGATGAGCCTGCACTCAAGCTGGCGCACTCAAGAGTCTTGAACCTGGGTCCTCAGCATCCCAGCCCGACGCTCTATCCACTGTGCCACCGCCTGGTCAGGCTCTTCTGATAGCTTTCAATATTTATTTTTTATCATTCATTTTCTACAGTTTCACTACAGCATAAATAGATGTGAGCTTATTTTTATTTGTACGCCTCTTAACTGTCCATTGTGTGTGTGTGTGTGTGTGTGTGTATAGATAGGTAGACGGATGGATAGATAGATAGATAGATAGATAGATAGATAGATAGATAGACAGATAGCTGATGAATAGATAGATGGATGGACAGATAGATAGAAGAATTGGCTTACACAATTGTGGAGACTGGTATGTTGAACTCTGCAGCATGAGCCAGCAGGCTTGAGGCCCAGGAGAGCCAAAGGTACAAATAGTGTCCAAAGGCAGTCTATTGGAGCATTTTTTCATACTTGGGAGAAGACTGATCTTTATGTTCTACTCAGTCCTTCAACTAATTGGATAAAACCCACCCACATTATTAAAAGCCAATTTTTTTACTCTACTAAAATATAAATCTCATCAAAAAAATTTTCACAGAAACATGCAGAATTATTTTGACGAAATATCTGGGCTCCCTATGGCCCAGTTAAGTAGACACATAAAATTAACTATCACATGCATTTACACACTCTCTTCTTGACTGTGTAGAGTTTAAAATTCATTCCATTTACTAAGTAATTTTTTTAATGTTATGAAATGCTATATTTTAGTATCAAAGTTTACTACTGTTACTTTTAATATTCTCACATGTATGCTTAATCTTTGTTTCCTTTGTTTCATCATTTCTTGTTTTACCCTTTAATTTTTATTATTATTATTTCTTCATCTTTTTGGCAATATTAAACTAATTTTTAAAGCATTTTAGATTGCTATATTATTTTCATTTCACCTGAGAGCGATTCATTTTTGGATGTGTTTTTTTTTGTTTTGTTTTGTTGTTGTTTGCTAAGTGCTTCTCTTATCATTAGCTTTCCTCCTCATGTGCTTCAGGATTTCTGCTTGCTGGTTCAGCTTATACGAGCCCACTTCAAAAGCAGGTTATATATGGGCAGCATGGAATTTCTATTTTGGTGTGAAATTAGGGATATTAGAGATTCAGTCTTCAAGCCAGCAGGTGTCTTGACCCGGGTCTTAGCTCAGACGCTGTGCTCTGTCTTCTCTATATAAGCTACAGGCTCAGATGGCTGAAGTTGCTTCAGCTTCTGTGTGACTCGATAATCAAGGCAAGGATAACAAGGGTTGGTTCTCTATACCCAGTATTATACTACTAGAATATACAGCTGCCTTTGCCTTCTTTTTGGGCCGGTGATCTGCAGGACTGAAGATTAAGCCACATTGACGTGTCTTTATTTAATTGAATTACCGCAGTGTGTCGGAAGCAGAGCGATGGCCTCAAGATGTGAACTGACGACACTATTTTGCCCAGAATTCCCCCATTTCTACTGCTTTTGCAAGCTCTGTTGTTACAGCTTTTCTAGTGTGTTCTCTCCATATCCTCAGCATCCTCTGGACCCGTTTCAATGGAAACAGGGTCTTTAATTGCCTGTTTTCCAGTCAAGTCCCCAGCAAGAAGCAGCATGCTCCAATGGTGCAATTCAGGAAAGTTAAACGAAGGGACTACTAATAAGGGTGTGGTCAGAGTTAAAGGAAATCAAGAAGTATTGATGAAGCTGTCAAAATTCACACCAGCATGAAGCCATACCACCGAGGTAGGCTGAAGGAGTAAAGAGAAAAGGAGACATAGGCAGAACTCTTAAAAGTTCGAGCTGTGGCTGTGGGAGAGAGCAGCCGGGCAGCTGGGCTCCATGAGAATCATGGCCCACTGCCAAGCCTTAGCCCAGCAAGAACGGAGACAAGGGAGCTAATAGCCCAAACTCTGCCTCCTCCTTCTCTCTGATCTGTCGCTGCTTCCCACTGGACACACTCAGTTGGACGCCAGGCAGCAAGGGACGCCTTAACTTAGTCACAAAAGGTCAGCTTCTCAGGGCACACGAGCAGGTTCGAAAGGGACGGAGTGTGAATTTGGATGTGAGAAATAAAGCATTTCCAAAATACTGCCTATCCCAGCTAGACATTTCTCAAGTCACTCCAGGCGTCAAAATATGTAAGTTACCTCCCATTTTTCACTTCCCCTGTTTAGCTACTGCCTTTTGCTCTTTATTATTATTATTATTAATTATTACTTATGGTAATTTCTTGAAGGAATTGTCTAAATGCACTATTTTTTCCTATTCACTCTTCAACATTCTATAGTCTAATTTAGAAACCCTGAAGTTTCTCTTGAGGAAGTTGCTGATTTTCTGCCGAATTATAAACTCAGTGTAAACTTTTTCAACTCCTACTAATTTCACGAAGACTCTCTTTTTCGAAAGCACCCTTCCCTCTTGGTTGCTGTGCGACCACTTTCCCCCAGTCCTTCTCTTAGGGGATTGCAGCTGCCCCATGTGGAAGGAGCAGCTCCCTGGGCTGAGGAAGCAGCACCCAGCTAAAATCTAAGGCTCCAGGGGAGTGAAGGCAGCCATGGCCAGAGTCGTGGTAGAGGGCTGAGAGCAGAGAGCATGTCCTAGCAGAAGACACAGCATGTGCGATGCTCTTGACCCCAATTTGCTGTGAGCAGCTATACAGTTGACCATTGAACTCAACAAAACCACTCTTTAGAATAAGAAAAGCTGAAGTGATCTGGAAAAAATGTAATTTTCCATAGCAGACATAAAGAAAACTTTTGCTTTTAAAAAATATGTAAATCTCAGCCTTCCATCAATACTCCGTTTATTTGGTGTGACCCCTTCACTCAGGCCAGTTCTTTCTTTCAGAGCCTCGGTTTTCAGCACTGAGAATGATCAGCTGACAGCACTTCGTCCCGCAGGACATCAGAACTGTGGAATGCTAAGCAGAGACGGGGCCATCAGGGAGCTCTGCCCTGGCAGGCTGCAGCCCCATGTTGTCCCTTTGTTCCCCTGACATGTGAGGGAGGTGAGAAGAGAAAAGTAGGGTGAAAGAAGAAGAGGTGCTAAAGACTGAACAGGCAGGTGGAATTCGAAGTCCTTTTTTCCAAATTAAAGAGACATATTCTCTGCCAGGACTTCTGGGCACGGATACAGCAATAAGTCAAACACCAGCATTCAGTTGCTCGCAAATGGGATCCACTTCCCACCTTGGAGCACGGACAGAATGCAGTTGAGAAGCCCAGTGGAAAAAGCTGAGTATGGCTGGGCAGACACACACAGGACTCTGCCTCTGGATCCCCTTGAGCTCCCTCCCCAGGAGTGCTTGACAAATATGCAGGACTCAGAGGCCGTCCAAGGAATGCAGCCGTCTCAGCCATTCACTACCAAGGCTCAAAACCACCGGGCAGGAGGAGCAGACAGAGAGAGCTGGGTAGGACCTGTCTCCAGTGAGGTTTGGAAATAAGAGATACCCCTGACTGAGCAGGCTGAATTGATGTGGTCTGGCCTAGGGGCAAGGGACTGGACAGAATGACCTTCACAGCTCTCGGCCAGCCCGGTGGGTCTATGAAAAGAGACTTTTGATTCATTCTCGGGTTCTACCCAAGTGACTCTGAAATATTCCTAGACAGTTGCCAAGAGTGTCAAGGGTGGGAGAAACAGAGCCAAGAGCCAAGATTCAGGGTTTCATGCCATTCCTCTCACACACACACACCCCGTGTGTTTTCCTTTATGCCTGTTTGCCAATTCCCTTTCTCCGATAAACTGTAAGACCCTTGAGGGCAGACGCTCTTTCCTCTTCTGCTCCCTCTTGCCAAGCTGTGCTGGGCTGCCTTAAAAAGAAGAGTCTGACTCAAGATCATTACTCTTAGTCTCAATTTGTCAGCCACGGGACTCTGGAGAGGATGAGCAGGTTAGCAGTGGCAAGAGTGATGAGGAGGAATAAGCCTGGAATCATAATGTTTACTCATTTATGGTCTTCCTATTTATACTCAACTCCAATGTCCATTAAGGAAAAGGGGGTTAGTTAAAAAATGTAGACATGTTGCCATTCGAGACCTAGAAAACCAAAACTTTTGCCTTGAACAAAATTCCATCAAACATGGATTTTAAATGGGGACCCTAATCTAGTACCCACCTACATCTGGTCACATCTGAACCCCGTTGAAGTGGCTTTGTGCAGATATGTTGGGGGACTAACTGCAGTAAGTCAGGTTGGACAAGTCAAAGAGAGTATATCAGGAGAATTCTCCCACAGGATGAAGTTTTGAGGAAGGATTGTGGATTAGGAGGAAAGTTCAAATAAGGAGACACAATGATAGTTCTCTGCAGGTATTAATGGGCAGCGGGTGGACGCATGGAGTTTGAGACACACACATGAGGAAGCATTTTAGCAGAGGCCATGAATAATGGGAAGTGTATGATGGTAACGTTGGGCTGGGGTGGGGTGAGTGAGAAGGTGGGGAGAGGTAAAGCCCTGAGAGTTCAAACTCAGGAGATTAGATTTAATATAAGGGGACACACATAGCCAAGTTGGAAATTCATCCAAATATTGGTGGAGGCATGCAAGAAATTATGGTCTCTCAAGGAGGATCGTGGGAACTCCCCTGATGTCTAAGGGTTTCCAGTGCAGGGAGATCAAGGAAAGGAGAAATGCTTCTCAGAAGAGCTCAGAGCCAGGCAGAGGTGGGATTAGCAACCAGCAAGTGAGGGCATGCATCTCCAATCAAGCTTTTAAAAGAGGTCTGCTACCATCCTAGAAAAGCAACAACACAAACTCTGTTCTTTGGGTTGTGATGGATATAAAAGGGCTTGATTTAACATCTGTGAGTTACATTTGATATCTTAAGTGCTTTGGAAAGACCATTGGGAAAGTTGACAATAGAAGAAAGTCACTGCATAAACATTCTTCACTGTACTGGGCACCTAAGCCTGAGAGTTGGCATAAGCACCTGTCCCTGGTTTTTGATGACTATCCGAGACTCACAGTGCAGACAACCCGTGATGCAGAACAGGCCCATTTCAAAAGTCCATCTTCTCCAGTCTGCCTTTGTTCAACAAATGGCTTTTGGATGTTGATTCAAAACCAAGCATAGATTTTTTTTGTTTGTTTTTTTGGTTTTTGGTTTTTGTTTTGTTGCTGGTTGTTCTGGGAAACACCAGAATAGATGTTTCTGTCCTAGAAGAGATGCTTGCATTCTAACAAGAGAAATGGAAACTCAACAAGTAAACATATGAATAATATCATTTCAAGTGATGCCAAATCCTATGAAGGAAATAAAATCTCTAGGCTGCCCAGGGAGGGAAGTAGCAGGCTAGAGGCAAGGACAGCGCAGGAAAGGGGACGTGGGCAAGGGCCTGCCCCAGAAGTTGCTGTTTGTGTTGAGACTGCAATGGCAAGAAAGGGCAGCCAAGGGACCAAAGGGAGAGCCAGCAGGAGAAAGGCTTCCAAGAAGAAAGAGCAGGAAGTCGGAAGACAGAGCCCGGTACTGGGATATAGAAAAAGCAAATTAATAAAATGATCATCACTTCTAAGTGTTCATTGTTAAAGCAGTGAGGGCTGTGGCCAAGGTGTCATGCATACAGATGGAAATGGAGAAGAAAAAGTAAGATAGTGAGTGCTTACATGGGACTTAACAGAAGTCAAGATGAAAGAGAGAGACAGACTGGACAGCCGGTGAGCAGCATGTTGTTCCCTGCGTGCACGACCCCGAGTTAATTAGCGTGTGCTCACAGATCCTGTTAGAGTGTGGTCGCCGAGCTCACGCCTGAATGCCGCTCCGGGGGACGATGTCCAGGACCCTGAGCACAGGCTCCAGGAAAGCAATTTAGAAAAGCAGTGAGCAAATGCCTGGGGCCTCCCCACTGTCCAGGGTGGTAATCACTGCCCATGTTTTCCATCCTTCTGCAAGATGGTCAGCGCCTCGGGGTGCACGACCGTGCTCACTGTGTGTCCACAATGTAGCTGCCATGGCCACATCAAGCCGGAGAGCAGGGATTCTCTCCACACCCTCAATCTTTGTTATTATTTCAAATCAAGGAGCTAGGAAGATGGTCGGCACTGAATGCTGGACTCATTTCTAAGACCCTCAGGAGCCGGGCCTGGCTCTCCCACCAACTCTCTGTTATCATTTCCCGTCTCTGCCTTTCAGTGTACCGCATATACATTCAGGAGACTGAGGTGGATATCTAAGGGCGCTTCCAGCCCTGGCAGTCTCATAGAACACAGGGGGTCTATGATTGGTGGGGATACACCGGAATGCTTAGCAGCTACCAGATAGCAACATCAAAAAATCAAGTGGACTAGGGAAATCAGGTACATTGGTAACGAGAGTATTGAGCTGTAAGTAACAGAAAATGTAACTAACAATAGGCTAATTAAAAGGGGTTGATTTCTCTCTTATAACAATAAACGGAATTGCTGGTACACAGAGTCTATCCTGATTAGGAAAGAAATAAACACGGGGCAGAGAGGACTGGTTATCAGCTAATGTACTTGGCGGGAAAAGAAACGTGGGGCCGTCTGACATACCGCTCAGGCAGTGGATCACGAGCGGAACAGAGGCTGTGGTCAGGGAGGGCATTAAGTGGTTTCGGTATCAGAGAAGGAGTGAAGGAGTCCTGGGTGACGAGAAGCCCCGGAGTGTGGTCTGGAGACAGGGCTGCTGACGCACAGTGAGGACAGAGAGGGGAGCTAATGACTACTCAGCAGGCTTGGATCCTTTCTCTGCACCCTTTAGAGACCCTGACTCTTGATTGGCCCCACCTTGCCCGCATTCTGCCTTACCCAACAAATCACGCCTAGGACATCAAGAGAGAAGAGGCAGGAATTGGTGAGGACAAAGGACGGGAGCCCCCAGTGAGAGCCCGCTCTGAGTGGAGGGGAACCAGCCAGCAGACAGCACTCGGAACCCAGCAGGAAAGGTGGCTGGTGGAACTGAATGTCCTACCTCACAGGAGGAGGTGTTAGGGTGGCGACAATGCAAATGGTCTGGAAGCAAGGACAAGTGAGGAGCCAAGAGACTCTACTCCACTCTGCAGGAGCACCAGATAAGTCTAGCAAGGGGCCCCCTTCCTGCCAAGGGCCTCTCTGTGCTCCAAAGACCCATTTCATTCTGGCTCCAGGAAGCTTTTTAGTGCCTGCCTGTCGGGTTTTGTCACGCTGCCATGCTACTATGGACTTAAATAACCATTTCTCTTGTTAATGCCTTTACTGCTTTTCTCTCCCTTGAGATCTTAACTGCCACTGCCCCTTTCATTCCAACAGTTCCATAATGCCATTATCACAATTTAAAGAGACCTCTAAGCACAATAACTTTACTCTCAGCATTAGGTTGTCCCCAGAATGGAAGGACATAGAATATAATTTCCATGGACCTGCACAGATCATTAGCTCTTTGGAATGTAAGCTCCAGAGAGCTGGATTTGCTGTTTGCTCATCGTTGAGTATCAATGATAAGATCAAGGCCTGGCACATGGTAGGTGCCTAATAAATATTTCTTGAGTGTTAAATGTGAGCAGCTGTGTTAGAGAACATGTGTGAGGCACTCTGGCGTGACACCTAGTAACAACCCTCCTCGCTCATAATTAATGAGCCTGCCAAAGGCCAGGCGCCTTGATTCCTTCCTGCCTCCGTTAAAGTTTATATCTACCTGAGGTTAGGGGGTGAGCTCTCCTGCTCACCATGGCCCCAATGTCCCAGCCTTCTGATCACTCAGAAAGCTTGTCCCAGTTCTCCTGAGCCCACAGGTCCCCAGTGTTCAGCATGTGAGCATGATGCTTTCTTTTGGGGCTTAGAAGACGGCACACTTGCCCTTTGGGGGTCACCATGGCTCTGAAGACATCCAGCAGCCAGCTCCTGGGTTCTCCTCTAGCTCCTGCCCCTCCACCCCTTGCTTGTGCTTTGCACAAGTGCTTTAGCCATGTTGCATTCGGTGAGGCACGTAGGGGTCGGGGCGGAGGAAGCCGAGGGAGCCAGGTCTCTAGTGAGGGGGCAACTCGGGAGGAAGTGAAATGCAGGCAGATCCCCTTCCTGTCCCCCAGCACTCCCACTCCCCCTTCCTAGTGGACACAAAGTGCATGTGAGGGGAGACATGGAGTCTGGTTTGAGCAGACTTTGTTTGTCTTTTCCTTTTTGCCCCATTTTTAACCCTTGTCCACCATGGGCAGGTTGCGTCCTCCACAGTTACTCCATGTCCCTGTGCTAAGTCTCCTGAAGGGGTAATATCCTTTTTACAGACGATATGGGACAATTTGTCCCTTCTCTTCCCTTTGGCTACCATGTGTCTGCACTTAGCTCACAGCGTATACAATATCTGCCCACTTCCTTCACTCAACGTTCTTTATGGCCAGCACTGTGCTAGCTGCTAAGGATATAGTGACAAGCAAGACAACATGGTCCTTGCCTGACCAGGCGGTGGCACAATGGATAGAGCGGTGGACTAGAATGTGGAGGACCCCGGTTCGATGCCCCGAGGTTGCCAGCTTGAGCGCAGGCTCATCTTGTTGGAGCAAGGCTCACCAGCTTGAGCCCAAGGTCGCTGGCTTGAGCAAGGGGTCACTCAGTCTGCTGTAGCCCCCTGGTCAAGGCACATATGAGAAAGCAATCAATGAACAACTAAGGTGCCGCAGTGAAGAATTGATGCTTCTCATCTCTCTCCCTTCCTGTTTGTCTGTCCCTATCTGTCCCCCTGTCTCTCTGTCACACACACACACAAAAGACAACATGGTCCTCTTAGAGCTTATATCTCAGGGCAGGAGACAAAGGAGTGGCACAATAAATGAATAAGTCATCAATTTGTAACAAAAGCTTAAGAAGGCAATAGTTAAGATGTGAAAGATACTAATGGGGGCAGAGTCCCAGAAGGTCAAGGTAGGTCTTAGAAGGTCAAGCAGGGTCACAAACATTTTTTTTTTTAATTGAAAGTATTGGCTTGACGGTGGTTAATAAAATTATACAGGTTTCAGGGGCACAGTTCTGCAATGCGTCATCTGTATACTGCATTGTGTGTTCAGCACCCCAAGTCAAGCCTCCCTTCCTTTATCCCCCCTCTCCCCACCTCCACCCTCCCACTCCCTTTCTCTCCTGTAATCCCCACACTGTTGTTTGTGTCAATAAGCTTTTTTTTCTTTGCTTAAGGTCACAAACACTTAATTTGAGATATTGAAGATGACATGGCGATAATTATGGAAAGAATGAGTAAAGAGGACTTTGAAAACAGTAATGACTTGAAGGAACAGAAAAGAGTGTGGAGTTTTCTAAGAACTGTATAAAAAAATCTACGTTGACATAAAACAGAGCATCTGGTGCTCAGTAAGTGAGGCAGAAAGCAGTGACACAATGGGATCAGAGACGCAGGCAGCCTGCAGAGGAGCTTAGGTTTTATTCTAGGTGCGCAGGGAAGTTGTTGAAGAGCTCTGAGGAAGGTCGTGGGGAGCCCAAGAGAAACCCCTAGGGCTGTCTCAGAGCGACTCAGACTTGCGCCCCAGCCCCATGGCCTCGCCCACCCCCATGCCCAGTCTGAGCAACCACAGGGAGTTAAGATCATGTTTAGTTATTTCACAGATTCTTTACTCCTCTGATAGAAGCAATAAATAAATAAAGTTCAAGTTAGTTCATTTGGCCGCCTCAGTGCAACCAAAAAATGTGGTCAATGGTCAATACTCAGCAAAACTGAGATTTTTGAATTATTGTTAAAGGCTCTAATGATCCAGCCTCTCCCTGTCCCCCATGACTGTGAATAATGCCAAGTTTGTTACAGGACAGTACAGACCTTCTTAGGCCAGAGATCTTTGCCAAATATTTCTACTCAGGGTGGTTACAAAAAAAAAAAACCTGATATCTAATAAAGGTCAGATTGCCTGGGGGTCAGAGACTCACACTGCTCACAGATGTTTAGAGAAAATATAACTTCTTCATGTCTCTATAACGGATACAATTTTTCCCAGATGCTACATGTGGTGAGAAAAGAAAAAATGTAAACAATCAAATTGGGTAATTTCAGTCAAATGAAGTAATTCAAAAAATGATTTTAGGTACAATGCTCAGGTTCCAAGACTTCAACTTTATTTCTCTCTTGCCCTTTCCTTTTCTAATATGGTTTCTGAGCATAGAGGATGGCTTATTGTGTCCTCAGAGCAATAGGGGGAGGAGAGGTCATTGTACCCACATGGTGTCCTCTGGGTCTTAGTTGACCAACACTGTAGATGAGTTGTGTTTGTCCTAGCTGAGAGCTATGTGCTCTTGGAAAGTTGTCGCACCACCAACTGTTTTCACACTCTCTCACCTCAGGCTTCCTAACCTCACGAAGAAACTTACTCAGATTCTCAAACCACTTACCTCTTGCCTCAACTCAACATGTTGTAAACATTTCTATAAGCTGAGAAGAGATGGAGATACGAATGTAGGTGTCTGCCGCCGGCTTTGTTTCCTAAGGTGTCCAAAGCACTTGTTTTCATTTGTTCATTGAGAACCAAAAGGCTAGATGGTCATATTTTTCTCTCTACAGGTTAGAAATTTTACTTTTAACAAGAATTTAATCCTACTAAAATTTCCACAGATCACGTAGAAGGACGCCAGTGCTAGTTATAAATTCTGCTTGTGCAACAAATTATGATTTTTGGTTAACTAGTATCAGGAAAGCTCAACTTTTTTGTATTTATTTCTTAACCTTTGACCACCTTTATCCATTTTTCTCTACCTTCTCCACCTCCTACCTCTGGTAACAACTGATCTGTTCTCTATATCTGAGAGTTTCGGTTTTTTGTTTGTTTCCAGAGTTTTTTGTTTTTGTTTTTTTAGATTCTACATATGAGTGAAAATTACACGGTACTTGTCTTTCTCTCTCCAACTTATTTCACTTAGCACAATGCCCTCGAGGTTCATTCATGTTGTCACAAATGGTAGCATTTCTTTCTTTTTTATGGCTCAGTAATATTCGAGGATATGTGTGTGGATTACATTTTCTTTAACCATCCATCCATTGATGAATTGATAAACAGGTTGTTTCCATGTCTTGGCTATCATAAATAATGTTACAAAGAATTTGGGGGTGCAGATACCTTTTTGAGATAGTGATTTTATTCCCTTCAGATAAATACCCAGAAGTGGAATTGCTGGAGCATATAGTAGTTTTATTTTTTAATTTTTAAAGGAACCTCCATATAGTATTTCACAGTAGCTACACCAGTTACATTCCCACCAACAGTGCACGAGGGTTCTCTTGTATCTACATCCTCACCAACATTTGTTATTTCTTGTCCAATGATGATAGCCAATCTAACAGGTGTGAGGTGATATATTATTGTGATTTTAATTTGCATTTTTCTGGTGATTAGTGATGTTGATCACCTTTTTATGTACCTGTTGGTTATTTGTATGTTTTCTCTGGGGAAAAAAATACCTATTCAGATCTTCTGCCCATTTTTTACACAAGTTGGGTTTTTTTCCCTATTGAGTTATATGAGTTCTTTATATTTTTTTAATATTAACCCTTTATCAGACATATAATATTTGTAAATATAGTTCAGCTTATTAGCCACTACCTGTGATCCACATTGATCAGCCCACAGTAGTGGTGCTATACTGACGACTGATTTGGTTATAGGTTTGGGGTAGAAATAAAGAAAAATAGGCCCCGGTCAGATAGCTCAGTTCATTAAAGCATCATCCTGAAACACAGAGGTTGCATGTTCTATCCCCGGTCAGGGCACATACAGGAATAGATCATTGCTCTTGTCTCTTTCTCTCCTTTCCTCTCTTGCCAAAGTCAATAAATAATTTTTCTTTTTTTTTACAGAGTCAGAGGGAGGGAGATAGACAGGGACAGACAGACAGGAATGCAGAGAGATGAGAAGCATCAATCATTAGTTTTTCGTTGCGCATTGTGTTCATTGATTACTTTCTCATATGGGCCTTGACTGCGGGCCTTCAGCAGACCGAGTAACCCCTTGCTCAAGCTGGCGACCTTGGGGTCTCGAACCTGGGTCCTCAGCATCCCAGTCTGATGCTCTATCCACTGCGCCACTGTCTGGTCAGGCCAATGATTTTTTTTTAATTAAAAGAAAAGAAAGAATAAACGGTGGGCTTGGACTCCAACAAGTTTATATACTTGGATTAGAACAATTATCTTCTTTATAATTTACTGTGATTAGAGCATAGAAACAACCCGACAGTCCAGTAATGAGGGACTAATTAGATAATGGCACTTCAATGCAATAAGAAAAGTGAAACCATTTTAAGTGTGCTTATAAAAATTAATCTTTAAATTTTACAGTTAATAAAAAATAAACTATGGTGCAAAAAGATAAATATAGTAGCTACTCTTTGTGCATAGAAGGGCTCATACTCATTCAGTTCTCCCAACCCTCACCCAGATGTACAGTGTGTCTGTAAAGTCATGGTGCACTTTTGACCGGTCACAGGAAAGCAACAAAAGACAATAGAAATGTGAAATCTGCACCAAATAAAAGGAAAACTCCCCAGTTTCATACCTATTCAGTGCAGTTCGATGTGGGCTCACGCACAGATTTTTTAGGGCTCCTTAGGTAGCTATCCCGTATAGCCTCTACAGACTCGTCACTGACTGATGGCCTACCAGGATGGGGTTTCTCCACCAAACTGCCAGTTTCCTTCAACTGCTTATACCACTGAGTAATGTTATTCCTATGTGGTGGCACTTCGTTATAAATGCGCCGATATGCACATTGCACTTTGGTCACGGATTCGAATTTAGCGAGCCACAGAACACACTGAACTTTCCTCTGTACCATCCACATCTCGACTGGCATGGCCGTGGGCTGCTTCACTATATACACGGTGTTACGTCATCATCTGCACATGCACACATGCTGCCACATCATCCTACAGAAACTGGGAGTGTTTTCCTTTTATTTAGTGCAGATTTCACATTTCTATCGTCTTTTGTTGCTTTCCTGTGACCGGTCAAAAGTGCACCATGACTTTACGGACACACTGTATTATCTGTCTCTATGACAATGTTAATATCATCATAGAATAGCCCTGGGAAGATTTTCACACACACACACACACACACACACACACACACACACACACATCTGTAGCCTTTTACTTCCTTTTTTAAACTATGGATCCACAATTATTCTCCCTCTTATTTATTTATTTTTTATTTTTTATTTCTATTAAAATCTAGATAATTCATTAATGACCCACGGATAAGAGACATGCAGAAAACAATGGCATGTTAAAAGGACTTGAGAAAATCAGATACCCTGCAGGTCAAAGCATCAGAAAAGACTCCACAGAGGCGACGAGGTGCCTGGAGTTGACAAGAGTATCCATGTTAAGAAAAACCTGGATATCCCGCTGCTCAGTAAGTGCAGACTCTAGGCCCAGGCTAAGAATCTGGTGTTTGAGGGCTAGTAAATTCAGACCAGTCGTAGCCTTCAGCATCATGACTTTGAAGGAAAGGCCCCAGATTCAAGGTGAAGCCTGAAGTGCCCGGTCAGCACCCTTGGCTAACCCTTTGCCTGGGCAAACCAAGGTAAGGGGGAGAGGGTGTGGTGAGCAGTTCATGCTTAAGGCTAAGCCCTTTATGAAGTAATGTAATCAAATCCTACACTTTTCAGAATTACCACTGCTCGTTTGGATTTTTATAAGCGTTCCAAACCTTTTTATTATTTTTCCAGCCTTTTTTTAATTCTCCTTTTGCTTTTGGTTTCACAACATACTTTGGCCTGCTGTCCTTCTCCTTGAGCCAGTTCTCTGTTTCTCAGGAGAAACTGACTAAGAACCAAACGCTCTCTGGACATGAGTTCTCCTCAGGGGGTTTCCTCCCTTGATAACAAGTTCTCTCCTGCTTCTACTGGAAGGGGAGAAACACTATTCCGGCCCGCATTGTGACTGGGACCAGGAAGAAGTCTAGCATCCTAGGGGGAAATTCAGGAATGCACACTGAATGGAGGCCTATTATCCACCCTCCAGATCCTTGTAGGTCATTCCTGGCCCAGAGATGTCAGGAGTACCAGCCTTCCATGACTAAACAGGGAACCCTTTGATTCACTTATCTCAGGCCACATTTGGGAAGAGGGGAACCAGTGACTAAGTTCATTCTCAAATATCTTACAGCGTTAGGATCAAGACTCACACCCAACATCCAGTACAGAGCCTGCTGTAGTGTCTGAGCAGCCCCATCCTCATTCAATTGGAGGTAGGCACTGTAGGCAGCTATTCGTCTTACAAAGAGAGGTCACGTGATGCTAAGCCATCATCAGTCACTCCTAGCTGAATGTTTGGAATGTTCACACTTGATGCCGGAGCAGGCCCATGGAGAAGGAGATACAGCCTACAGAAATGCCTCGAGATTATTTAGCTCAGTCCCCCTCCTTTTACATTTAAGGAAGCTGATTCCGGGACTACCAGTGTAAATGCAAAGCTAATTATTGATGGAGACCAAGAAACTCATTTCCACGTCAGGATGTATTCTCTGGGATCAATTCACTGAAGCATATCATTTTTGGGACCAAAACGCTCAGGGTAAAAGGATTTAGTACTGAGTCAGGGGTTTCAGAAGATATCAAGGTGCTTATATCTTAGGGGGGAAACAATGAAAAGGAAGGAGGTGCTCTGTTACTGATGGGTGACCCATACTCACAAAAGTTTGTGACCTCAGATAGCAACAAGGCTTATTTTTCTCGTGACTCTGAAATGTAAACACGTCCTGGGGAAGAAAGCTCATCTCTGCTCCCCTTGGCAGCAGCTGGGGCTACTGGAAGGTTGGGATCATCTGAACCCTTATTCATTCACTTGTCTAGCTGTCGATGCTAGCCATCAGCTGGGACACCAACGAGGGCTGTGGACAGAACCTGACACATGTCCTTTTCACGTGGTTTACTCAAAGCATGGCGTCTTGGTTCCTAGGGTGAGTGTCCTGAGAGAAACTCAGGCACAGGCCAACTCGTTTTGGATAATACAGGCCTCGAAGTCATACTGCATTGCATATGACATGTTCTGTTTGTTACTGCAGTCACAAAGCCTGGCCCATCTTCACAGGGAGAAGAATTAGACTCCGACTTTTGAAAGGAGGAATAACAAATAATTTGCAGATGCATTATAAAAACCATAGGAGGTCAGTTTTCAATTTATCTGATTTGAAGTTTCTTTCTAAATTAATTGAAACGATTTAGGAAGTTCTTCCCAATCAATTATTGGGCAGACCCTGAGTCAAGATGTAAATATAGAGGCTTCCTTGGGCCAACAGAAACCCCATTGTAAAGGGATAGTGTTTCAAATTCTCCTGGCATCTGGAATTCCTAAATCATCCAGCTCACCCAGATTCTGTAGCTTAAAACACAGGTGTCTCAAGTGACAAAAACAAAGAATGAATCCACTTATGCTCTAGGTGCTTGAAGCTGAGAAGTCAGTTAAGTCCGTCAGAATCCATCAAGCAGCTGGAGAAGGTTTCATCGAGAGAGGTACAGAGCAGGAGCCCCCTAACTTTCAATAAACAAGGACAATGTAAGAATCTTAAGGTACTAAGAAACCTAAAGAGATCTATGGCAAAGTGGTTTCTTAATCATCAACTGAGGAAGTCTGAGTGTGTTTGGCTTCTCTGGGTACTCATTTGAGATCTACGGACACAAGAATGATTTTGTCTCCCTAGCTGAATAACAGAAGCTGCCCTCTGAGTTTTTCACAGAGGTTGTGACTTAAGTGGACCACATGCTCTCTGACTAATCGCACTTTTTGGTGAGCTTTCTAAGTGCTGAGATTTTCTACCATGTGGCATGCTTCTTAAGGGTAAAGTAGACCACCTTCTGTCTGCCTTTATTAAAATGTAAAAATATAACATATAAACTCTCCTTAGTTGTACAGTCACACCAGCAAAAGAAAAAAGACTCAAGATATAGGATGGTTAAGCCACACAGAAGGAAGAAATGTTGACAAGTGAGGAAGCAGAGACAATGTCGTAAGACAGAAATCACCCAGGAGAGGAGCAGAAGAAGATAGCAGTATGTAAGGGCAGGTGGGTCAGAATCTAAGAGGAAAAGTCACTAACTGAGGGGGAGAATGAATATTAGGGAAAGAGATAAAAAGAGAAAGGACCCTGAACTAAATGTCACTGACATAAATTCACCTATGGATGGAGTTGAAGAGCTGAATTCTGCACCTCTATGAAAATGCATTGAGCCCATCCTTTGAGGATAAGACACAGAGAAAGAGTCCCACTGACTGATCTGACTTATTATTATTATTATTATTATTATTTCTCTACACATACAGTATACGTTTCTCATTAGGTATCTACTGTGCAAAAAAACACATATTTAAGATATTCCTGACTCTCAAGTACATGTTCCTAAAGACAGAAAGTTGAGGCTCGTCTTTGTCTTTCAGTAAACTCAAGTGCCTAGGCATCAGTCTTGGGATTTAACAGGACTTTTGAAGCCACTATGTGAATCCCAGTGTAACTCCCCTAATATGAGAGGCTCTGTCTTCTCTCAGAGAGAAAATCCCTATGGAAACTGTGCTTAGAACAGCTCTTAGAGGAATGAACTGGAATAGAGGAAGAAGCCAAGATACCAATCATCAGATGTGAACATTGAAACCTGATGGAGAGGAGGGAATGGACAGAAGACATGGGGGGGTATAGAAGAGGGGAGAGAGAGAAAAATAGGAGAGGGTAAAGAGAAGAGAAAAACAGGGTGTGCATGTGTGTGTGTGTCTGTGTGTGTGTAAAAGGATGTGAGGGGTACGGGAAAAGAAGAGAAAGAAAAAAAACGTTGGCACTTGAAAAGTCTTTCCTTATGTTGAGGTCACAGTAAATCAGACGATAATGAAATTCTGCACAGACTAAATGCCCAACAGAAAACTTGGAAGCAAATGAGAAGTTATATCACAAAACCTCAGTGTCATGTAAATCTCACTGAACAGGGAAATCAGAATGTTAGTAACAATTACATTATTCTTATAGCAAAACTGGTTCTGAAACTGGGGGAAAAAAAGACTGAATGGAAACACTTCTGCAAATGATTAAAAGGAGAGTAGGGACCATGGGTGGGGGGAGCTGAGGAAGGGAGGGAGGGGTGTGCTGGCAGTGATAAATATAGAACTATAATTTAAGAGACATTCGGAAACGCTTTGTGTGTGTTAATTGGAAATGCATTCGAGAGGCTGCAGTTTGTTCACCATGGATGTCATGACCTTGGGTTCCTTGAGGGAATGTGGGCTCCACCCTGTCCCCATGGTGAAGGGAAGAAGTGAGAAACCATGTCATTCAAAGGATAAAAGAAGTTCCAGTTTATATGGTGGAAGAAGCCATTTTTTTGTTTTGTTTTTGTTTTTCTGTTTTATTCTTTGGACTAAAGAGAGAAACACTGTGGGATTGCAGCAAGGCCATCTCGTCTGCCAGGGAAAGAGATGTGAAGATCGGAAGGTTTGAGCAGAGCCTCACCCTATGTTAGGGTGACAGGATGGATTCTCTTTTCTGCTCTTGGTGGCCAAAAATTCTGGGTAATCAAATAAGCATTTGATCCAAGGGAAATGGAGATGTTGGGAGCTGGGCTTTGAGAAGAGAACTTCTCCTACTTATCTGGGACAGTTTCTGGCATTGGCAATGACAACAACAGTCTCTGGCTGTGTGTCTCAGAGCAGAAAAAAGTGGGTTCTGGTGAACTGAAAAGTTGAGGTTTGTTATGCATTTGGGCTGAAACTCTTGGTTTTAAATGAACAAAATGATTTTTAAAAATCTTTCTCTAAATATCTGCCAATTAACTTCTACTCTGTTACTTGTTTTTTGTTTGTTTGTTTATTTGTTTATTTAGTGAGAGGGTAACAGACAGGGACAGACAGACAGGAAGGGAGAGAAATGAGAAGCATCAACTCATAGTTCTGTCACCTTATTTGTTCATTGATTGCTTTCTCATATGTGCCTTGACCAGGGAGCAGGGGGCTCCAGCTGAGCCAGTGACCCCTTGTTCAAGCCAGTGACCATAGGGTCAAGCCAATGACCATATGCTTGACCATGACCATGTGTTTGAACATAGACATGACCCAAGGGTCATGTCTATGATCCCACGTTCAAGCCAGCAACCCTGTGCTCGAGCTGATGAGCCCATGTTCAAGCAGATGAGCCTGTGCTCAAGCCGGAGACCTCGGGATTTCAAACCTGGGTCTTCTGCATCCCAGGCCAATGCTCTTTCCACTGCACCACTGCCTGGTCAGGCTCTGTCACTTGTTTTTCAAATCATCCTTACTTTTCATCTCTTCACACACTCTGGAACACAACCAGAGCATTTACAGTTTAAGTTTCCAAGGTGACCTGGGGCCATGATGCTCAAGTAATAGTTCTAGTCCAGGTGTATAGATGATGCTTGGAGAGCACAGCATAACCTTGATTTAAAAATAGAAAAAAAAAAAGAAAAAAACAGGCTCCCAAGTCATCTCAGACTCATGTAATCAGCATTTCAGACGGGTGGTAAGGCCATGAACTCTGCATTTGTAATAAGCTCTCAGGTAAGTTTCACATGTCAGCCCAGTCCTGTACCCAGTCAAGCATTTGGGAGGCACTGAATCACAAACCCCTTATTTACCCAAGACTCAGGAAAGGAAGACGCCGCCGCAAGCCACAGACAGCTGCGACTAAAACTCAAATGTGTTACTTCTCAGTCCACAGCCTTGACACTATACTTGCAATCTTCTCCAGAGTATGAGTAAGACCTGGGGCCCGTTCACCCCCTAAGTCAGGCCTAAGCCTACCTCTAGGAATGCCTCTGCATAATGACTGTGACGTTAGTGAAAATGATTATGATGACAGTGGTGGAGATAGGTAATACTTATCCAACACTTACTATGTGTTTGACACTATATAATACCTTATTTAATCTTCAGAACAGTCCCATATTATAGGCACTATAATTTCTCCATTTTACAGCTTAGATCATTGAGGCACAGAGAGGTCCAGAAAGCTGTGCAAGGTTACACAGCCAGAAGGAGGTGGAACTGGGATCCAAGCCCAGGCCTGGCAGGAGGAAGAAAGTACCAACTCCATGTGTATTTTAGCACTTCGCCTTTTCATCACATAAGACTTTTTCACTGTCAGGTACCTCTCTTGACCTTAACGCCTCTCCTACTTGTTTATAGGTACAATAGAAGATGGCAGAATTATCCTGAAATGAAGGAGAAACATTCAACAGAAATTCCATGCCAAGAAGGCCTTTTAGGAGAGGGGCCTGCCAGCAGGCACACAGCCAGTTATTGTCATATCTTCTTTTCCCTACCCCCAAGTTCCTACAAAATTGAAAACAGGACTCAAATGAAGTTCAAAGGAAGCACGAGCTTTGTTCCTCAGCCCCCCAGATAGTGGGGCTCTGGCTTACTATGTTGGAGGAGATGAGTCAAGCCTTCTTTGGTTCAGCTCTACTGGAAACTTCTTTTCTACCACCTCTCCCCCCATCCCATAATTCAGACACAATGATCTGTTTAACTTGGGAAAAGTATAGAAAGTAAAACAAATTCAGGTGAGAGCTATGGTGGAAAAAGAGAAGAGTTCCTTCAATTCTGTTCCCTCTCGGGAGATGTATGAGAAGTTCCGTCTTTTCTCCAGAGGTAAAAAGAGTGAAGCAATGGATATTGTCTACTAACCCAGGCCCTGCCTCTGATATACTGAACAACTGTCTCCGCATACTAACTATCCCAGAAGTGCATAAGGTCTTTGAGCTCTGTTTCTCCAATGGAGCTGGTTTTCTTTGAATCATTCATACTATCTTTCAGCCTCCTCTTGTAACCAAGGAAACCTTGACTCTTGGAGAGAATAAATTCGGTTCTCTGAGCTAGGCATGCAAGCAATGCCTTTGAGCACATATGGATTTGTTAACTCAGCTGTTTCATTGCCTCTGATCAAAACAGAGTTCAGCATAAAGCATTAGCCCAATATGTCATGACATGATCTTGGTTTTCCTCACTTGCTCAAAAGAAGAGTAAGTACCCTGAAGTAGAAAGAGAAGTGGAACATGGAGATGATAGAAGGTCTTTAGGGAACACTGAGAATCACCACCACCACGAGGCCAGAGCTCAGTGCATGGAAGGCACGGTTTATCTCCAGGGATGCCACATCTGCCTCCTTTGCAGCATCTCCAGCAGGAAGCTCTTAGCTTATGATCCGTCCCCACAGCCCCCTGGGAAAGCTGTATCATGAGCATTTGGGATCATTTCATAAATGGGCTTAACTCATACTCATGAGGTCAACTGGAAGGCCTACTGGATTTAATTATGCTGGAAAGGGAGGCAGCCAGAAACATCTCACATGGAGCCAGAAGGACAAGCAGGAGAAAGCAAGCAAGCAGAAGGGAGATGTGCTGGGATGTGAGTCATACTGAGGGGCTGCAACCACGCAGCCCCCAGGGAAACAATGCTGCAGTCCCTGCGGCAGACAGCATCCAAAGGAGATCCTGGTCCCAGCCCACTCCCCGGAAGGATTTGAGAAGCTGGTAATGTTTATTCCACATTGATGAGTGCAAAATAAGCCACAGAAAATGGCAAATGCTCCTACGCCCAGATCCTAAAAAGTTGTTTTTAATTAAACAGTGAAATAAGTAAATTGCAGTAAGCTACAAAGGGAGTCAATAGATTTGACATCTCTCAATGCCTATTATTTGTTCTGCATCCTGAGTCTGCAGTATGATTGAACTTGACATCTCTCTCTCTGCATATTATTTGTTCTGAGTTCTGAGTCTATACTCTGAAGCTGGTAGTTTACGTACAAAGTTGACTCAAGAAAGATTTTGATGGGACAAAGAACAAGAATCCATGTGAAATCATGGTGGAACAAAATGGACAAAAACAATGAGAAAATGAATGAGGAAGTGATGAATATAAATTCTCTATGATGACACAGGTTCATGGAACAATGGAAGGAACACAGTGACTAAACCAACACGGGCCAATAAGACAGGCGAAGATTAGGTCCCTAGTAACTGCTGTGGCAGAAGTTGCTCATTATTCTCCAATATTTTTTCTCTCTTCCTTAAGTATAGGACTTTTAGCTGAGTCTCCT
This sequence comes from Saccopteryx bilineata, assembly GCF_036850765.1. Lineage (NCBI taxonomy): Eukaryota > Metazoa > Chordata > Mammalia > Chiroptera > Emballonuridae > Saccopteryx > Saccopteryx bilineata. The sequence goes on along the minus strand of NC_089494.1, from coordinate 19,281,297 downwards.
TTGCAATAAGTGTGGCCAAGGGGCTTACAATTTTTTACTGGTAAAATATAAACTCAAAGCCCTGGCCGGTTGGCTCAGTGGTAGAGCGTCGGCCTGGCGTGCAGGAGTCCCGGGTTCGATTCCCAGCCAGGGCACACAGGAGAAGCGCCCATCTGCTTCTCCACCCCTCCCCCTCTCCTTCCTCTCTGTCTCTCTCTTCCCCTCCCGCAGCCAAGGCTCCATTGGAGCAAAGTTGGCCCGGGTGCTGAGGATGGTGGCCTCTGCCTCAGGTGCTAGAATGACTCTGGTTGCAACAGAGCAACGCCCCAGGTGGGCAGAGCACCGGCCCCTGGTGGGCATGCTGGGTGGATCTCGGTCAGGCGCATGCAGGAGTCTGTCTGACTGCCTCCCCGTTTCCAACTTCAGAAAAATATAAAAAAAAAAAATTATATATATATCTCAAATGTCACATGGCAGCCCCTTGGAGTCTCCCTTAGGAGACCAGATGACATGCTCCCTTGACCCCTTCTTCATCATTCCTTTCTCCACCTGCTTCTTTAAGTATAGATGGCACCATCCCGGGCCATGATGACAAGGACCACATTACTGGAATGGTGACATGATGAGCTCTATGTAGTCTTGGTCTCCAAGAACATTATGGAACAAAATGATCACACTGGTATTAGAGAGCTTACCCTCAAACCTTGTGATTAATCTCTGAGGAAAACCATGTATACCCTGGAATGGATGACTGTATACTTAGGACTAGGTTTGGCTACAAGTAACAACACACCTAAAATGACTCTCAAGTAAATGGTCAAGAAGTATATTTCTCTCCGTCATAAACCAAGGTCCACCGCCTTAATTTCAAATCCTTTGCCTCTTGCTCTAGAAATAAAGTACATGACCAGGTAACATAGTCAGCCTTTTCTTCTCAGAAGTAGTTATCCTAATTCGACCACTCTTCTTTAACTGTAGGATTCCTTTTATTCCTGTGTCTTTTTTTTTTTTTTTGTCCCACCCATCCCTGCCCTCCCAACTCCTTCTCAGATCCCTTTTAAATTTGGGAGTGCAGAGGTTTCCAGTCAGGAGCTAAGAGTGTCTTAAGTCAAAGCAAAACACCAGGAAGTATATAGAATCAGCCATATGGCTTGAATGAGGGGCCAGCCAGCCAGCACAGAGCAGCCTGGCTTACAACCAGCTCAGTACCCAGCTCCCTTGACATGATCCTAAAGGCAGGGCAGCCCCCGGAGGAGAGACAGACAGGAGGTGGGCTTCAGCGCGTGAAAGCCTACATGCTTGAGCAGCACTGCAGGCCCAAGGCCAAGACGCACACCACCCCCAGCTGCCTCCCAACTCAGATGACGAGAGATCCCCTGCCTCCCCCACCCCCAACCCCGGCTTCTTCATTACCTAACCCGAGGACCTCCTGAGGCAGATAAAATTCTCCATGTAGGGTGAAGTTATTGAAGCGAAAAATAATAAACTTTCACGAGCGTGTTTCAATCTTCACTTGTGTTTATGGCCAAAGGTGTTTTTTATTTTAATAATCGCTGCTGGAACAAGAGCAAACCACATGCTGCTAACTTGTTAAAGAGAAGGGGAAGGAGGAAAAAGCGAGAGAGTCAAGAGCAAGAGTCCATGCTCAGCTCTAAATTGCTCAACAGCTCAGCTCTAATCACCCCTAGTTTTGAATCCCACCCTTAAAACCTTAATGATAGAGAATGGGATAAAGTATTATCTGGACCACGCTCTGTTGACAGTTGGCTCTGGGCTCATTTTAGCCATCACAAGCAATTTCAGCAGGGTGTGTGTGTGTGTGTGTGTGTGTTAAGAGGGAGACATCAGTGTTCTATGGTACCATTTCATAATAGTGTGTAAGAGGGAAGGAGTTTGGAGGAACGGGGATCCTTCCAGTTGCACATCAACTTGACCATTGTTCTCAGCTCACTCACTTTTATCTGGCAGAGTTTCTATTTGCTTGTAGTGTCAGAAAAAGGTTAAGGAGCCTTTGAAATCTGCAAGAAATTTTCTAGACTTCTGGGGAAGATACCCACCCTATAAAAGTATAAATTGATTACTCCCCCCCCCCAATCTTGAAAATTGCCTTTTAGAAGGCACAGGTCTGAGGAATCCAGCGAAAGACAAAAGGAGTAAAGTAAACATTCATTTGTGGGTCTGAGTATTGTACTCCAGAACGAGTGAACCTAGAAGTAAGTATTCAGATGTTGGAGTTCTCTCTTTCTCATTTGTCCTGACTCATATTTTCCGAATGCATGTAGATTCGAGAGAAAATATTGTGACTAGGAAAGCATTAATATTCCTTTTCTTTGGCCCTAACTCTTCAGCCTGCTGCAATGAAAAGGGACTTAAAGCCTAAGGGACTGTGGAGCCTCCTCTAAGTCTCAGTGGGGCCCCATTTATCATCATAGGGGTTTAATAGAGACAAATGAGCTGAGCTGAGTGCCCACCAGTCCCTGCAGGTCTCAGTAGGCTTTCTCATGCAGTGTGCGCCAGCTTGCAGACCACCGCCAGGGTTTATAAGCAATATACCCTTTGGGAGATAATTAAAAAATGAACTTTGCTGTTCTAATGGGCTTATTATACTCAATACTCACAATAATCCTTTACCTTCCCAAAGGCAGAGACTAAGTTTGGGGGCTCACAGAGGACCAAGGCACATCTGGGCCTCAGGCTATCTAACCACATAGGTGTCTACAGACGTCTCCTTTGGTAGCTGAGATCCTAGTCACCAATGGCTGCCAATCCAAACGAATCACTGCTGAGTTGTCCCTGCCTCCTGCTTCCCCATTCAGGCCAGGGCCTCCCTTTGCTGTTTGCAGACAGAGGTTCTGTGCTGCTGCCTCTGTGCCCGACCTAGGCATGGGCATATCAGTAGGGCACCTTCCGTTGAATACAGAAATGCCCTACCTGAGATGCTGTCCAGGAAGCAGGGCCTCTCCTTCCAGTACCCACCAAAAGGAAAACCACATTACTTTCTGGTTCATTTTATTCTCCATTTCTGCCTGGGAAGACGTTGTTTAGAGACAGTTCTTCAGTCATTTTTTACTATGATTTGAATTCTCTCCATTTCCCTAAGGTTGTGTGCTTTAAACCCTGAAGCAACAGACAGCTTTTGTTTCTATCCTGTGGCACTACCTCAGCCTTACCTTTCCCTGAGAACATTCCATTAAGCTGAAGAGGAGAAAGAGAGAGAGAGAGAGCATATGTGTGTATATGTGCATGTGCACATGTGTGTGTGTATATTCATGTAAATAGGTGCTAGGGGATGGATAAAGCAAATTGTTGGAAGAAAAAAGTTATTTAATATCTTGAAACTTCTCTGCAGTATTTATAAATATACAAAAAAAGGATGATGAACTGTTAACACTCCTAGCATTAAGATAGTAACTATAGAAAATTGACATTTTTAGCTCCTAGAAAACAATTAGATAATTAATCAGAGTAGTATATATGCTTCTTTTTCTCTGTGATCACTCCTGCTGAATTATGACACATAACTAATTGGAAAGACCCTTGACTCTCTGAAGTGACCCCAAAGGACAGCACTGAAGAGATGTGTCCTAAAGTAACCTCAGGAGAACAGTCCCCAGTACTTCCCAGCCCTCTGCTCTGGAAGTCAGGCCACATCACTGTCCCAAGAATAGGAAGTAGTGTGCACAGGTTGGGTGGTCAACACCCAGAGCAGCAGGAGGAGGGTGCAGTAGTGCTGTGACACTAAGGAGTGGCCAGTTTTCCAACACCAAGTCCCGCCCCAAAGCCATGGAGCTGACCTCCCAATCTGGCACCCAGAAGGGGAAAGGCAGGAGTCAGAGTGGCCTCACAAAGCCATGGGGTGCCAATTTCCACCTCATGCTCAAGTCATAATCCTCCAGGTCTCGGATCACTCAGACTAACCCCTGTTGCCAGCCCCAGGCCTCCCCCCACCTTCTTAGTTCCAGCCCAACCCAGGACTCCTACTACAACATGCAGGGCAACACGCCAACACTGTGCCGTGAGGACTGCAGCCAAGGAACGTGTGTTTTATACCTATGGGCGGAGCGAGCCTTTGTAAGGTATGCACGCTCCTTCATCCTAGATGTCTCCAGGTCAAGTCTCTTGCTTCTACAGTCTTTTCCCTGTTCTCCTCCGGGCATCCTCCCTCTCTATAAAGTCAGAACATTCCAGCTCTCATGGCTTTCAGAAGAGACTTGTAGATAAGAAGATGCTAACCTTGAAGTCTTCAGACCTGCAAAGGAACCCCGTCAATGGCTGGATGACTCTGGGAAGCTCAGCACGTGGGGGCTTTCCAATAAATGTCTGTTGATCTGAGTTCATCTATGATCCCAGAAAGACTCAGTTATCAATAACTTGCACCTTAAATTATTTGTTCTAGAGCATGGTTTCCAACTTTTTCTAAAGCAAAAAATAAATAAATAAATAACATTTTTTAAAGCCAAGACATTTCATAAACCACTACCTTATGATTAATGTCCACTGATTTAAAAAGTGCATCAGAACCCAAAGCTGTGTGAATTCAACACTACTCTGAATATGAGTTGTATTTGTTAATCACAAGAGCAGCTACCGTATTTTAAACTATTTTATATATGCAAAGTTTGCCATCCATTCAATCTATGACAATGTTTTCTTTAAAATGAAGACTCCTGGACCCACCTCCCAGAAACTCAAACTCGGCGTGTTTAGAAGTAGAATCTTGGTATCTGCATTTTCAACCTCCCCCTATGTGTGCGGGTTTTTTTAATGGTGGTCATTCACTGACTACTTTTGAAAAATACTATGCCAGGGGCACTTAACTTGAATTATCTGTCTCCTTACTCTGGTTGCTCTTCATAACTCAAAAGGACTGTTGTTTTCAACCTGTGAATACTTTGTGTCAGCTTAACTCATCCTCTATCCTTAATGTTTCCTGAGGTCTATGAGGGTAACCATGGGAAATTCTGGCTTGATGACTTGGTCATCAGATTGGGGAGGTGCTAAAAGATGGAATGTGGTGCCTTGTGAGTGTCCATTAGAGTTCACAATTTCCAACTCTGTCTTTCACAGTAACGGCTCAAAGCCTGTGGTTTTGATTTCTAGCCGTGCAAAAAAAAAAATAATAATAATTTTTTTTTTCTTCTCATTGGCTCCATACCAGTTTTGCAAACTCAGTTTTGGCCAGAGTTACCCCCTTTAATTGTGTGTCTTCCAAATCACACAATCCAGAGATCTATAATTGGCCCATCTTATAGTTAGAAGTTTAGCTGCCCTTCTACAGTAAACATGGGGATGACCGTGGCGTCACTGTTCTTGGTCAGGGCATGGCATTTGGCTCGACCACTCAGGAATCCAATTAGAGAATATAGATGGTTTCAGAACTCATTTTGTCTAAAAGAAAAAAAAATTTACTCCTTTGAATAATGCCATGGAATTTCCGACCTGATTATTAAGAGTTCTGATGAGTCAAACTTAGGCTGGGTTTCTGGCTCTACATAACTCCCACATTCTTTGAGTTTTGAATTGCTCTAGAATTCATCAAGTCTATGTCCCACACTGACTCCAGTTCTTATATTATATTAGAGATCTGAGGAGCATAGCAAGAATCTGCTTTTCTAGCCCAAATTTCCATTCAACTCAGAAAACAGAGCTCTTAATTTATATTTTCTTTGACAAACAATGATTTAACTTACAGGGGAAAGGCGTCTCGGGAACTTGGACAAACTTAAGGAGAGAATTAAATTAGAGGTTAGATAAAACTGAGCCTTCCCACTTCAGCCAGGTTCTGCCATCTCCAGTTACTATAAACAATTGCAATCTTATAAGTGTTGGGAGAAAAAAAATACATTGACAATCTCTCCCAAAGGAGGAAGGAATTATAAGACCATGTCAAGTCTCTGTGCTGTTCAGCAGTAATATAGTTATACAGGACAACTTGAGACCTAGGACACCTCACTACTGTTGCACTGAGCCCTTGGAATGTGGAGTAAATGGTCTCAACATTTGTCAATTGTCTGGGAGGTCCTATCAGAAGATGCACAGTTAATCCATAAAATAGTAGGCAATGTCTTTTGGATCTATTTTTCTCTTCTCCCCTTCCTCCACAAATGGGAAAAGTAGATTTTCATTCTATTTTGCAAACACTTGTACTAGGAATTCTCTAAGCAAAAATGTTGACAGTAAGGAACAAAGATGAGTAATATAAGATTTGCCATCCAGAGATAAATTGACCCAAGAGCATCCTTTTGTGTTCCCTATGCAGCCTATGAGAAAGAAAATTACTATTCGTTTTTTTCCAAAATATGTAAACCAGAGAAGGGAGACTGTTAAGTCTTTACACAGCTTCAGTGGTTGAGGTATAGCTCTGTGACATTGTCTTTCTTTCTACAGAACTACAGTGGCCATCAACCCCCCAGACTTTCCAAATTTAGGAAACTCACTTGCATGCTGGAAAAACCAGTTGACAGAAACCTTTGAGGACTCCTATAAGCAAACCAGGTAAAGGCGGAGGTGTATTTTTCTCACCCGTGTTTTTGGTCAAATCTGTTCACTTCTAGGGTCCTTGGTGTTTCCACTGCACAAAGAGGAAGTTAGACTAGACCACCAACTAACTGGGGTTGTCCACAGGTCTACACACCCAGCCTTCTCAGCAACCCTCTCTGCCCTGTGTTAAGAACCTGCCTCCTTATTCTTTCTTTGTGACTTCCCCAACCAGGTCACCATACTCTAAGAGGAGAAGAATGAAAATTAATACTCTTCACTAAACAATCAGAGTCTAGCTGTTATTTGGGTGACTGGCTCTTGCTTGCGGGTAGCGTGGTCTTTGCATTTGAACAAGGCCCCCTCTGTGTATTTCCTCTCTGAACCTGGGGGAGTTTGAATTTCATGGACCCTCAGGATATTGTTGTGGAGATATAAGGGGCCCTGTGGGACTTCAGCATCAGTCCAGCTGATAGGAGAAAGGAGGAGAAATGGAAGAACAGACTTTCTGGAAGACTTTAGCTTAGCCTGTAAGTGCCAGTGAACCATCTTATTAATAGCATGACCCTAGGAAAGCTTATTTCATGGAAGGGGAAAAGAAGGGAGCCATGGTCCAGAACCATTAGGAGAGAACAAAGGGGAAAAGAAAGATTGGTGGGAATTACAAAAAGAGACAACTTAGAGCAAAAAGCCTCCCTTTAGGGCAGTGGTTCCCAACCCCCCAGGGCCGCGGACCTGTACCAGTCCATGGGCCATTTGGTACCGGTCCACAGAGAAAGAATAAATAACTTACATTATTTCTGTTTTGTTTATATTTAAGTCTGAACGACATTTTATTTTTTAAAAATGACCAGATTTCCTCTGTTACATCCATCTAAGACTCACTCTTGACACTTATCTCGGTCACGTGATACATTTATTCGTCCCACCCTAAAGGCCGGTCCATGAAAATATTTTCTGACATTAAACCTGTCCGTGGCCCCGAAAAGGTTGGGGACCACTGCTTTAGGATATGCAGGGAGGAGAAACCTGAGATGATCAGGGATGGCAACGTGCAACCAGCAGGCTTCCCGCCTTGGAAGACTGGGCTAAGTGGCCAAAGCTTCCCCTGCCATCTCTCATTGCCTCTCATGTAGGCTCCAGGAGCTGCCCGCATGGATCTGTTGACCAAGGAGGTTGAGCCCCCTTGCCATCCTTCAGGTAACGCTTAACAATTTCAGACCCCGGCAGACAGAAGTTGGGAAGGAGCAGCAAAGCGCCTCTGATATATATTTTGACAGTGATAACATCAGCAGCTACCCTGATGCCTAATTACCTGAACCATTGTCAGAGACAGGAATGCATGAACCATGGTTCACCTCAAATCCTAAGGGGTCAGAGCAGCAGGGTCGTGCTCTTTCCGCCATTCGAGGGAGAAGTCACCTCTGCAACCCACCAAGTTTCTGTCTAGGCTCTCCTTGAGAACTTCCAGTAGCAGCCAGCTCATAACTTTTGAAGTTGCTTTATTGTTAAGCAGCTTATATTAGAAAGGTTTTCCTTGAATTGAGGGAAAGTTACTTCTTTGCAACTGATATCCACAGAGCCCAGCTCAGTCACCTGGAAGCACACAGGAAAAAAGTAACCCCTTTCCTTATGCCAGTTCCTTACAGTCTGATGTCATCTTCCATGTCTTCCGCCATTCCCTCTTCCTGTAGACTAGACAGGCCTGGGTCTTTCGGCTGCTTGTCATACAGCATGGCTTTCGATCTAACCTGAAATGTGGCGTATTATGACTATGGAGAATTGCTTGTATTAAGTAAAAGACAAAGAATAATTTTCCCCCATTCTGATTTTAAAAGATAAAACTTTTGCTACATTCTAGGCCACGTGATCGCCATGATCTTGGTCAGGGTGTATTTCCTCTCTGAACCTGGGGGAGTTTGAATTTCATGGGCCTTCAGGATATTGCTGTGGAGATATAAGACTCTCCAGGGCCTCCTGACCAGGCGGTGGCGCAGTGGATAGAGCATCAGGCTGGGATACGGAAGACCCAGGTTCGACACCCCGAGGTCGCCAGCTTGAGCGCAGGCACATCTGGTTTGAGCAAAAGCTCACCAGCTTGAGCCCAACGTTGCTGGCTCAAGCAAGGGGTTACTTAGTCTGCTGAAGGCCTGCGGTCAAGGCACATAAAAAAAAAAAGATTGTGGAAGACTCTCCAGGGCTCTTTGTATGGAAGAGCTCAACCTTTGCTCCTCCTGTCTCCACATATGTCCACCTACGGCCCTCTGCCCCTTCTGCTGTCCTTGAAGGCAGCTTCCACATTAACCCTGGGTCAGGCAGAAGCACGGCGATTGCATCTCCAGAACTAAGCAACACTATAAAATCTAAGTTTTGATAGCTAGGGAATTAGGATAGCTTGATAGTCTTTTGCCCGAGAGCAAGCAAGTGTAATATCTGTTTTTTATCAATTTCATGGCTAGTGAACTGGTAAAAATCCTGTTTTTGAGTGCTTAGGTCAGACAGGAGAGCTGAGAGACATGCTCAGTTTACTAACTGGCCTGGTGTCATGTGAAGTTTTATTAAAGATCAACATGGCCTGACCTGTGGTGGCGCAGTGGATAAAGCGTCGACCTGGAAATGCTGAGGTCGCCGGTTCGAAACCCTGGGCTTGCCTGGTCAAGGCACATATGGAAGTTGATGCTTCCTGCTCCACCCCCCTTCTCTCTCTCTCTCCTTTCTAAAAAAAGATTATCATGATAAATCCCAAAGCCCAGGATAGACTTGGCCAGGTCAAAGTGGCCAGAAATATGAGAATTAAGAGGCCATGACCTGTGCAGAGCCACAAAGTTCTCAATATCAGGGTCATCCTTATTAGGTATAATTGTTCTCCATCTCTTCCCACTGTCTGGCATATATTAGCTGTGCAATCAGTCCATATGGAATGAATGAATTTTTAATCAAAACTTTGTTAATAGCTCTAGGTTTGCATCATTTAGCCATTTATGTCCCCAACATTTAGGAAGCATCACCAGTATACTAGTCACTGTGCAAGACCCTGTAGAGTTTATAGATTACTTTGATGAGCTCAGGGCTCAAATTCTGGTAAGGTAGTGAAGATATTTACTCAAGTGGCAGTAAGCACACTAACAAGTGATGGAGATAAGATAAGATACAGTGACTACAAGCCATAGGGAGCTATTATGTATAAAGGGGGTTAGCACAAAGCCTTCCTGTAGAAGGACTCATTCAACTCGTCTTCTTCTGTTAAACTTGAAGCTGACTTAAAATCCCCTCCTCAACTATAAGAACTCAGTCTGATTATTTTAACTAAAATTCTCAGGCATGAATTTCCAGTCAGAGTTTGAGGGAGAACTTTTTTCATGGAGGGTCCTTGTTTCTGGCTTTTTCTCCACTTCCCGGCCAAACCTCAGCTGGCGCTCCTCCGGGTGACCCGCCCTTCTGCAAACTCCTTCCTGGCAGCTAGCTCTCCTTCTCCCTGGACTTGCAACTGGGAATCTCATACCTGGCTGCCGCCAAAAGATTGCAGGAAATGGTGCTTTGGAAACACATCTTTCAAATGAAAACAGATAAAGCAGCTGGCAGCGGAAGCGGGGAAAACTCAACTCTTTCTGAAAAGCCAGCAATTTGTTGGTGCTGGAAACCTACCTGCTCTAAGCCACGGCCACATCCTCTAATCAAGGCCCTTGCACACACAGAGACACTCCACACCCTGCAGGACACGCCCCTGACAGCCTCAGAACTGAAGTCTGATTGCCCTTCAGAGGGCCCTGTGGCCACTACAGCCTGCAACCTTGGAGGCTCTGGCCCGAAAGGCATGAGTCACACACCTCTTTCTGGAGAAATCTCTCTGGCTTCCTCCTCCACACGGTAGATAGCTTAAACCAAGGCGAGTGGAATTTCTGAAGCATTTCTGCTAGATGCACCTTTTAGCAATCTTCACTTATAAGTGATGAGGTTTTGCTTTGGGGTTTTTTTTTTTTTTCCAATTTAGTAAAAGGAAAAATAGAGATGTAAGTTGGGACCATTTCAATCTACTAAGGTGGCATCAGTAAGCTGACACTCACATCATCAAAGGTAGCCAAACCCTACCAAGAAATGTCATTTAAATAATATTCCCTTGCATGGCGGTAATTTGTTCCAATGTATAAATGTGCTTTCACTTGACTGAGCTTCCTGAGCCTCACAGCAGCCCTGGGTAGATTAGCCAGGGTGCTCTTCATGGCCTGTGCAGACAAGGAAACCGTGACGAGCAGACAATGGGTGACATGCTCGAGAGCACACGAAGAAGATGCAGAGAGCACGTATCTTCCGTGCTGCGCTGAGGGCTCTGCCCATCGCTGCACGCATTCTACGGCTGTGGCTGCTCATAATTTGATCAGGTAATTCAACAAACCGAATGAAATGCGGGCCCTCGGTAACCTCAATAACCTCTGTAACCTCTGTAACCTCTGGGTCTCTTGGAATCCCAACTCCACGAGTCAAAGAACCCCTTAAGTCATAAAATTGAATGATGAAGGTTGTTCTCAGTATTCTTTAAAATAAGGTGACCAACTTTTTTACAATGAAAAGGAGGACAAAAGTAAATTGAAGAAAAAAAATATCATAAAGAAAAGAAACATTTTATTCATTGCAACAGCAATATACTATAATATGAAAAATGCATAATAAAAGTACTTGTAATATGTTATATTGTAATTATGCTTACATGCTTATTAATTTCTAGTAATAATTGTAAGAAAAAAAGCACTCATTTAGAAAAACTAAATATCAAACAAAACCACTAACTTGGAGTGATATTCAAGTGTATTTATCATTTTCTAATTTAAAAATGTCTGTTTTATGCAACTATTTAATCAAAATGCGTTATTAATAGATATGGTTTGAGGTTAGATTTCCACTTTAAAACTCAAATTTCAGGAAAATACTTGTAAATAAAATTAAATGTATTTGGAAATTATTAAATAGATAATGAATTAATAAAATGTGAATTGTACTCACCTGTCTATGATTGAATATTCACTGAGAAAGAAATAATCGTGAGTCTACAATGTCGTATGTGCCGTGTTGTGTTTCAGAAAGAAGTACACATTTGCATGCTCAGTATATCGTGCAGTCTCTCAATGTCTCCCATGTGGAGTGCATGCGTCTCATAATCGTGTCTCGCCACACTGTACTGATCCTTGAAGAATCGTCATGTCAAATACAAATACGTCACATCACACACAATGGATCGACTCTGCATTGACCGAATACGGACATTTACAGATTAGTCTTCCAATATCAAAAAGGAGGACATGTAGGAGGACAGTTTTCCAGGGAGGACGGAACTGACAAAAGAAGGACTGTCCTCCCTAAAGGAGGATGATTGCTCACCTTATTTTAAAGGAATAGCACAGGGTTTCCCCCAGAAAGCTCACAGCACACAGAGAACTTCCTGTGAATCCTCTTTACATATCTCCCCTCTCTCTAGTATGTATCAGTGTCACTTGTGGCAGCTGCAAAAGGGCCTCTTTCTCAACCTCATTCCCTTTCCTACTTTCCACCCCATGCTTCCTGTAGACCCCTCACCACACACTATCCACATGCTCGCACTGTCGTTGCCTCACAATTACCCCTTCATTTCTTGCTCTCTGTGTCTGACGCTCCAGGAGGGTGCAGAATGCAGTCTGGGTTGAGCCGGACACATTGCATAATTCCGACGTCCCTTGACCAGCGATAACAACAAACACAACATAGGGTGACAATCTTAGGAGTGTGTTGGCAGGAACACACCAAACTATGGACACAGTTCTCTAACACACCACTAGGACCAGTCCCATCTAGAACCAAAATGGAGAAAGGAAGACATCTTCCATTTGTTAAGCTGATAAGACAGAAAAGTTATAGTCTCTGGCAATATAAGAGACAAGATGCTGAAACTATCTCCCTCCAGGAAGATGAGCACAGAGCCAAGGGGGAAGAGTGAGTATTTACTGAAAGACAGATGTAGAGATTTCCTCAGGGAAGATGAATGAGCCTTACATGAGTAAGAAAAGAATTAACCCAAAAGTGTCCAACTGCCTATGGGGTCACTGACACTTCTAGAAAGAACCCCCACTGTCCTGATCTGCCCGTGCAGCCAGCCCAGGTGAACTCAGGCCAAGAGGCAGAAATTTTTACTCCCTTAGACTGTGAATCTTGCCTTGCTATGCCCTCTGCCAATGCTTGTCATTATTTGCTACCATCCACACTGTAAGCTCCTTGAGGGAAAATTTTAAACCATCAGCATCTGTTACAGTGCCTATATTCTTAGAAAATAATAAACAAATCAATCAAGAGAATAAAAGGGAAAGAAAGAATGTTTCTAGCCATTACATGTATATCCTGTGAATAAAGGGTGGGAAAGCTCCTATCCATCTATGACATATAATGGTTCTTGAGGTTACCTTTATGAAACTCTACAAGAATTGTCCTCATTCCAATGAGGTTTTGTAACTTAATCACTTTTCACTGTAGAGTAGATTGGGGAACGAGACTCAAGGCAATTGTCTGTGTTCATAGAGTTGGGCTAGGAAATCAATGTGACTGGCAATATGACCCCAAATACTTGACCTCTCTCAATCACTACACCCCACAAACCCCACACCAAAGTGAAGACCCTGACTTTCTCTGTGAGGGAAACTGAAATAAAAGAACACATTCTCCAGGCCATCACTGTGCACTTTTACCTGCTAAAAATAACTGGTGATGTCCCTGTGTCTTCTCTGCTGACTGGGATGGATAGCATGTTCCTGGGAGCCCACAAATTCTTGGGACAATGGCCCAATCTCCTTTCTATCCAGCAGAGTGATACCTGTTATACCTTTCATCTGGGTTTTGACCCTCCTCCATGCATGCGCACGTGCGCGCGCGCGCGCCCACACACACACGTGCGCACGCACACACACACACATACACACACACATCCACTGCCCTCCCAGCTTGATCTTCTAAGGCTGAGAGAAAACACTAATACTTGTTTCTGCTTTCCTGTTGAACAAGTCCATCATATCATGCTTTCTAGTCAATAATTCCATTGTTTTATTTTCAAATATCAACCGAAGCCAGGTTTATATTTAGTTTTTTATGTTCCCTCCAGCCCTTAACTTTGGACAAAGCAAACACCACCACTACATCTCACACAGACTTGCCGCAAAAATTTGAATCAATTTCATTCACATCATCTCTAATATGGATGCACACCAGCCAGTCTTTGCATGGAAGTGACTGCAAGGATAAATAAACAACTCACCTGCAAATGCTTTAGAGACTTCTTCCTGAAGCACCATTTGAAGAGCTTAGTTCTATAATTCTATGGATAAGATTGTGACATCTTTTGTGAGAAATGCCTTCTTCCAGGAGGCTAGAATTCCAGCCCACTAATATTTTATGACTTTGGTATGTTGATCAAGTTTCTTCAGACTCAGTTTCTCTTCTTTGAAAAATGGGAAAAATAATACAGTCTAGTCAACTGAAACCATAGGAGCAATTTTGTGCATTTTAAAAAGAAAGACATCAGAGACATCCAAGTTTTCATTTTTATTTATTTTTTTCATATTCAATCACTTCAACTAGAAGCCAAGGGGTTAAAAATTCCAAGTGGGAAATCAGTAAAGGTGTGCACACAAATCACCATGTTTCTCTTTGTCATACAGTATGATTGACTGCAATATAATGTCAAGGACAAGCGCTTCTCATCAGTATATTTTACATGTATGTGTTGAGCCTATTTCTCCTGAGGCTTCTAAATACAAGAAGTTAGGTAGATTGGAGTTCTTAGTGTCCCTGGAGAAAAATTTATCTCCTTTCCCAGGCTTCTCAACCCTACTGAATATCATTTGTCATTGAGATAAACCTTCGAGGAGGGGTACCCAGGAGCAGACCCCTCTGAGAGTACAAGCTTTCTTAGGGCATCAGGAGCTGGAGCAAGTGTGTGACTCAAGAAGAACACATATCTGTGTTAGAGAAGAAGGTTAAGGTGGCAAAACATGCCACAGAAAAGAACAGAGGGACTGTTACACCTTCACTACTGCACTGTACTAAAACCAGAAGATATCGATCCTGTCCCTTTGGCCATTCAACATTTTACTCACAAACTCCCCTCACTAGAAAACCCCTCTGGTTCAGTTAATCCTATATGCTAGACACCAGCCCTTCCCTTTCTCAACCCATAACATACCAGTTTTTATGTGAAAGGTATTGATTCGAAAGCTCCTGATGGCTCCCTGCTAAACCATTGATTTTTTTTATTAAACGCCCTGCCCGCTAATGCGTTTGGCAGGTCTCAGAATTCTGTTCTATTGCACTCCTTTCCATTTTCTTCATTGAAAGCCCTTCTTCCTTCAAATAAACCCTAACTTGGGTTTAAGGCCTTCCTGAAAGATGATTCTATAGCCTCCCTTGCTAGACCTTCCCAACCCTCACTCTCATTCAAATGAGAGAATCACTAAAGGCCTCCTTGTCCTCGCCCCCCAGCAGACCCTCATAAATCCACAGTGAAGTTTTTTTTTTTAATTAAAGCGTCCAAATAATTAATGATCAACTCCATTTGTGCCATTGAAAACCCTAATGTCACACGGTTGAAAGGACCCAACCAAATAATTCAGTGTACCCTATAAAGCTTTAAGAAAGCAGAGCCCAAGAGGCCTGCCTGACTGGTTTCTGTGCTGTCTGAAAAGCTTGCTTGGGTTTTGGGGCACTTGATTGGATTCCAGGAATAATGTGCCCTGAGCACAAAGGGCCCTTTTGATGTGTCTGTGCCATCGCTCCTCCCCTTTCCTCCTCACTTTACCTGGGATACACATTCTCCTTGTCTCCCAAGTTGGAAAATATAACCCATGAAAGAGAGGAAAAAACAACAGAGGCGAAGTCAAAGGTGGGGGGTCGGGGGAAACTACAGTTCCTAGTCTGACTTTGGTCACTAAAGTCTGGGTATTCCAGAAGGAATTGGAGAAGTAGAGTTGATACAATGTCTGTGGTCAGACAGTGAAAAATGTAATAAAAAAATGCTTCTTGTTTGAATGTGGTCTCTTGAAGTATGGGGTCATGAGTGAGTCTCCCAATAAGACCTGCTATTTTCAGAGGCAACAGAACTGCAGATTACTAACCCTGGAGATCACTCTGGATTTCCATGCTTAATTTAGACAGAGAAGCTCAGAGAGAGTGAGTCCAGCCTGTTTTGTTTTGTTTTATGGTACTAAAACATTTAAGAAAAGTGAAGAAAAAGAAGACAGAGCCCATTGCCAGAATGCTCTAAGAAAAGTGGCGGAGCAAGGCTGTGGTTCTCGCACCAGCTGTGGAGATACCCAGACTGACCACAGAGGGCAGTGAGCTGGTGATGGTCGAGTGCTACGTGAAGTCATTCTGGGGTAACTTGAATAGGTTGTTTTTTCCTTTTAGTCTCCTTTTTCTTATCAATGAAAAGATGAACTTGAACTATTGATACGCCAATATCAGCTGTGAGATTCTATTTCAGGAATCTATTGCTGTCCCCAAACTAATAAATTAAGACAATAATCCTCTGCCTGACTGGTGGTGGCACAGTGGAGAGAGCATCAACCTGAGACACTGAGGATCTAGGTTCAAGACCCTAAGGTCACCAGCTTGAGCATGTGCTCATCCACTTGAGATCAGGCCCACCAGTTTGAGCATGGGATCATAGACATGACCCCATGGTCACTGGCTTGAGCCCAAATTTGCTGACTTGAGCCCAAGGTCGCTGGCTTGAGCAAAGGGTCACTGATTCAGCTGAAGCCCCCCACTCAAGGCATGTATGAGAAGCAATCAATGAAAAACTAAAGTGATGCAATTACAAGTTGACTTCTCATCTCCCTGCTCTCTCTCTCTGTCTTTCTATCTTGCTAAGAGAAAAAAAAAAAAGACAATAATCCATTTATTTAGGTCTTCTTTAATTTCCATAATGTTCTAAAGACATCTGTGTATAGATTGTAAACATATAGATTCATTACATTTACTCCAGTTTTGATATTTTTGATGTGATTATAAATAATTTTGTTTTTTAATTTTATTTTTTAATTATTTATTGCTAATATATAGACATACAATTGAGTTTTATATCTTGAACTTGAACACAATAACCTCATCAAATTACTTATTAATTCTAATGTTAGCAAGAGATTCTCAGTCTGTCTTCTCTTTCCACCAGCTCACAGCATGTGAGATCACAGGGAAGATGTTTGATATATCTGTTATGTTTTTTGGGTTGCAAGCAACAGAAGTGACTTTGGCTAAAAACTGTAAAGTAAAATGTATCTTAAGGTTATGGGATAGCTTTGTGAGTCATGAGAAATAACTATCAGAAAAGTACAGGGTCCAGAACAGCTTTAGGGAACAAATCAAGTGTCTCTTCAGGACACTCCAACATGGTGAGATCTGGACTTCCTTTGTGTCACTCCTTTTAAAATTCATATTCTCACCTGACCTGTGGTGGTGCATTGGATAAAAGTGTCCACCTAGAATGCTGAGGTCGCCAGTTTGAAGCCCTGGACTTGTGTGGTCAAGGTATATATGGGAAGGAACATGAGTTGATGCTTCCCACTTCTCTCCTCTCCTCTCCTCTCCTCTCCTCTCCTCTCCTCTCCTCTCCTCTTCTCTCTCTCTCTCTCTCTCTCTCTCTCTCTCTCTCTCTCTCCTCCCCCCCCTCTCTGGAAAAAAGGATTCAAATTCTTCAGAGGGCAAATCTTGATTCCTATTTAGGTCCAACCATTGACCATGTTGCCAACTGATTGATAGGCACACCAAGTCTGCATGCAATTCTAAAGGAGTGACACCCTAAAGGGAATTCACCATGCTGTTATAAAAAGAAGGGGAAACTGATGCTGAAGAGCAAGGTAATGCATAGCCACCATGTATTGCATCTAATTAG
Organism: Saccopteryx bilineata; assembly: GCF_036850765.1. Classification (NCBI taxonomy): domain Eukaryota; kingdom Metazoa; phylum Chordata; class Mammalia; order Chiroptera; family Emballonuridae; genus Saccopteryx; species Saccopteryx bilineata. The sequence continues at coordinate 19,263,938 of NC_089494.1, read as the reverse complement.
ATCTTTCTGCCTCTCACAAATCTTAGTATGTAGACAGATGAGCACTTAAATTTTGGTGATGATAGTGGTGATCGAGAAGATTACCATCTCAGACAGCCCTGTCTTCCTATCAAAAGCACTTGGACTCATTATCAATGACCCACATCATTTATTTATATGTGAAAATGGATTCTTTACCAATATAGTGCTTCCCTAGGCTTCAATCAATCTCCTCTTCCCTACTAACATGCCTTGTGCTGTTGAAACAGGTTTGATTAATAACCAAAGGCATGTGTGTTCTATCTTGCTTTCTTGCCTCTATCTTAGGTCTCTTTCTAAGGTTAGTGGTATGTTTATTTTGCTGCGGTTACTTTGGAATAAGAGACCTAGTATTTATGGTGATGCAATCAGTAACTACATTGAATTCTATCTGCTTGTTGAACTGCTGACTCTAGACTTGAGCACACTTCGTGTATAAAAGATGTTTGTGGGTTTCCTAGGTGTTTTTAATCCATAAGAAAATGGATCGAGGTCATCATGATCAATTTTCTTAAGGAAAGAATTGTAGTAAAAAATGAAGTGAGGTTAAAAAGCTCTTATCTTTGCCATCACTCATCTCCACCTTTGTTTATTGCTTGCTCTGGTTTTCATTAGTATGCTGACAACTGGAGCTATAGACCTTTTCATCTACTCTCCAACTACTGTGCAAATTTCAGTTCCAAGTTATGAAACTTAATCTAAACCTTAGAAGGGAAGTTATAAACTGTAACTTTAAATTTCAGTTTACAGTGTCCCCCAGGATGATTCCAGGAATTGAGTTGGGAGAGGTCCTGGGAATCAGAAACCAACCTACCACCTCCTTCCTCTTCTAAAAAAGACCTGAGGACATTTGAACAAAACTCATAAAATACTGTTCTCACAACATCTAAACTGAGAAGAACTGCAAGAGAACATCTCCTACAGCCCCCTCCCAGCAACTGCTTCTAACTAATCCCAGGCGGGAGGTTTCTCTTAATCTCCAAGACCACTTAAAGGACATTTCACAATTCCTCTGGCCACCTGTTTCAAAATAGAAAAACCAAATGCCAGGAAAATCTTCTTCATATTCAAAGACCAGTTCTTTCTTCAACTCAGACCATTTGGATATTAAAGTATAAAATTTCAGAACTGGAAAGACTTTAAATACCATGTAGTCTAGAGGTTAGAACTAGTGACCCACGAATTGAGACCTAGTTTACTAGGTCCTCAGAAATTTTAATTTCTAAACTTTTGAATTAGTTGTCAATACTTAAATATTGAGGTTTGTTTTTTTTTTAAATATCCATATAGGTGCATATCACTGGTCATGAGATTAAGGGATTCTATAGGTCAGGAGTCAAGAGGTAAGCTGACCATCTCTGAATCATGGATCCTTAAATACATGGATGATGAGGGCACATGGCTATGATCTCATGTATGGAGCAGAGGTCGGGACATTCTACAAGTGGTTCTGGAGCCTAAAACAAGGCTCGGCAAATTACAGCTGAGGTGCCAAGTCCTGCCTGGCCCCTGTTTCTTTAAATAAAGTTTTACTGAAACACAAATTTTTAAAAAAGAACAAATGAAAAATAAATAAAAATTTATATATCTGCCTATCTAAAAAAAAAAATCAGAAAATCCAAAACTACTGTGACCTTCATTCCCATGGCAACAATCAGAATTGGGCACTCTTCTTCAGACTGGGACGTGGGGGAAATGACCTCCAGTGCATCAAAGAGCCAACTAGACCTGCTTGTCTCATTTACCTAAAATGACTGGCTCTTACCAGCACCTAAGTTTGTGAGTCCTGGTTTTCACTCATGAGAAAAATGGGAACCAGAAATAAGGGCTGACTGGGGTCACCAACATAAGTATGACAAGAACTGGAACCAGGACTTATACCTTCTGATCCAATCAATGCTCTTCCCTATAGGTCACTGCTTTCAGGCTAAAGCCATGCTAACCTAGGGCAGCTGAAGAAAAAATTATAGAAAATGGAGAAGTGACATAATAAAAGTCAAAACCTATAATTTTTGTATTTCCTGGCTTTTTTTTTTTTTTTTGTAATCCTTGGCTCAGCTCAACATTATGACGATAGAGGTGTGTCCAAAGGCCATTGAGAAAGATAACTGACTGACACTCAGTTAATCACTCACTGTGATTCAGTGAATCACAAAGGAAAGATCTGATGGGAAGGGAATCAGAAGATCTAGGCCCATTTTTATCCTGAGGGGGGGTGTGTGTTGGACAGTTGGTTCTCAGTGCTTTTAATCCAGAAAAAAAAATGTGACATGCTCATTTCCAACTCCAGAGTATAGTATGGAATAGACAAATAAAGGGTTTACAGAGAATACGAAGGCATAGGACAGGAGGCAATTTTGCTTATCAAGAATATAAAAAACAAAGATTTCAATATAGGTGTATGTTTATAAGAAGTTGTTAAAGGTCAATTTGTCAAAAATAGAAGTTGAATAGTATACTTCTCAAGAGATTTCTCAAACTAGTTTTAGATAGTATCTAAAACAGTCTTTTGAGCTTCTGAAAAGGGAGTGATCTCTGGACAGAGTAAGAATTTTGTATTAACCCTCTCGCATACAAAAGAGAAATCTTAGGTAACATGTACAGCCCAAAAGTACCTGATCATAGCAGTCAGTTCAGGCTCAGAACAGACCAGCTATTCTGTGCTCAAAACAGCTGAAGGACTAAGTGCATCATCACAACTACCAGTTGTTTCAGCCACGAATCAACCAGTCCTTTCAAATGGTTTCTCACTGTGAATGTGGTTCAACAAAGAGAAAAGTGGCCAAAAGAGGCTTTCAGATTTCCTTCATGGAGCTCTTCACCCATAAGGCGGTCCTCAGGTTACTGCAGTCTTGACATACATTTCAAGTTTACAATACTCATTCCCCTAAAAACTTTAAAAAAATGAAATGTGAGTGTTTTAGCTGACACCATTAGCGTCATACTTACAGACTATGAGGACAAACTAGTTTGGTTGCGCAGGGCAGAAGAATATGCAGTAACACAGCATATGAGTGAGAGAAGTGACATCCCCTAGTACACTTACCTATGCCATTTTGGACTGTTAAAAGCGCAAGTGTTCCGCTTGTGTTGCTTTGGTGACTCTTTGGCCCTTATGCTGGTTCCTAAATGAAGGTCAGAATCTTCAGATGGTAGTGCTTTGAAGAAGAGGAAAGCCAATCACAATGGATGTTACAGAGCTATTGGCATCACATGGAGAGGAGCTGTCTGCTGAGGACCTCATTCAGCTGGAGAAGCAATTGATTGAAGAGAAAGAGATAGAAACCCCAGAACCCAAGGGCTTTACTACTAAGGGTTTGGCAAGTTTTTATATGGAGGATGGGTTGGAAAATTTTCAGGCTGAGGATTCCAGCAATGACAGATTCAGTAAAGTCTATAGAGCTGTTATGGATGCCTTGCAATATTATAGGCAGATTTTGGAAGAGAAGAAGTCATCAACCTTCCAGACCAGCCTGGAACAATTCTTTAAGAAGATAGAGAGGCCTGTAATAGATCCTTTACCCTCTATATCAGCTGCTCTCGAGATGAAACACCTGTAGTACAGGTAGAATCATCTCCAGCGTCTCCTGCATGTTCCTTAGGCAATCCTGATTCATCTGACCCAGTATCTCCAGCACCTTCTGCAGGTTCTCCTGCCTCTCCAGCTTCCTCCTCCCAATAGATCACTCTCTCCCACCTTAAAATGCCCCTTTCAGTGTGCATGCCAACCACAGGAATAAAGATAAGGAAAATTTTTATACTCATTTTTTCTGTTACTATAGTACAGTGTACAGTACAGTATATTTACGTCCTTTTCCTTATTTTGTGGCTTAGTTGTGTTTTTGTGTTCTAGATTATGATTTTACAACTGTGTTAGGATAGGTAAGTGACTTAGGCTAGGGTGTGTTTTGACTTACACCAAAATTCAGGTTATGTCACTGTTGTAGGAACAGAACTGTGCCGTAACCCAAGAACTCTCTGTATTCAAGAAGATTAAGAGAAGGAGCCCTTTTTCTCAAGAGCAAAGACATGAATTGAGTTTGAGATATTTGAGTTTAGTTGGAGTTTGAGGCATCTAAATCTCTCTGTTTCCACCAAAACACTCACAATTGGCATTCATGTGGAGGATAGCTTTTGCTAGTTGGAAAAGTGGTGCGTAAAGACTTAGAATTCTTTCTCAAGATCAAATGATTTTTAATAAGCTTAGTGGTCTTTGTGGGTTACAAAACAAACTAATATTCATTCCCTCCCTGAGTTCACCAGCTATATAGAGACTGCATTTATCAATTGACCATCTCCCCTCCTTCTTCTAACTTCCTCTGTAGAAAATCAGAAATAAATTTAAAAACATTGTGGAAGGGCCAATTTGGTGCCTGGTGGTCTTAAAATCATACTCAGTGGACTTGTCCTCCCCTTTGGTATTGGATGGATGACAGAAAGCCTTCTTAAATATAGATTTTTTTTTCATCTGATGACAGTGAAGACTTTTCTAATGAAATAAGAAGAATATCATATTAGAAAATACAATATAAAATGAGAATGACATTGTGGATCAGTGTGCAAAAAAATAAAAAACTTTTAATTGAATCCCTACCTCTCCCCTTAAATATAGTTATATCTAATGTTGGTTAAATACATAGATACAAAAAAATCTTAAAACATTTTAAAAGAAAGAATAACATAATTGGAACCTTGGAGTAGAAAATAATTTTTTAATCAATAACACACAAAAACAAAATTTTTACAGCAACACCTTTAAAGAGGATTGATAAATTCAGCTACATTAAAATAAATACAAAAGGTACATATAACAAAAGGTACATAAAAAGTGAAGAGTAAGTCAATAGACTGGCAGAAGATATTTGCAAACATATAACCAACAAAACATAAACTGTCCAGGATATATAAAGAACTCCAAAAATTAATAATTAAAAGGAAAAAATACATCAAAATGCTAATATGCATGCAATTGGATCCCAGAAGAAAAGGAGAATGAAATTAGAGTGAAAGAAATATTTGAAGAAGTAATGACCAAAAACTTCCCAAGTATAGTCAAAAAACAAATTCAACAATCTCAACCAATCTTAATCATAAACTTGATAAATTTAAAGAAAAACCTGCTTAGACACACTGTAAATTAAACTGCTGGAAACTGTGAATAAAGAACAAATATTGACAGCAATTAGAGAAAAATGACACATTACCTATAGAAAACCAGTGACTCAAACGTCAATGGATTTCTCATTGGAAACTGTTAAGGTGATTACACAGTACAATAATATCTTTAAAGAGCTCAAAGAAAAAAAAGATATCAACCCAGAATTTTATATCCAGCAAAAATAATTCTTTAAAAATGAAGGTAAAAATAAAGATGATTTCAGATAAAGAAAATCTAAGAGAAACACTGCTATTAGAACTTGCACTACAAAACATGCCGAAGGAAGTTTCTCAGGTTATAAGAATATAATATTAGAGTAAAACTGCATTTTTTAGGAAATTATAACAGAGGATCAATAATGGTAAATGATAAATATCTGCTGAATAATTCATGGTTCAAAGAGAGAAATATAGAGATAGAGAAAGAGAGGTGGGGGGATTATTACAAAGAATTGGCTTATACAATTATGGGGTCCGGCAGGTGGTTAAGAAGGGAAGGTAATGAGTAGACTACGACCTCACAGGTTTGGAGTTTCTGGACTTAAGAAAAACTTAAACCCTCCTGTAACCCAGGATCATGTCCTTTTTAATTAAAGTCAGCTAGTTATATTAGGGACTTTATATCTACAAAATCCCTTTATAGCAGTCTTTAGTTCAGTGTTCGACTGAATGAAGGAACTGTAATTTGGCCTACCCAAATGGACACATCAAAAAGCTATCGTATCTGGGTAAATATAAAACACCACAATGTTTCTTTTTAAGCCCTTTAAAACATGCATAATTGTTTAAAGCAAAATTTGTTACATTGGTGGGGTTTCCCATATATATAGATGTAGCACATACAATAACTGTAATATGAAGGATGGTAGGTACAAAATAAAGGGACTCATAGGGTTGTCAGTTTCTGCATTTCGCATGACTGGTAAAAACTCCTAGCAGACTATGGGTTTATACATTTTACAAACCCAAACAATCACTAAAAATATACAATAATGTATAGTTTTAATTTTAGGCTGATTGGTACATACAAGGATATTCACTCCAGTAGGCATTGCACCTTTATGTGGTCTGAAATATTTGTGATTTTAAAACTTAGCTAGTGACTAGAGCCTCAAATATGGCTGCTTGGCGAAAGATGGATGCTTCAGTCATAATGAGGGAACAAATGCCCTTGCTGAATGCCCTCAACTGTTTTTGACTTCGGAGGGGCGGGCAGTGATTACAGCTGCGATTAGGTGACTCACCATAATTATGTTTTGTTGAAATTGAATTTATTGAGGCATGAATCATTCTGCCCAAGTCCTACCTAATTGCTCCAAACACTGTGGATGGGAAGGATGGCGGGGGAGTTTCCCGTGGAGGTCATTACAGAACGAATGTGCGCGTGTGTGCATGTCCACGCCTGCACACACGCGCGCCACACACACATACACACCTTGCATAAAGCCAGCGGCACTGCCTCCTCCACTGTGGTAATGTGAAGCTGGCGGGGTATGTCTGCAGTTTTTACTGTGGTTTCTTCTGTCGCCCACCCCCTCCTCTTAGTTATGAGCAACTCCCTATTTGGCTACTTGGCTCCCTGGGGGTCTCTGTGCCTCAGACCAGCCGCCCTCTGGCTGTTGTCTGGTTCCTCAAAGCTGCTGACTGGCAGATTTTCTCCCTGTTCTCCGGCTCAGACCCCCCGCCCCCTGCTCAGCGGGTTTCTTAGGGAAGCCCTGAGAGCTGTGCGCCAGCTGCAGAACTGTAATTTAAATCCACACACCCGCTCTGTCTGGGGAGGCAAACAGCAACCCCATGGTGAGCGCGGTGTTCGGAACCCCTGCAGTCTCCGCCTGGGGGGGGGGGTGCTGGTGTACAGGGAGGCGTGGGGGGTGGGGACAGCCTTGGGCTCTTAAACAACTGTGAGTCACCCACAGTCTCACGCAAGCATAAGCCTTAGAACCTGTCTCCTGCTGTGGGACTGTGAAGATCAAGGGACCTGCAGTCCTTTGGTTATTGTGTATCTTCATATCACACAAAGTGAACAAATAAAGTGGGCTTTGCCTATAGCAGGTTGAGTGTAGGCTAGACATGAGTGAGAACTAACAGTTTATCTACTAGAATAGGTTGCAGAGGCAAACTCCATCAGCATAACAGCAATGACAGGCAACACTTTGACACCACCTACTAGGAACCTGGGGCCATTCAACCACATTTTGATTCATTTACTCTTGACAACAACTCAGTGGGTTGGGTGCCTTTACTAGCAGCACTTTGCATATGAGAAAACTCTGGTACGGAAGGGTTACATAATCTGCTCATATTAATTTAGCTGGTAAATGAAGGAGGCCAGACTAACCTAGACTGCCTAGTCCTAGACTCTTCTCACTCCCCTGCACGCCTTGAATGTGGCAGACACCATGCTGGGTGCTTTACAAAGTCATCTGACAAGCTTCAGAACAACCCCCGTGGACATATGAAAAAGCTAAGGCTTAGAAAGGCGAAGTAATCTGTGAGGATGACACAAATAGTAAGTAAAATGGTCAAATCTGGAAGTTTTGGTTCAAATGCCCTGCCAGCTGTGAAAGCCAAAGCGGAAGTGAAATGCACAAGGCGGAGTGGTTCTGAGAGACAGCTGGCGGCCGGGACAGCGGTGCCCCATCCAACCACTCATTCCAGAGTGCTCTGGGCAGGCTCCCAGACTCCCTCTTCTGCCTCTGTCTCAAAGGTTTGATCATGGTGATCTTTTTAGTAATTACTATATCTTCTGCAACCATCTCCTTAATATCATTCTTAAACACAGGAGTAAAACTGGCATTTTATAAATCTATTGCCTAATTTTTTTAAAATCTTGAATTTCTACTTATGAGAGTCAACTATTAAAGAGTAAGTGTTTCAGGGAGAAGGTAGCATGTTAAACCTGTGTTGACAAACTCTGGGGAGAATTGACTGAGTGGTAACTGACTGCAGAGTATGGATTCACAATAGACACTTGGAGAATCGAAGAGGCAGCCGGGAATGGCAGTGAGGTCAGAGACAGCGTCACCACCTTACTCCTCACTACCCAGCTATCCTGGGAACAGGTCTGTGCTCTCGTCCTTCTCGTGTTGGTTTGTTGCTTCTGAAAACACCACAGACTCAAAGCTGGCAGATAAGCAGCAATGCCAGGATCCTTTACACACATGAATGGCAGAGAGTCAAGGGCCCAAAATTCAGCTCATTTTACAGACCAGGAGACTAAGATCTCAATGGCTACAGGTTGTCTATGGTTACACAGCTAGACTGTATCAAAACTCAGAAATAAGGTCCTGGATTTCTCTGTTCACTATCCGTTCCTCTGCTTTCATATCCATAACTGGAACAATGGCAACCTCACTCCTTTTCCCTATTTGGAGAGAGACTCAGGAATAAAATGCTCTCTCTCAAGGAACTCAGTCAGGTCTTATTTAAGTGGTTAATGTAGAGTGATGACTGAGTCTTTCACCTGGAAAGCAAAGCTCAGACCTAAATAGTAACAACACAGAAATGTTACCAAACACTCTGTATGCAGGGAAGATTCAATGGAAATCTATAAATTTAGGGGGGTGATAAAGGTCTAATATGAATATTTGGTCATTGTTATTAAAAGTAAGGAAAGAAGCATAGCTCCATGTTTCAGTAAATGAATAAAGATAAAGGAAATTCCAAGGAACGGAGAGATGGAAAAATCCAGAGGATGTGAGAAGTCAGGAATGGAGGTGACCGTAAAAATTTCACTTGCTGTGATTTTATCTGCACTACCTTAATCCTAGCAAGGGAGTTGTACTTTCCTTAGGAAGTAGAATAGAGATTTAGGAGAGCTTTATTTATCTATGATTCAAATTACAATAGTTTATAAACTAGCATCAGAGTGCATACAACTGCAAAATAAATATGCACTGCTGATACTGTTCCTCAAGGTGCCATCTTTATCTCATACCACCTCATCCCCTTTCTCCACCTTCAGTAATGACACCTCAATCTGTCCAATAGCAGGTTTGCCACTTGAAAGTACCTTTCCTCTTCCTCACCCCTTCACCATGTCTATTCCATATCTAAACCCTGCCAACGCTACAGTGGCTGGCTGGATGTAACCACAGTACATTCAGATGTGATCAGTGTGTTACTGCAATACTCCAAGTTTAACCTAAGACAATCCGATCCACATGCAAATAGAAACAATAAATCCTCATCCTTACTTTTCATCATGTAAATTGGACAAAACAAATTAGATTGGCAGAACCGTTTGTCCCCATCTGGTTGTCATAGGACATGAAGACTCAGCAGAGTTTTATTGGACTCGAGCTCCAAAGCTCTTACCCTCTCTCCCATTTCTTCACTACCAGATGCCTGAAGTAGTCTTCAACTTATCTCTGTGTTCCCCTATCTTCCTCTCTCTTTAGCCTCTATAACCTGAGTTATTTAGATTTAGATTCCAGGAAATTGATACATATTTTCACCATTTGTTGGGCTCAATTCAAACCAATAGCCATTAATATGCTACCACACGTAAATAGAAGACAGAGTAATAAATGCTTTTGTTCTAAATACTTGAGACATAGGTAAATATAACACTTCTTTGCCTCATGAGAATGTGTATTTGAGCAGACATTGAGTAAGGGAAGATGGGTTGAGGAAGTTTTGTATATATTTTGAAGGAAAAAACCTGCTACACCGTTATCACTAGGCCATCTGGGAATTTAGAGTTATCTGTACCAGAGACTAGAAGATGTAAAACTTGAATTCCAAAGATCAACATCGCTCTCTGTGCACCTATCAGCATGTATATGTAGATGATCACTCCAGGGAGAGGGGGCTTGGGCAGCTGACTGGATTTACAGAAACATCTTGAACTATTTTTTGTTGTTTGGGAGTTTGGCAAATAAATGTATTGTGCCCCAAGCACCTTTTCCCCTTTATTTAAAACCCATGTGTATTGGAGAGGAAATGTAATCCTTATGTTCCTGATTCACTTATACTTAACCCATCAAACTCCAACTTGGAACCATTAGATGCCCACAAGCTTTCTGAAGCTTGTGTAGCACTTGAAGCGGTCTTTTCTTTGAATCTCAGAAACCACAGTGAGGAACTATTTTCAGTAGCTTTAGTCAGGAAAGCAAGACAGGATCTCCATTTTGTCCTCAGATTTTGCCACAGCCAACAAATTCTAACTTTGGTCAGACACATTGCCACGCCTTATATTTAGTTCTTGCCAATAACCTGAGATCTGGGACCACCATTTTGTGAAAAGTCAAGAAATAGGGATTGAGATCCAACCTCAATGACGTGCTGAGCACTATATGGATCTCTGGTTCTGGGATCCCAATATCCTCAGCAGTGACCTCATTCTCCTCTGGATCTCTGAGAGGCTCTCTTTCCCTCTGCGACAGTCTAAATGTATAGGAGATACTGTTCCTTTGTAAAGATTAGTGGGGAAGGGTGGAAAAGAGAAAAATATCAGAAAATAGAATCCTATACAGGGAAACAGAGCTTGATAACCTACACACTGATGGCGTGGATTATGAAGACAATGCAGAATATGACTGAAGGTCACGCAATTCGTATGCTCACTCATAGTTGTGTCTTTAGACTATTCAAACTTAATGTGCCCACCTTAATGTGGAAATTAAGATTGCTTTTGGCCAACTCAATTACCACTTAACTCATTATCAGTAGATGAAAGAAGAGTCATAACTAATAGGAAGCAATTATTATCCAAATAAATTTGGCTTTTGACTTTTCTGTTAACAATCATAGGTAAATTCAAACATCTAATCCCTTCTTTGCCTGGCCTGAATCTCACCAACATGTGGGAGACAGAGACAGAAAACCATTCGTCACTAGTCCACCTGCCCCTCGTTTCTCTCGTTTCTTACCCAACTGGATAAATGCAAAGAGGAGATGCCAGGTGATCCTGACCTGTTCGCAGATACTCCGTTCCCAGGTTGCCAGGCTCTAGCTGTTCCCCCTGCAGCGCCAGCCAGGCCCAGGTATTTCCTGACTCATGCCTACCACCTTCCCAACCTGGTGTTTCATTAAGATCAGAGTGCTCGTAAACATCATTCCGGGAGCTCGCGTTTCCTCCACCCCCTCAAGGCACACTGCGCCTTTCCCTCGAGTCTCACAACTCACAACCTATGGAGAGGAAAAGAGGGGCATAAGCATGTTCTTCCGCCTTTCCTTTGAGACCACTGTGTCATTTGTGACGCTTCCTTTCATCCAGAATGCTACTCTGAGCGCCTTTGCCATATAGCACTCACTCATTTCAAGACTTGTGAAAGTACAATTTCCAGGGGAACAGTGGATTTTATTGTTTCTCCCTGGTCTCTAAGCAACATACACCATCAAAAGAGAAAGGCTTGAGGTTTCTCTTGTCAATTCAGTCCCAAAATGGGAAAAAAAAATAATAATTTGAAATCCAGAAAGAATAATAAAAATTAGATTAAAGAAGGGATTCCTGGCCCTGGCTGTTTGGCTCAGTGGTAGAGAGTCTGCCTGGTGTGTGGAAGTCCTGAGTTCAATTCCAGGTCAGGGTACACAAGAGAAGTGACCATCTTCTTCTTTACCCCACCTCCTCTCTTTTTCACTCTCACTCTCTTCCTCACCTGTAGCCATGGCTTGATCGGTTTGAGCGCATGGACCCCGGGGCGCTGAGGATGGTTCTGTGGAGCCTCTGCCTCAGGTGCTAAAAATAGCTCTCGGTTGCGAGCATGGCCCAAGATGAGCAGAACATTGGCCCAAGACAGGGGTTGCCTGTGGATCCTGATCAGGGCACATGCAGCAATCTATCTCTTTGTCTTCCCTCCTCTCACTTGGAAAAGAAGAAAATAAAATAAAAGAAGGGATTCCTACATTGAAAGAGACCGCCTATCTGTCTAGAATGAAAATAGGATGCGATGTGGCTAGGTACATGAATCTCTACCACATTGTCCCTGACATGAGTTGTTCGGTCTGAGTGGCCTCCAGCTAGGGGAATTGTTATATGCAAGATACTCACGGTTTTGATATTAGACTGACCTAGATTCAAATCACAGCCCGGCCTTTTTACTACCTGTGTCACTTATCTTTAAGAGCAACAAAATTTACCATCTGCAAAATAGGACTAATACTTTCTTCATAGAGTTACCATGAAGACTGAATGGTCTCTGTAATTAAAGTGTCCAGCAGAGAGTTGGTACAAAGTGGAAGGTAGTGGAATGGTAGCTATAAAATATCTAGTCCACACACCTTGCTGGTTTTCTAGGAATTGTCATTGGTCGCTCTTTCAAGTTAAAGATTAAAGTTACTGTCCAATGTTGTTGAAGAACTGACGGTAATCTCTTTCAGTGGTTGTCTTCTTGATGTGCATTATTAGTATGTCAGCCTTTCTTTCTAATATGGTAGGGACAGGGGATAGATAGATTTTAATGACTAGAAGAAAAAGAGGAAAAGCTGGAACATAGGATGCTGCTGTTAAAAGATAAACTAAAACATGATAATATCATATTTTAAGAGTATATTTGGGAAAAAATTGATTTGAATCAGGCAACCATGGGTGATTAAGAGTGCTGCACTAACAGGAGCTAAGGGAAAGACTTACAGAGAACACTCAGAAGCAAAGCATAATTATAGCACCAGCGGTTACATTATTTGGGAATTCATAACTAGTTGGCTCTTTGTGATTGGTTGTCCCTGGTTTTCAATTTCTTTTTCTTTCCTATTTTTTTTAAGAGAGAGAGAGATCGGCCTAGCGTGTGGAGGACCCAGGTTCGATTCCCGGCCAGGGCACACAGGAGAAGCACCCATTTGCTTCTCCACCCCTCCGCCGCGCTTTCCCTCTCTGTCTCTCTCTTCCCCTCCCGCAGCCAAGGCTCCATTGGAGCAAAGATGGCCCGGGCGCTGGGGATGGCTCTGTGGCCTCTGCCTCAGGCGCTAGAGTGGCTCTGGTCGCAACATGGCGACGCCCAGGATGGGCAGAGCATCGCCCCCTGGTGGGCAGAGCGTCGCCCCTGGTGGGCATGCCAGGTGGATCCCGGTCGGGTGCATGCGGGAGTCTGTCTGACTGTCTCTCCCTGTTTCCAGCTTCAGAAAAATGAAAAAAAAAAAAGAGAGAGAGAGAGAGAGAGAGAGGAACATTGAGCTGTTCCTGCATGCACCCTGACCTGGGATCAAATTGACAACCTCTGTGTTTCAGGATGATGCTCCAGCCAACCGAGCTATCTTACCATGGCTTAATTTTTTATTGATTGATTGATTTTTAGAGAGACAGAGAAAGGAAAGGAGAAAGAGGGGAGGGGGAAAGGAAATATTCATTTGTAGTTCCACTTAGTTGTGCATTCTTTGGTTGCTTCTTGTATATACCCTGACTAGGGATCGAACCTTCAACCTTGTCATTTAGGGAGGATGCTCTAACTGACTGAGCTAACCAGCCAGGGTAGGTTTTAAATTACTTAACCTGGAGACATTATAGGCTTAGGTTTTAGTTGGCTTACATAGTCTGCTAATGCATTAAAGCCACCTCAGTCTAATGACCTCCTTGTTTAGTTAATTTAACATTGGAAAAGCAAATTCAAATGAGCACAGATTGTTGAGATTCCAGGAAGTCAAGATGCCGAATGACAATAGGAAGCCAGAGCAAAGAAAAATGGCAAAGGGGATAAGAAACACTGCACAGGAGAAATTTCACAATTTTGCCTGAGTTCTCAGGCCACCATCAATTTGTACTTGCATCCCTGATGTACCACGTCCCCGAGGTTAGCAAATGTCTTCTTCTGCAACTCTTCTTAGAGCCTAGTTTCTTCATGAGGTTTCTACCATGCACATAATAGGAGTAGAATGAATGTGGGTTAATGATCAGGGACGTAATGGGAGTTCTAGACTTCATGGATCCACAGACAACATTCCCAGCTCTTATCAAGCAGGTTCTTTGTATTGCTCTTCTGTGACAAATACAGACCAATAGAGTCCTTACTCAGAAACTTTGACTGGTTGCAGAACACAAAATAACTTCTTGAACCTCACTACCTAAATAATGAGCATTGCCACACACACCTGCCTTGTCAGGAAGGAAAGAGAAGTCAATAAGATTTTAGCAGCACAGGGAGATTAAAGGGTTTGGATAAATGCTACCTTAGTAATTGTTTTCTGGAACCTGATAAATTTGAAGACCACATCAAAGTTCCCTTCCTGCTAGACCAGAAGCTCTCCACCCATAGGTGCACTGGTTTTAAGAGAAAGGTATTTGATGAGGGACCCACACATTCCATAATGGTCTTCCATTCTGTGAAGAATTGCTTTACATAAGATTGCATCAAGCTCTTCTGCAGGCCTGCTGAAAACAAAAGGAGTGTGCTAAGGTTGACTACAAAAATAAACATATTTAAAATAGTAATCTTGAAGTCTTCAAGAGAGGGACAGTGTGATGTTGTGCAAATTCTTGTTGGGTGTTTTTCTTTCTGTAACTTATGAAATTTAAGGATATAAAAAATAGAAGACTAAGGGAAGAAAACTCTTAACTTAGTCCTTCTGAAAAGATTGCAAATTTGAAAAGGTTTTGGGGGGGATATAGTAAAGATATGGGGTTGAACAGTGGGTAGGAGGGCTTCGAGAAGACATTGAAACTAGGATCGTATTGGTCTCCCAAAGACTCCAAGATTTTCTTGGCCACTTTGTTTCCTTTTGACTTAGCAGTATCAAAGAAGAAACTTTGATTTCTTATATTGAGGCCCAAAGACATTCCCATTGACCATTAATCTTGAGTTGTGTTGAAGCCCAATTACCATTCTATGATGAGTTCATTTCCCATTCACTCCTGCTTCATTCCATTTTCTGCCATCAATGCCATGTCCTACTTTCTGGCCATCTGATTCCCCCAAATTGCATTATCTAGGTTCCATTGACAATTGACTTTAGATGTTTTGGGTTTGACCAGTGGAAGACATGGCCAGGGTATTAAAAGGTAGGAAGATAATGCCAGTGAAATGATAGGGTAAGGACGTCCAGAAAAGTTTCCGTCATGAAGAACAATTTTAAAAAATTGCAAAAACTGTCACAATCAGTTTTTTTAAAAACTCTAAAAATTAATCAATGGTTTATAGCAATCCAGTAGCTTCTATTCAAGAAAGACGGCTGAATCTCAGTAAGAGCAGCAACTCTTACCCTAATCTCACCACCATACCCCCCAGCTTAGTTATTGCCTTGAAAAATAGCATCACACATTCTGAAACCTGACAGAGCAGAATAAAGCTGGAGCTCTTTTAAAGACTCATTTCCAAAGAATAATAATTATTTGACTTGTCTCATGGTTCTCTAGTAGACCCCACTCAAAAACTCCATTTCCCTCTGAAGTCTTTACTCCTTTCTGTGTACCTCAACTTCTTTGTTTCCTCAACCCTCTGACGCTACTGAAGTAGTCCCTTCATTAGTCACAGACCATCTCAGTGACTTCTGTTTCCTAGTAGGACTTTATTGATACTGATAAGGAAGCCTTATTTTTTAAGCTCCAACAATCTCAAATGAGCTCCTATGGAGGATGAGCAAGACAAAAGGATTCTTGAAGAATACTGATGTTTGTCAGTATCCTATTCTCAGCCTCATTGTCATCCCATTCTTTATTCTATGGGGATATTTCATCTCCCACAATGGCTTCAACTATCACCTCTGTACCTATAACTGCTCAGCTTGGAACTTCTGTCTCTCGTTCAATTCCTGACTTTTAGATAAATATTTTTTAAAAGATTTTATTTATTAATTTTAAAGAGAGGAGAGCAAGAGAAAAGTGGGGGGAGAGACGGAGCAGGAAGCAACAACTCATAGTTACTTCTTGTATATGCCTTGACTGGCCAAGCCCAGGGTTTCAAACTGGCGAAGATAAACATTGTTAATGGTATGATTAAGGTTTCCTCATGAATGTCTTACAGGTATCTCAACATAGTATGCACACTTAAAATTTTAGTGAATGGCACCAATATCCATGTTTTAGCTCAAATTAGATGCCTCAACATTATCTTCAGTCCAGTGGTCTCCAACGTTTATTGGGCCACAGACCGGTTTAATGTCAGAAAATATTTTCACAGACCAGCCTTTAGGGTGGGACGGATAAATGTCTCATGTGACCGAGACAAACGTCAAGAGTGAGTCTTAGACGGATGTAACAGAGGGAATCTGGTCATTTTTAAAAAAATAAAACATCGTTCAGACTTAAATATAAATAAAATGGAAATAATGTAAGTTATTTATTCTTTCTCTGAGGACTAGTACCAAATGGCCCACAGACCGGTACCAGTCCACGGCCCGGGGGTTGTGGACCACTGTTCTAGTCCACTCTCTTTCTCCTTGTCCAACTAGACCTCAAATCCTAGTTGTACTTTAGACATGTTCAGGAGGAATAGGCCTTCAATTTCTGTTTTTATCATCTTAAATTTCTACTTGGAAATAATAACCTCTCTCTACCAGTTTCTTCTTTGTAGGACCTTTTCTTTTCTTATCCATAATACCATGATCACTCTCAAGAAATTTTACATTGATGCGATAGTATTATCTAATATACAATAAATATTCAAATTTTCCCAGTTAACCTAATAATACCTTTAATCATTAATTTTTTCAATCAAAGGTCAAATATTTATATAATATCATAGATTACAATTAGTTGTCATATCCCTTTATTTTTCATGAACAATTTCTTAGTTGTTTTTTTTTATGGGAGTGAGATTTTCCAACACCCTGACAAGTTCTTTTATATCCAGTCCCATACATTTAGATTTTTCTGATTGTTTTTTCATAATTAAATTCTGAGTTGACATATTTGGCAAGAATATAACATAGATAGTATCAGATTTTTCTCAGTACATCATATCAGGAAACAATGTCAGATTATCTCATTGTGAGTAATGCAGTCTATTACTGGTTAAGGTAATGTCCAACCAATATTTTCCAAAGTAGAAACACCTTTTATTTTTAACAGTTAGTAACCCTTGAGGTTAAACTTGAAGACTGCATTAATACCTTGTTATTCAAGAACCTTTCACAAAATGATTTTAGTGTCCATTGTTGATACTTGCCTGAATTAATCATTACTTCAATGGTGACAAAATGATCATTTTCTAATTATATTATTCCTTCTATATTTTACTAGCATCTTTCTGTAAAGAAGAACTCTTTTTTACCTTCCTAACTCATTTTATTTTATTTCACTGTCTGTTTGTTTTTAAATACCATTATTTTCAATTCAGTGCAATAAAAAATAACATTATTATAATTATTGTTTTGATACTCAATGTTTTTCTAATTCAGCCAGTGGTAAGTTCTTCAAGCTGGTTTCTATATTAATGTGGTATGTCTTCATTGGTTTTTGAACTTTTATTTTGCTTTCTGGAACAATATAATATTTCAGATGCAACTTGTACTTTTCTTTCTTCATTCCTAATTGAACAGAACTCAGTAATATAAGTTTAAATCATGAGTTCATTCTGATAACTTCAAATCCAATAAAGTTCTTCATCTCTTCCCATTCCATATCTGTAGGCCCTTCTCTCTCCCTAACAACATACAGTGTTGAATCATTTGCTCTGTTCTACAATTTGCACCAAGTAGTGGGGGAATTACAACACCAATACCGAAACCCATAACAAATCTACCAAGTAACGGCTAAACTTTTTGCAATCTTTTTTGCTGTTAGACTGTACACCACTAAGTATGTGCCACCAGAGTTCTGTGTTCAGTTAGTTGGGTTAATTCTTTTTTTCTGTGGGGCTATGTTATCAATTGTTTATACAATAAGATTCATTTGTTTCTCTTTCTGTTCAAATTGGGGGGGGGGCTTGTTTATTTAACTTTATTTTGAATATTTGTAACTATAGCGTGGCACATGAGTCAAAACTATTTTAAAAAGTATACTTAGAAGAGTATACCTCATAACCCTCTACCCTTTCCTCACTCCCACCCCATCCCCATTATGCAGGAAACATTTTCATTAGTTTTTGGGTTGTTCTTCCCTTGTTTCTTTTTTCAAAAATAAGTGTGTCCTTGGCTGGAAACCGCAATTGGTTAAAGTGTTGTCCTGATACACCAAGGTTGGGGGTTTAATCCCTGGTCAGGGCACAGAAAAGAATCTACCAAATGCATAAATCAGTGGAATAGCAAATCAAACTCTCTCTCTCTCTCAAACCAAAAAATAAATTAAAAAATGTTTAAAGTATGAGTGAATGTGTGTGTGCTTTTTTAATTTCCCTTCCTTTATTACATAACAACTAGCCTATTATATGTACTCTGTTTCACTTTGTATTTCTATTTGAGACACATCTTAGAAATAACTCTAAACAATTAATAGAGATCTTCCCCAATTCTTTCTGTAGTTGAATAGGTACTCCAATGAGTGGATGTACCATGCCATATTTAACCAATATTCTATGCATTGGTATTCATGTTGTTTTCATTATTTTACTTTTGCAAGTCATAGTTTGATGAATAACCTGTGCATGTGTCTTTGTTTGGCTTTGAAGGTTTATTTCAGAGTAAAGTTCTGGGGGTCAGATTGCTGGGTCAAAAGGTAAAAGCTGCACAGGTAATTTTTTTATATTGCCATATCTCCTTCCAAATGTAACTTTTATCAGAATTGTGTGTGCCTTTGTTATAGGCTGAATTTTATTCTCCAGTATTTATATGTTGAAGTCCTGATCCCTGATACCTCTGAATGTGACAGTAGTTGGAGATGAGGCCCTTAAAGAGGTGCCAACATTAAAATGAGGCTGTTAAGGAAAACCTCAATTCAATCTGACCGGTGTCATAAAAAGAGAAAATTTGGATACACAAAAAGATACCAAGGATGTGTGCATATCAAGAGCAGACCATACAGAGAGGAGGCAACCATCTGCCAGCAAGGCAAGAAGAAGTCAGACCTGCCAACAACTTGGTCTTGGACTCCCAGCCTACAGAACCGTGAGAAAATAAATTGATGCCGCTTACTCTACGCAGTTTGTGATATTTTGTTATGGCAGCCCTAGCAAGCTAATCAGCTTCTTTCTCCACAGCCTCATGGACAGTGTGTCATTAAACTTATAAATTTTTTTTCCTATTCAAGCTGTGAAAAACGTAGTTTTAATCTGCATTATTTTATTGAGTGCAGTTGAGCGTTTTTTCCTGTGTTTAAGGATTGTTTTCCCATTATTTTGTGGAAATTGTTGATTTTGGTTTATTTCCTAATTTTTTTCAAAAAAACTTCATATAATAGGAAGATAACCAACCATTTATCTCTGATATGTCATATTTTCTTCCAATGAGGCACATTTCATTTGATGTTAATCTTTTTTGCCTTGCAATTTTTTCTTGATTTCATGTAGAATTTGTCAATTGGGTTTTTGTGGGGTTTCTTGCATATAGATTTTGAGTCATGTTTAGAAAACATTTTTTCACAGTCAAACAACAAAACATTCACCCATGTTTTTTCCTAGTATTTGCAAGATTTGCTCACTTTGTGTTTTTATAATACATTTCTATCTCTCACTCTTTTAGAGTGTTTGGTATATGGCATACGGTATAAATGCAGGTTTATCTTTTTCCAAATGGCTATCCACTGTTCCAATACCATTTTATTAAAGAGTCCACCTTATTTCCAATGATTCAAAATGCCACCGTCAGCGAGTAATACATTTTTGTTCCTGTCTGAACTTTCCATTCAGTGGTTCCGGTCTCTCTATTTATGGGCCAGTCCCATGCTCTCGTAATTGTCGAGTAGTTACAGTAAGTTTTAAGATCATGTAAGATCATTCTACCTCATTGCTTCCCCCTTTTCCTGCCCAAGATTTTCTGATTATTCTTGCATGTTTTTTTTTTTTTTTTTCTGAAGCTGGAAACAGGAAGAGACAGTCAGACAGACTCCCGCATGCGCCCGACCGGGATCCACCCGGCACACCCACAGGGGCGAGGCTCTGCCCACCAGGGGGCGATGCTCTGCCCCTCCGGGGCGTCGCTCTGCCGCAACCAGAGCCACTCTAGCGCCTGGGGCAGAGGCCAAGGAGCCATCCCCAGCGCCCGGGCCATCTTTGCTCCAAAGGAGCCTTGGTTGCGGGAGGGGAAGAGAGAGACAGAGAGGAAGGAGGGGGTGGGGTGGAGAAGCAAATGGGCGCTTCTCCTATGTGCCCTGGCCGGGAATTGAACCCGGTTCCCCCGCACGCCAGGCCGACGCTCTACCGCTGAGCCAACCGGCCAGGGCCTCTTGCATGTTTATTTTTTAACATGATTTTTAAATCAACTTATTTAACTCCAGAAAAAAATCTTGTTTGCATTTTTATTTTTATTTTTTTGCAATTGGGTTAAGTTTATATATTAACTTGAGAAGAATTGACATCTGAATTAAGTTGCATAATTAGAATAGATGCCTTTTTACTTGCTCAAACTTTTGTAAGTTTGTAAGAGCATTTTGAAATTTTACTCACTTCGATTTTGCTTTTGCTTTTTTATTTCACCCTTTTTTTGCAGTATAAATAAAGTTTTTCTTCAGGTTGTATTCCTACTAATACGCTGAATTACATTCATGGATTTCCTCATATTGAAACTTCTTGCGTACCTAAAATTTAGTATCTAAGTTTCTTTTGTTAAGGTGGTTTTGGATTCTTTTCAATGTGGTCTTAATTTTTGCATTAATATTTATAAGAGAAATTCGTCTGTAGTTTTCTACATACTACATTACTATTTTCATTAGTATTATTCATGTATGAGATTTAGGTATCAGTATTATACTTCTTAAAAATTTGGAAGTTTACTTTCATTTTTATTTTCTAGAACAATTTATGGAATATTAAGAAGATCTGATCTTTAAAAGTTTGCAGAATTCCCTGTGTCACCATTTGGGGCTGGTGTTGCTATATGGAATAATTTGTTGGAAACTTTCTCCATCTTTTTCCACCTTGGAGAGCAGCCTGTTTAAGCTTTCTAAATTAGAGTGGGGTCTATTTTGGTAAATTACATTTCATAGAGAAAAAACTATTTCATAGTTTTCAAATGTTTTTACATAGACTTTTGCAAAGTAGCCCACTTATTGTTTATTTTCACCTTTACAATGGCTATTTCCCTCTAGTCTCTCCTTATTTTGTATGTTTGTGCATTGCCTTTTTCCTTAATTAGGTGACCTCTTGGTATGTCCATTTTACCTTTTTTCCCCCAAAATAATCACATCATCTTGATAGATATATTAATTCTACTCTTTTTTACTGTTTTCTACCACTCTGAGTTCTTTTTCTATGTTATTTCTATTCTTCTGCTTTCTTTTGATTTATTTTGTGAGTCTTTTATATTTTGCATTGGGAATTAAATGTTTATTTTTATTAAATTTTTATTAATTTAAGTATTTAAGGCCATGGATTATCCTCATATTATTGCTTTCATTGTATCTCATAAATTCTGATGTGTATAGTTTTCATTCTAATTATTGTTTTTGCCAATTCTGCAATTTCAGTTTATATATTTGCTTTCATCTAATAGTAGTTTAATAGAAAATTGTTGTTGTTGTTTGGGTTGTTTAATTTCTAGGTAGAAAAATCTTTTTGAAATTTTGTTATTCATTTCTGTTTTATGGCACTTGCTAAGACTTTATGACCCAAAAGATGGTCAGTTTTTGTGAACATTGTAACTGTGCTTTAAAAAGAGGTTATAGCACTGTTTGAAAAGAAGAAATGCACCCCATGTTTATGGCAGCATTGTTCACAATAGCGAATATCTGGAAACAGCCCAAGTGTCCGTCAGTGGATGAGTGGATTAAAAAGCTTTGGTACATATATACTATGGAATTCTACTCAGCCATAAGAAATGATGACATCGGATCATTTACAACAACATGGATGGACCTTGATAACATTATACTGAGCGAAATAAGTAAATCAGAAAAAACTAAGAACTGTACGATTCCATACATAGGTGGGACATAAAAATGAGACTCAGAGACATGGACAAGAGTGTGGGGGTTACGGGTTGGGGGGAGGATAGGGAGGGGATTGGGGGAGGGGAGGGGCACAAAGAAAACCAGTTAGAAGGTGACAGAAGACAATTTGACTTTGAGTGATGGGAATGCAGCATAATCAAATGTCAAAATAACCTAGAAATGTTTTCTTTGAACATATGTACCCTGATTTATCAATGTCACCCCATTAAAATTAATTTTAAAAAAAGAGTTGAGGCCTGACCTGTGGTGGCGCAGTGGATAAAGTGTCGACCTGGAAATGCTGAGGTCGTCTGTTTGAAACCCTAGGCTTGCCTAGTCAAGGCACATATGGGAGTTGATGCTTCCAACTCCTCCCCCCTTCTCTCTCTCTCTGTCTCTCTCTCCTCTCTATCCCTCTCTGTATCTCTCTCTCTCCTCTCTAAAAATGAATAAATAAAATTAAAAAAAAAAATAAAAAAAGAGTTGAGATTGATAAATAGCCATAATACCTACCTTACTGATCATATTGATTAGATCTTTATACCCTTACTTATTTTATTGTTTTTATTTTTCTGGATATCTTTGTTAATCCTTTATTCTTAGCCTTTCTGAACTCTTTGTTATAAGTATATCTCTTATGTATCTCATAGAATTGATTTCTGCTGTGAGTCAATTTGAATATATTTTTAATGAAAGAGTTATTCAAATTATTAATAAACTTATTAATAAATTATAATAATACAACAAATATACTTTATTAGTATGACTGATGTGTTTATCTCAACTCACATTTTGTGTGAAATTGTGCATATTCTGTTTCTTTCTCTATGTGGCTTGTTTTCTGTGCCCCATTTTACTTTTTTTTTTTTTTTTGGTGTTTAGGAAGGTTGGTATTTTCATTGTACCTATCATAATGCCCTTTTTCCCTTTTTTTCTCATTTACCTTCTACTTATTTATCTGCATTACCCTCTACTGATATATCTGCATTAAACGATATCATACACTCTCACTTATTAGACAATAATGCTTTATTCAGTATTGTCATGATACATCATAGTTACACTGTTCCTCCACTTTTGTCCCCATCCTGTTTTAGGTACAGGTTTATACTGAAATATACTCAGCAGTCCATTTGCCAAAGTTTCCCTGTCCTGGTCCTATCTTGGTTGAAGAGCATTCACCCTCAAGCAGATCCCTCACAGAGAAATAGCAAATGTTCTTTGAGTTTTTACACATAGAAAACTGCCTCTCACAGTCTTGATCCATGAAGATGAGCTGATCTGCATTTAAAAAAAATATTTAAATTATACTTTCTTTAGGTTCTTGAAAATGCATCTCCACTGTCTCTAACTTTATATAAATCTATGTTCACTTAATTTTTTTTTCTTATGTAAGCAGTTAGGTGTTTTTGTCTGGAGACCTAGATAAGTGTTTTTCTTATTATTGATGTCTAATATTTTCCTAACATATGTCTTGTACTTTGTCATTCCAGGTTTATTTTCCCAGAAAAGTGTGAGCCCTTTAAAGATGCAGGTACAAGTCTTTTTTTAATTTTAGTCATTTTCTTAACTTGTAATTTGAAAAACTATTTTTAATTTTAAGACTAGTCTATTACACACTCTTCTGAGCTTATCTTCTATCAATTCTTTTCTCTCTGATTATTTTTCATTCATTTTTTATTTAATTTTCACCCTCTAGGCTCTTTTTCTGACTGTTCTCAATGTCTTATATTTTCAGTCAAATCAATTATTCTACTAGCACCTTATAATTTAGCCTTTAGTTTTAAGATGATTTTACCTTTTTCTTCCATTTCTTCCCTACATTTACTCAACTATTATTTCACTCTTTTTTTTAAATCTATTTTTGTTCTAAATTTTAGAACTTCTGATTTAAGTTTTGATTTTATATTTTCAAATACTTGTTTTAGGATTTTGATTCAGTCTAGGTTTTAAGGGTTTTTTCTGTCTCATGTTTGGTGTTGATAGGAGCATTTGCATCCACTAAAATGTTTGGATTCTCATATTTTATTTTATTAGTGGCCTTGTTTGGATATTGTCTGCCATTTTATGTTCATTTTCAAGTGTTTATATATTCAGTTGCATGTAGGCACAATTATGGTGTTTAGGTGACAGGCAATATTTCTTAGTTCAAGAGCACCCTCTTCTGTTGGTATAAGAAAGTGTAGCTTATTTAATTGATGGCACTTTGGAAGGGAAGGATTGATATATTTGCTGATATTTGAGATTCACTTTGGTTTGGTGGAACACTCCCACTTCCTTGTTGCCCTTCACTGACAAGCTTCCCAAAGCACCCGTGCCATGTGGCCCCTTGTTCTCCAAAAGTGATGTCTTTCCCACACTGCCAGCCCCTGTCCCATGCATTGCCAAGCCCTTCTATTCAACTCTCTGGAAACCAGTCTTTTCAGCTACCTAGTCTCAGAGTTGTTCGCATTATTTTTCACTCAACTTCTCTCTCTGGGGTTATTTTATCTGTGATTCTGTCAACCCCCAGACCCTGCTCCTCTATTTCATGTCTTCTACCTGATTCTTTGTTCCAGCATAATATGGTTTGGAGTTGACCCTGTTGGACCTTGATGTTTATTCTCATGTTATAATGTAATTTGAAGCATGGTATATTCTATTAATTATAGTGTGTGTGTGTGTGTGTGTGTGTGTGTGTGTGTGTGTGTGTAGAGAAGGAGAGAGAGAGAGAAATATTGGAAGTCTTTATTGACTAAAGGAATTCTTAAAACTCTTTTGACCATATGAAAACTACCTTTTAAGATTACTAGTAAAGCTTTATTAGGTCAGGTCTCTTAGCTTCCAGAACAGTTTTTCCACTAACACCCTATGTGGCATTGGACAGGTCATTAACATGTCTGGATGCCAGTTTTCTCTCATTGGAAGGATAGCTTTAAGTGGCTTTCCATTGATATTCAGCAAAGTTTAGACTCCTCCATTCCTCTTACCATCTTCGGCTCCCCTCCCCATTTTATGCTAAAAATCAAAGTAACTTGCATCTTACAACTCAAGCCTCAGTATCACAAAGAAAACAAGTCCTGTGTTAACTGAATCTAAGCTAAATGTAAATATAAATTTGCTTCCCTGGTTAGTTTAAAGAGAATTGAGGTCCCTGTTAACTCAATTTGCAGCCTCTACAGCAATGAGGACACAGTTGGGAGGTACCAGGTGTCTGTGTTGGGTTTCTTTATAACGTCTGGATGTTCCCTTTCAAACATACACAGTCCTCACCAAGTCCAGGGAGAAGCCACTACCATGACTTCCTTTCATCTTATCCACTCTTTTCTGGGCTCAGGGTCCTGTCTTGAAACCAATTCCCACTCTGTGAAATATCTCCATTCCTAGAGAAGACCAGAATTTTAAATAAGCCAAAGTTCAGAAGGAACAGGGGACTTACAAGAGTAAATGTGGAAACACACAAGGTCACTATAACCATTCTTGCCCAATAATGTGAATTTATATAGTCTTTTCAGTTTTCATGTGACTAAAATAATGGTCCATACTCCCCGCTCATAGTGGCTAAAAAGACAGTATCACAGATGGTGCATCTTAGAAGGGCCTTCAAGAAGTCATGTTGGCAATACCCTTAGTCTTTCATCAAAATGATGTTACCCATTTTAAAGAGATGCAAGCATTGAATGGGTAGAGAGATCTTCCTATCTGCCAAGCTGTCAAGGTCAAGAGATCTGTCCCTTCAGTCACCTGCTCACAGGTTCCCACCACTCTGATATTCAAAAAGCCAAGCAGAGATAGACTTCCTTTATCAGCATCCAATCTCTAGTCTTACTCATTCTAAAACTATATCCAACTGTCACTTGTCGGTTTTTTATCTCTCTGCATCTGTGTTCTGGAACACTGGCTGCAATGGTGACAACAATAGCAGGTCAACACAAGCACACACACCTGCATGCATATGCATGCACACAAACACATGTGCATACACACAAAGACACATGTACCACATGTGCACCCATGTAGTTATGTAGAATGTCAGAAAAAGAGGAAGACCTATTGAACTGATACATATCTTTAGAGAAAGAATTAGGAAACCAGAAGCCAGAAAGATCAGGCTCGCATAGCCCCCAAGGACCTTAAAATATTGCAGAGCTTCCTCATGTACGTTTATTGTCTCTACCTCTACCAATCCAGTTTCATTCCAGTGGTCAAGAAGTCTCTTTTAATCTCACTGTACAACTCTCTCTGGCCAACTGCTTTGCACAGAAAAACAGGGCAAAATTCAAATACAATTCTGACCCTTATTGTCCTGCTTTAGTATCATTCATTGGTGTCTCATTTCTAAACTCAACTAAGCTATGTCAGTAAATAGCTACTTGAGCAAGTGGAATGTGCCAAATGTGATAAGAAGTTAGAGAAGGAATTCGTTAAAGGGGGAAATTTCTTCCAGCAAGAGATTCAGAAAAGTTTCACAGAAAAGGTGATTTAACTAAGCCTTGACAGAGACATAGTAATACAAAAGCCTTCAAGAAAAACATTCTTGGAAATATATCCAGAAAACAGTAAGTGATTAAATTATTCTGTAATGAAACATGTGTATAGAGAATCAGCAGGCAATATTTGTCACAGGAGAGATGCAGTGCGGCCATGTCTGGGAGTATCAAGAATGTTTAACTTTCTGTGACCATGAACCATCTTTTTGGCCTCGGTTCTCTCCTCATGTGTCCAGGTCTTGTATCATATACCGCAAACCTGATAATGTTTGATTCATCAAGATTCATAACTTTTAGAACATGTTTTATTGAATTAGAAGAAGATAAAAACAACAAAAATTATTCCATCTTTGACAATAGTATGGGTAATGTGTTTCATCAAAAATTCTGATAGCTTCATGTGGCCCCAAAATAATTCCTTCCCTGAACAAATACTGACTGGCTCATTGCAGATGGGCATGCTAACTTCCATGTGACATGGGGACAGCAGGAAGGTCCCTATGAAAAGAGGAATGAATGATGTAGGCAACGTAAAACATTGCAAGCCAGTCTGAAAATGGCCACCTGGTAAAAGCACTTAAGTACATTCATGACATCAACACTAATTTGAACAAGAGCTACAGTTAGTTTGAAACAAGTGTGCTATCTTGTATAACATAATGGTCAATATCATTAACCCAAGTACTAGGGAAGAAAATGGCAGAATTAGACTGAAATACAAATATCACTGTGCAAACAGGGTTAAGTCACTTCTCCAAGTCTCTGTGTCCGTTTCTGTAACATGGAGATACGAAGAGTAGCTACTCTTTAGAGTTACTTTGATGATTAAAAGTGAGGTTAGCATCAGAGCTCTTAGCATCATCCTTGGCACATAGATGGGACTCAATAAATATTCAGTGACAGTTGTTGAGCAAGGAAATATTCAATAAATGTTAGCAAAGGAAAATGAGCCCCCGTAAACCTAGTCAACTGATATTTGACATTGGAGCAAAGATAGTACAATGGAGCAACAATAGTCTCTTCAACAAATGGGCATTCTGGCCAAAAAAATAAAAATAAAAAAGAATAAAAACACAGACCTTACAATCTTTACAAAAATTAACTCAGAATGGATCACAGACCTAATGTAAAACACAAAACCCCAAGGTAAACTATGGACTGTCGATGATTATTGTAAGTTTATCTTCAGTAACAAAATGTGCCACTCCAGGGAGTGATGTTGGGGGGGGGGGGGGTGGCACCTGTGTTTGTGTGGGAGCAGGGAGTATGAGAAATCTCTTTACCTATTAATGTTGTTGTAAATCTAAAACTGCTCTAAAAATTTTCCTTAATATTTTAAATGTTGAAAAACAAGGGAAAGAGAAAGGATAGGGAAGGGAGTGGGGAGAAGGGAAGGGAAGGGAAGGGAAGGGAAAGGAAGGGAAGGGAAGGGAAGGGAAGGGAAGGGAAGGGAAGGGAAGGGAAGGGAAGGGAAGGGAAGGGAAGGGAAGGGAAGGGAAGGGAAGGGGAAGGGAAGGGGAAGGGAGGGGAAGGAAGGGAAGGGAAGGGAAGGGAAGGGAAGGGAAGGGAAGGGAAGGGAAGGGAAGGGAAGGGAAGGGAAGGGAAGGGAGGGGAAGGGAAGGGAAGGGAAGGGAGGGGAAGGAAGGGAAGGGAAGGGAAGGGAAGGGAAGGGAAGGGAAGGGAAGGGAAGGGAAGGGAAGGGAAGGGAAGGGAAGGGAAGGGAAGGGAAGGGAAGGGAAAGGAAGGAAAGGAAAGGAAAGGAAAGGAAAGGAAAGGAAAGGAAAGGAAAGGAAAGGAAAGGAAAGGAAAAATATAGAAGATATACTATTCTTCCTGGCTCATTATCCCCATCAGGAATAAGAATAACTATTTAGAAGAGCAAAAAGGGAAACTCACACAAACAAGTGAAAATCCCTTAGCAAACACAGGTTTGGTGAAACTGAAGAGCATGGTGGGATTCTGCAAAATGATTTGGAACTAGGAGAAAAGACTTCCGTGTCATGGTCCAGACTCTTGACACTCATTGATGTACAATTTTAGACAAGTCACATCTTTTCTACAACACTTAGGCTATTGAACTTTGTAACTGCCACACTGAACTGATGGCCTGTGAGGTTTTTTACTCTCTGACTTCCTCTGAGGTTATAAAATGATAGCTGACCATGACAAAAGACTCTTAAAACCCAATGCATGTGGCTCTTGAGAAGAAATTTGGTTATAGTCCTATAGCTGAGGCAGGAGATGGAAGCAGAGAACCCAGATGAACATCCTTTCAGCCAAAAACTCAATGCTTCTGGGAGTATTGAGGTCATGTTTGTTTCCAGAGGGTCCAGGACAGACCTTCCATGAAGAATAGACACTTCCTCCCCGAATGGGGTACCTCCAACAGGACTGCTCACTTTTTATTATTCTCTTCTTTTCCACTACTCCCCCCCAAGTCAAATCACAGACAAGAAAAGACCTTAAAATAGCTTCTTCTTACTCCTTGCATTTCTAAAGCTTTGCAGAGATGCCCAGAAAGCAGTTTAATGTTTTTTTCATGGATTTAGAAAATACAGTTCTGCTTTTCTTCCCTGAGCTAAGAAGGCCTTCCATTTGGAACTCTTATCTTCAAAACCTTGCAAGGGAGGGGAACTGGTGATTCACAATAGCACTCAACATGATTTAAACTCATAAATCAAGAGATTGTCTAGGAGTAAATTGCAGAGCCTTAGGGCAGACGCAGCAGCCCCATGTTTAAACAATCTGCACTAATCCCCTTGGCTAACAGGCTCTCCCGCTCCAGGGAATGGCAGGCAGGGCTTGCCTCGTGAGCAAGTCCCAACACCATCCATGATTTCAGCCTGTTTCTAGTGGGGCTTTAGGAGACCATCCTTTCAAATGAGAGTCATTTCAAACCAATTTCTCTCCCCCAGTTTAAAGAGAAACAAAGCCAGCTCCGGCATGTAAGAAAATGTTCTCAAATATATAAAATTCAACTAAAGTAAATCCCTTAGGTCCCCTGGCCCCCTCTAGGGCATGTCATTCACAATTGGGGGATCTTCGTGGCCTCAGGTAGATAGATTCCCCGTGCTTTGATTCAGAATTAGTCCCCTGACATAAGGCAACAATCCAGGGCCTGTAATTTTCAAGCATGAACTTGACAAGACCAATTGATCTGTATTAAATCCAGTTTACACATGGGGACATATCTGGTTATTGGGCAGATAAAATGTATTATGCTCACTTTGTTAAAGAGGCAGTTGCCCAGGTGATATTAATGTGTGTTGGGGTGGGCTAAAGGCAGGGAGAATCCTTGTAGCCTGGGGCTTGGTTTTGGGATTAAGCCTTTCCTACCCTTTTTGGTGTAAGGTGGTACAATCCTATCATGCCTCAGAGAAGTGACTTTGTATTAGAGACTTCCCTATTATGTATATTGGATTAAGGGTTTGGATTTCTACACTATAAAATAGGAACGGAGCGGGAGTTTGTCTCTTGGTTCCTGAGGTTAGCATGAGACAGCAGAGAGAATAGAGCCAGCAGCGGGAGGAGGCCACGTGGAGAAGGCCAGGAAAAGCAGCCAAGATGGCGGAGTGCTGAGTGAGATGCCAGTTTGTACAGAGTTTGTATCTGGGATAAGGAAGGAGATGGGGAACTGAGGAGAATAAGTCTGGTGAGCTAGAAACCTTTGATTCTAGAAAAATTCGGATAAATCAGTAGCTTTGTGAGCACTGAATGTGACTGGGTTTTGGAGCCCAGTGTGTATTTTTACTTGCCCGCCGGGTGCAAGCTAGATTAAAGACTATGGCCCACCAGTTTTTGGCTCCATGGTTTCTTTATCGACTGTCCGAATCTAATGCGAACCTGCATGGGCCAGACGGCTGTGATGCTGGCCCTGGCCGTGCCTCCTGGCTTTACACTGGTGAACCCAACCCGTGGCCTCCTGAGGAGAACTTTAGAATTCCCCCAGGAGGGTGATCTGGTGGCTCCCTGACACTAATGCTCTTTTTAAAACTCCTTAGCAAATGCTGGCTGTTCAAGGAGTCATGTGGCTTCTCAGATCTCCAGGCTCCAGGGGTCGTGTTTCACTTATACTTCCTGGAAAGTGTCAGGAGCTAATTTCAAATGGGCAACTGGTGGGGAAAGAGAAATGCCAAGAGCAGAGTGACCTCAGTCTCCTCGCCTGGGCCCTCGTGAGGCATCCAGCAAGAGGGTGTCACAGCAGAAAAGCACGCTCCTGGGGTTTGTTTTTTTTTTTCTTAGGTGGTTCATCTGCTGCTTCTCCTGACACAGGCGAAGGGAACATCCAGCCTCTTGGCAGTGACTGTCACAGCCTCCAGAGGAGCTCCTTGTGATGCCAGCCCTAAATCATCTTTCTACCCAGCTTCCCACTGACTTAATGATGAACTTCCCCTTAAAATGTCTGAGAAGAAATCCAGGTTTAGGGAGCTTGGTCTGCGAAGATGGAATACGCATGGGATGGCAGCCTTCAACAGCTGAACCCAGAGCTGTCACAGGGTCCAAAGATCTGATCATCTACATGGCACTGGGCTACAGGAACATGGCCAAGGAAGGGGTCTTAGTTTGTCTGACTGCTATAACAAAATACCACAGACTGGGTGGCTTGAAAACACAGAAATTTATTTTTCACTGTCCTGGAGGCTGGGATTCCAAAACCAGGGTGCCAACATGGTCAGGTTTTGGTGAAGGTCGCTCCTCGAGGTGCAGACTGCCGACTTCTCATGGTTGCCTCACATGATGGCCGAAGGGAAAGGGGAGCTATCTGGGGCCTATCTTATCACAGCATTACTCTCATTCATGAGAACTCCACCCTCATTGCCCAATCACCTCCCAAAGCCAGACCTCCTAACACTAGCACATTAGGCATTAGGATCTCAGTATATGAAGATTTGGGTGACGGAGACACAAACATTCGTTCACTATTGCTGGGGGGGGGGGGGGGGGGGGAGGGGGGGAGGATGAAAGATAGGGGATTTAGGCCCAATACAGGGAATATAGTTATTAAGCACATCAAAAAGCCAGACATCTATTATATATAGCTATTTAGGCCTTGCAATAAATCTATAAAGCAGAGATTAGGAGATATTAGGAAACAGGCTGAAATGAGTTAAGAGGTTTGCCTAATGAGTAATAGAGACGTATTATAATACGTCTATAATAGGGGGTATGTCCCAAAGCTTCTGCTGTCCTCCTGACACCAGTCCTCCTAACACCAGTGAAGCTGCCCTCCAGGGAAACCGGAGTGAGGTGGTGAGTTCTCAGGTCTCTGCACCATTCAGAGGGTGTATAGTATAAAATGTAAGAGAAAGTTCTAGATTAGATGGAAGAGAAAATCTCTCCAGAGTCTCAACCAGGGATAATTTTACACCCTCCCAGACAATATTCAGCCATGTCAGCAGACACGTTCAGTGTCACAACTGGAGGGTAGCAGGTACAGGCCAGAGATTCTGCTCTGTATCCTCCTATGCCCGGGAACACCCCTCAATATGAATCACCTGGCCCAAAATGTCAATAGCGCTGTGATTGAGAAACCTGAGCCTAGGACCTAGGTGATCTTAAGGCCTCTTCCAACTCCAGAACTAAATTAGGGGACTTAATTTTTTCCTCTAACCACATAGATGGGGTTCAGTTCTTTAATCCAGTGTTCCTCAAGGCCGGCCAGAAGGGAGCCAAGGACACCAGATTTATATCCTTAAATCCTTTGAAAACCCTGGGTTTCAAGCATACCCAAGGTCCCAAAGAAACAATGTGAATATTGTTCTGCCTCCAAAAGACTTGTCATTAAGTGCTCTCAGGATGACTCTGCATCCCTGAGAAGCCCAGCTGGCTGGAGTTTCCTATGGGGCTCAGTGATGGAGGGGTGAGGGGTGGAACAGGGGATCCCAAAACTCATGAGGAGAGGGTGGAAAGGGATAGAAATTCACCGGCTCAGTGAAAATCACTTCAGTGAATGCCCAGTTGGTAAAAACTCATTCCCTGAAAGGCCCATTTGCCGAAAGCTAAATCCCAGAAAGCCCGTTCTTAGAAAGATCAATTTCCCAAATGACCAATTCAGTAAATTTACCAGATTCCTATGTTGTGATAGT
The DNA here is from genome assembly GCF_036850765.1 of Saccopteryx bilineata. Classification (NCBI taxonomy): domain Eukaryota; kingdom Metazoa; phylum Chordata; class Mammalia; order Chiroptera; family Emballonuridae; genus Saccopteryx; species Saccopteryx bilineata. The sequence goes on along the minus strand of NC_089494.1, from coordinate 19,231,317 downwards.
TAATGGGAATATTTATCCACTGAAATTTCTGTTGGTAATAGAAAAATTTCTTCAGCGTGTTCGAATTTGTAATCGAGATTTTTTTTTTTATTTTCCAGCTAATTGTGATTTCTTTTGGATGGTTTTGAATCTGGAATTGAATTTTAAGTAAGAAATTAATGTCACCTAAAATGATGTTTATTTGGAGTGCTGCTTCAAGTTAATTTGTTTTCATTTTAAAAAAAAAGAAAAGGTAATTAAATCTTTATGTCAACATTTCGGCAGTTTGCAGGCGGGTCCAGGGGGAAAGAGAACAAACTCAATGGTGGAAAGGGTGTGAGCGGAGCCAGAGGAGGCTTCCCATGGGGCGTGGGTCAGGACCAGGCAAATCGTCAAGGCACAACCAACTTGGAAGCAGCGGGAGCACACGTTTTGCACTTTAAAATCTGGCTGCTAATGTCTAGAAATAATAAACCAAGGTAGATCGACTGTCTGAGAAATACTAAAAACCCAAGACGATGGGCAAAAACCAAAATTGACATTTAAAAACATATTTTTTTTTTTCATTTTTTTTTCTTTTTTGAAGCTGGAAACAGGGAGAGACAGTCAGACAGACTCCCGCATGCGCCCGACCGGGATCCACCCGGCACGCCCACCAGGGGGCGACGCTCTGCCCACCAGGGGGCGATGCTCGGCCCATCCTGGGCGTCGCCATGTTGCGACCAGAGCCACTCTAGCGCCTGGGGCAGAGGCCACAGAGCCATCCCCAGCGCCTGGGCCATCTTTGCTCCAATGGAGCCTCAGCTGCGGGAGGGGAAGAGAGAGACAGAGAGGAAGGCGCGGCGGAGGGGTGGAGAAGCAAATGAGCGCTTCTCCTATGTGCCCTGGACGGGAATCGAACCCGGGTCCTCCGCACGCTAGGCCGACGCTCTACCGCTGAGCCAACCGGCCAGGGCCTTAAAAACATATTTATAGCTGCTGAGCTATTATTTCACCAAAAAGAGACGATGTCACTTTTTGTCACAAGATATGGATTATTTCTGATAATAGCTACAAAATCAGCAGATTTTAATTTCTCCTTATTAGATGCTACATGTCAACATGGATGTGTACGTAATGGGACTTTTTTCAACACTGATGTGTCGGTAATGGGACTTTTTCAGCCACTTCTGATTTCTATTGCGCTGTGATGTTGTTTTTCATTTTTCTGAACATCAAGCACTTTCAGTCGTGTTTGCCAATTTCTCAAACTGTGTATCTGCCTTGAATTTCTATTTCTGTCAACTCAACATTTACCTTTCATATATGTTTATATTTGGAAGCATTGGAAATATCTCAGGATTTTAAATTAAATTTAAACTAATTATTTAATATAAAAGGTTCAAAAGGTTTTTAAATTTGAAAACATACACAGTGAGTTTTAAACTAAATCACATTTAAATTTATATTCTAGAGCATACAAAGAATATCAAAAGTAGCCCTCAATGAAAACAGTTCTACATAAATATTAGCATCAACTCATGAGAAATGCTGAAATAGCATTACTACTATTAAAATGTTTCTTTATGTGTCATTGTTCGTAACAAAAATGAGACAATTATATTGAATTGAAATTATTTCTGTTAAAACAGCTAAACTCTCTGGTCAAATTATAAAAGAGTTAAATATTATGAATTACCCAATTTGATAAATTTGGGCCATTAGTCAATAGGAAAATTGATCATTTAGCAAGTTGGCTTTCTAATAATTGCTTTCCAGGGAATTGATTCAGTTCCAAGAGTATTTGAAAGTGGGGATAGGGAGCCAGTTTCAGGGTGAAGGCTTTTGGGGAGCTGGGCAAGTCCTTGCTTCTCTTCTAACACCCTGTAGAGGCTGCAACCTGCCTTCGGGGACAGAAGCCTGGGAACTAAGTCACCCAGATCACCAGCACCCTACGTGGACTGCCATGCTGGTGGCTGTTTAGATCTACAGATATTCAAGACATATTTCTGACTTTCAAGACATACCTCTTCCTTGTGAAGAAAACCAAATGCTTTAGTTAATCAAAATACTAAGGCTTGTCAAGGTAAGCCATCCTGTTTTGTTTTGTTTCAGGGTGACTTTTAACCAGTTTAGATTCTCTCGGCAGTCCTGTGAAAGAATTACTATTCTTTACAATTAAGAGATGAGAAAACAAAGGAGCAGAGTAGGCCCACGACACAGCTGGAAAAGAGCTGGAAATGGAGTTTGAACCCAGGTTTATCTGACTCCAATGCCATTTATCTTCATGCCGCTCTATGTTATATAATAATAATAATTATTATTATTCTATAGCCCACAGCAATACAGAATACAGATATCTATAATTTAACACCCCCCCACACACACACACACATATACAAATAACCTCAGACAGAAAGAGTTGTCCCTGAGATCTGAGATTAAATGACCTATCCAAATCCATACACTGGTCAGTGGTAGATCTTAGAGATTATCTACTCTGTTCAAGATGATAGCCTTTTGCTACACATTAAACATTAAGTTAAATTAAATTAAATTAAATTAAAAGTCAGTTCCTTGGAGTCACTAGCCCCATTTCAGTGCTCATTAGCCACTGCGGCTAGTGGCTACCATACTGAAGAGCTCAGATATAGGACATTTCTATCACCACAGAAAGTTCTACAGAGCAGCTCCCCCCCCCCCTTCTTGCCACTGCAGAGCAGTTGCAGAAGCCACACCTGGGAGCCTACCGGGAATGCAGAAGCTCAGATCTCACCGAGGTCTGCATGTCAGCCTGATCCCCCCCAGAGGCGTGCAAGGTGTGAGAAGCTCTGACCTGCACCGGCTCGCCTCCATTCTGTAGGTGAGACGCAGCAGTCCCAAGAGATGAACCGACATGCCTGATGTGCCTACAGGACTGTGTGGGAGCAGAGCTCGGGCCAGGGGCTCAGGCCTCTGCCACTCAGCCTGAGTGAGCACTGGGCCTGGAAGCCCTGGTGGCACCTGGCAATGGAACGAGGAGGGTGTTGATGGCTCACTCCTCGCTACAGCCGATCAGAGGACGGCAGTGTTGGCCTAAAGCAAGCGGAGGATGCTGGTGTCTGGCACATCTAAGAGGCCTGGGAAGGGAGGGAAGCTGGTTTTGGAACCTTGTCCATGAAGGGAGTGACCTCATAGAGCCACCAGGCTGAAGAGCAAAGGGGAGGACGGTCCCTCACAGGCGGGGACTGTAGCCTGTTGTCTGCTGCAGTGACCGTATGTGCAGCCTTCCTCCTCGGGCAGGGGGCTCCTCCCCACTCTAAAGCTAGCCCCGCATCATGCTGCTCAATACACTTATCTCCTGGGTCCTCTCCATTCCCTGAGGGGACTGTCGGGCCACTATCTTTCCTCTCCCTTCAGCCCAAGCCCTTTAGCCTCTTTCAGCACACCCGCAGGTGTCACCTGGCTAATCAGCCAGTCGGCCAGACTAAGGTGCACACACAGGCAGAAAGGAGAGGGAGGCTCTGTGCTTTGGGATGAGCTCTGAGCCTCCAGGAATGATGTCTGGTCCACTGCAGCCTCTCTGGGCGTAACTGCAGGGCCCGCTCAGCAGGGAAGGGCTCTAGACTAGGATTCTCTCTAGAACTAACTGCGGAACTCGAGAGCAACCGTCTCAAGAGAGCTTTCCTCAACGATGGACATGTTCTATAGCTGCACTGTCCAGTACAGTAGCCACCAGCCACATGCAGCCACAGAGCACTTGAAAGGCATCTGAAGGACTGAATTTTTCATTTAAGTTCATTTCTGTTTAAGTAACCGCAAGGGCTAGAGGCTGCCACATTGGCTCACACAGCTCTGGGCAAGCTCTTTGTCTGGGCTCAGCCCGCTTGGCTGGAAAAGGGGAGAGCTGGACGAGGTGGTCGAGCTCTCTGGTTTGCCTTCAGCCACATCTCCTGGGTGGGTGACAGCCGCCTTCTCTCCTGTCCGGAGCTCATTCCCTGCCCGCTGCATCTTCACAGTGAGAGAGAAGTATATGCCTTCAGGCAAATAAAGACTCCAATTTTCTTCATCTCAATGCTTTCTTCCATTTAGTTAATTTAAAAAGAAGAAAGAAACCAAACAATAGGACATACACTTTTTCCTTGGCATATGTCAGGATATGAAGTGTTCAACTCACTTACTTACTGGCAGAGAATTTAATACACATAGCTAAATATTTTAAAACATGGTCATAAGTTGTTTGACTGTACCCTATTGAGAAGCGGGATCCATGTCCCCTCCCCTCAAATATGAGCAGGCTTGTGTCATCTTGGCCAGGCATGGGTAGCAGAAATAAGCTAGGGGATGTCCAAGTCCAGCTCTACAGGGAGGCAGCTCCACCTGGGGCACCAGTCCTGGAGCCCTGAGTCTCCATGTAAGAATTCCTACTGTGACCCTAAGGCCAAAGAAGCCACAAGTCAATGCTCCAAGATGACAGCTGTCCCAGCCAAGGCATCAGGCCTGTGAGTGAAAAAGCCACATTGGACGTGAATCCAGCAGCCCCAGCCATGACAACCTCCAGCCATCGGAGTCATCCAAGCTGAGGTCCAAGACCTCGTGGGGCAGAGAAGAGCCATTCACATTGTGTCCTCACTAAATTTCTGACCCTCAAAATTCGAAGGCATGATAATGCAGTTGTCTTTGTACACTGTTTGGGGATAGCTTGCTCTGCAGCGATAAATGAAGGAACAGGATGGAACTAGGCGGGAAGCCTGCAGCGGGGATGGGCGGGTTCTCAAGAGGAGGGTCTCTCCCTCAGCCAGGCTCCAAGCACGGGTTCTGGCGCTGGGACGCTCAAGTCTGCACCCCAGCTCCGTGCCTCGTGCTCCACGGGGCCTGCGTTGCTGCTTAACCTCTTTAGCCTCTTCTACCAAACGGGTCTCCTGTTGTGATGATCTGAGCGAAGGCTTGTGGGGGCCCTTCAGGGAACGAGTCACAGTGAGAGGCCATGACTGGACGTGCGCCAGCTCTGCGGTCCTCGGCGTGGGGCCGCGGACAAAGAGCACTTACAAAAGTGTTTTCTGGTGAGACAGCCACTAAGCAGTGTGGATCTGAGAGGCTGGAAATGATATCAGTTTAAGAGGTTAGAAAAGTATTTGAGCCAGGAAGTAGCTGTGTTCAGGAAGTAGCCATGTGGTGTATGAATTTGCCCTCCATGGTCTGGGAGTTGAAACACCTCACCTGTTTAGATGACAGTGATCAAAAAAAGAGGGCCACCAAGTCCAGAAAGTCCTCTGCTCCAGACCATGCATCCTGTTTGTGGAGTTCCAGCCGTGATCCTGTGCCTTGCTTGACCTCACAATAGACCTCCTGGTCTAGAAGCTACTTTCTGAACACATCCCTCCCTCTGAGTTCTCTCCTGAGCTGAGATCTCTTGTCCGCCCCTCGCTAACCTTAGCATCTGTCACACCTCTCGGGCTGAAAGTGTTTCTGTCTCCAGATCTCTCCCCTTTTTTCTCTGTCTCCCTCTCTTTCTCACCTGTGCACACACCACAGCTCTCATCTTAGTCCAGTGCCCCTGAAAGCTGGAATAGAAATAATCAATTTCTTAAAATTAAACATTTTCTCTCTAATCAATACTACCGACTCCTTAGCCACTCACTATCTCTCTTATCCCACTTCTGGTAGGAAAATGGCATGAGTGGTCGATACAGAAGAAGAGACTGGGCTGCCCCGTGAAGAATGAGGAGACAGCAACCACAGCATCACCCTCCTTGAAGGCCACCCCACCCCCCCAAAGACTGAAATCAACAGGCTCCATCCGCAAGGAAGAGCCAATGGTGGAGAGAAGGCAACTTTATCTCTGGAATTTCATCTTCTCAGTCGTCCACAAAACAGAAAGGGCAGAGCGTTCCATTTAGCTGCCCAGATGGGTCTCAGGTACCTGACACGGCCTGGCAGCCCACGTTCCTCCTCTGATTTCCCTGTCGCCAGGAGCTTGCAACTCTAGGAGCCAGGGAGAGGTTCTGGGTGGAGCAGCAGCAGGGAAGGGAGGCGTGTGCCTGGCTCTGGAGTTGGCAGGTGAGCAGGCAAGTCTCCTAGCAACAGCGGGGGGGGGGGGGTGCAGTAAGGGAAAGGGGATGTTGACATCAGGAATGAAGAGTGGGACTGCCGAGGGTCAGCCCTACCATTTTTACTATTTTTGATCTCTCTTAAGGGTTAGAGAGAAGGGGGGAGTGGAATAAGACAAGAGGAAAATGCAGGAATAGGACAAATCCTGCCTCATTCTCCTCCTGGTTGTGACATGCTTCAGCCCTAATTTTTTCTACCTAAGAGAAGGTCTTGCAGAGAGCGAAGAGTTCAGCACCTTGAACCCATTGACACCAGGGTTTGGCTACATGACCTGGAGCGTGCCACTTCTCTGAGCCTCACTTTCTCTCTCTGCAAAATAAGTTGTATGACCTCAAAGAATTGTGATGTGGATTAAATAAGAAAATGTAAATGGAGTGACTTAGGTAAGAACTAGGCTGGTTCAGACATTCTCTCAATGTTAGTTTTGCTCTCTCCCTTCACCTTCTCACCATCCACCTTCATACGAGAGAACAATCTCTCAGTCAAAAAAGTAACCAGAGAAAAAAGCCACAGGCAGAAGGGCAGGTTGCTGCAACCCTAGTTCAAGGCATGTCATTGTTGTCAAGTCAACCTTAATAGCTTATATCTATGTTGCACCTGTCCTTGAAGAGCTCTATCCTTTCTGGCCACCAGATGAGCTCATTCCTGTGCATGAACAGCTGAGTGAAGTCGAGAGCAATAGCACGTGTTATGCCCAGCTCAAGTTAGAGAGATTGACCTCAGAAATTAAAGGGTTTGTCCGATGCTATTCAGGTAGACCGGAGACAGAAAGGAGGTTGGTATATCATGGGTGATTCTTCAATAATAACCAAGTTTCTCACATCGTTCTGCCTCCTGAGCAAGAACTGGGTCATATTCACTCTTTCTCACTCCCTGAGGCCATCCTGCGTGTGTGAATCAGGATTCTACAGGTCTAGCTCTCAAAGCTTCATATAGCTGGTGAGTCACAGAGTTTTGGGGTGAATGTGCCCCAAGGCAACAGCTCTCCAGGGATGAAATTTTCATCCACCCAAGAACCACTTCCCTCCAGCCTAGATATTAGACAAGGGCACACATGTGGAATGCCCAAGTGCCTATAAAAAGATTATTACTAAGCAAAAGTGGATGATGATAATTAATTACCCTCCATTAAAGAGAAAATCCCTGGAGCAAAAGCATCAAAGGCAGTGTTTTACTGAGTTGGCAATTTCTTTGGCTCAGGAACAAGATGACTCCTTAGTCTGCATGTTGAATGTGTTTCTTTCTCTCCCATTCTGACCTGAGGAATATGCATTTTGACTTTGGAAAACTTCAAAGTCCCACCTTTATCCCTATCTTCAATCTAGGAATCATGATTATTTAAACTCTATACCAGGGCCACAGACATATTTTATAGCATCCCTTTGATGGATTAATTCCTGATTACTCTCCTCCTTTATTGAAGCCTACGTCAAGGGAAATGCAGTTAGAATGGAGCACAAGATCTCCTTGACAGCCAAAGAGGGAAGACCACAGAAAATAGACATCTAAAGAGATGGTAGTGTCTATCTCTAGCCAACAAATACACTAACAGGGAAGGAGTGGGCAGAGAAGAAAGGTGTGTCATAGACCAAGAAGAAGTCAAAGAACCTAGCCAGATTTCTCCCCAACCCTTTCTTATCTCAGAGACTCTACAAGGTGGACATCCATGCTTCTTAGAAATAAGCATTTACTTCATGATTCTTGGGAAACACCACCTGTCATATAGATCAAAATCAGCAGACCAGTGACCAGTAGTAGGAAAGGTCTCTGCTTACTAAGCAAAGTCGATCATGGAGAGAATATCCCAATATTTCATGGAACATTTCTGGAAAGGAATCTTGGAATGTCCATATATAGTGAAGAGTACAGAGGCCGAGGAATTAGGGAGTGGAGAAAGCTCTGTACTTCCTGGCCTTGTGACCTGGAGGCTCTCTGGAGGTCAGTCTCTTTATCTGTAAGGAGAAGAATTTTAACCTAGGGGGGGTTCTTGAGAAGTTGGAAGGAGACCATTGATATGTGTCAGCACTTAGCTCAGCTTCCGGGTACATGCCATTCGTTATGTTATATAATCACTATCTTGGGAAAATGGGACAGGGCAGGGCCATGAAGTAGACTACCTGCCATTGTACCCCAGCTCTCAGAAGACTATCTGGCCTTTTGTAGGTAGTAGGTACCCAGTAAATATCTGTTGAGTGAATCAATGCAATCAGATCCATTCGTTGTGGCTGGTGTAATCGCAGGGTTGGTAGACTGCTAGCTATCAGGAAGATAAGGTGACCAACTTTTTTACAATGAAAAGGAGGATAAAGTCGATCATGGAGAGAATATCCCAATATTTCATGGAACTAATCTGGAAAGGAATTAGTAAGCACAAATAAACATGTGCTTACGTGTCGAAACTTGTTGTGATAGAAACGGACAGAGCTTTCCGGTAGAATATATATATATATATATATATATATATATATACACACACACACATATATATATACACACACAAAAACATAATGTATACTACATATTATAAGGCATAATAATATACTCATATATCCAGGGCTACTTATTATTCAGATGGTAGGCACTAGTATGGCTATACTGATTGTTGAAATATAGACATACTGGCAGGTAGGTGAGCGCTGATCTGAACCTCCAAATATCTGCATACTCCAACTGCTTGGACTTGCACGTCTCTAAGATTCAGTTCTAAAGACATAATGCCTAGAATGTAGGCACAGTTTGAACTCCAATAAATTACTGTAGTGGTTGTCTTTTTAGATTTGTTGGTAGTCAGTTTGAATTATTACATATTTTGAGAATCAACTCTGCCTATACCTAATACTCTGTTTTAGAATAGATTACTAATATTTTTGAAATGCTTTATGTTACTTTCCCTTTGGTATTTCCATTTTACTTTATTTTCTCCTCCCCCATGGGATTGACATTTTTTTCTTTATAATTTTACTATAAAAGTTGCATTTGTAAGTGATAAATTTAGTTTTGTTGGTTTCAATACTATATGTGAATACAATTGCAGTGTGAGTATTTAACTTTTTTTCATTAAAATGTTTATGAGATTAGAAAAAAAAAGGACAAAAATAAATTGAATAAAACAATATCATAAATAAAAGAAACATTTTATTCATTGCAACAATAATACACTATAATATGATAAATGCATAATAAAAACATTTGTAATATTTTATATTGTAATTATGCTTACGTGCCTATTAATTTTTAATAATAGTTGTAAGAAAAAAGTACTCACTTAGATACAAATACGTCACATCATACGAAATGGATCGACTCTGCATCAATCGAGTACAGAGACTTATAGATTAGTCTCCCAATATCAAAAAGGAGGACATGTAGGAGGACACTTTTCGAGGAAGGACAGAACTTACAAAAGAAGAACTGTCCTCCCTAAAGGAGGACAATTGGTCACCTTAAGTAAGAGCTCTCTGGACATCTAGGAAGCATTTTCCAGTCAAGCTCCAGGGATCTCAGTAATGCAAGATGTCCTTTTGAGACTGGTTAATACTAAAGGCCCTCACAAAAAAATATTTGCAAAAAACTGTGAAGGCTTTGCTGAACTAGACAGAGATGCACCTCCATCAACTTATTCTGGAGAACCGCTTAAATGCTAGCAGACTTTCCCTAGAAACAACCAGCCCAACACCATCCTATTAGAATAATTATTATTAGTGGTTGGAACAGGAAAACTCTTAATCTTACGTTTTAGCCCAACAAAAGCTTGATTCTCACTCACTGAAGGTCAAGGTGGCTTACTAGGGATTCTTCCCCAACCAATACCGGTCTGGTTATCACCCCATCCCTGCATATTTCTTTCAAGATTACCCTGGTGGGGCCTGACCTGTGGTGGCACAGTGAATAAAGCGTCGACCGGGAATGCTGATATCACTGGCTCGAAACCCCAGGCCTGCCTGGTCGAGGCACATATAGGAGCTGATGCTTCCTGCTCCTCCCCTATTCTCTCTCTTTCTCTTTCTCTTTCCCTCTCTCTTTCTCTCTCCTCTCTCTAAAATAAATAAATAAAATCTATAAAATAAATCTTAAAAAAAAAACAAGATTACCCTGGTAGAGAAAAGAGAGATGGAAATGGCACAGTGGCTCTGCATTTAACCTGGACCCAGAAGTGGCACAGATCATTTCTGATCACAGCCATTGGCACAACTACAACAGGGCTCCAATCCAAATACAAAGGGAATGCATAATACGCAAGCATTGAATGTCTCCGCCACTTCAAGGACCCAATGGATGTGCATTCTGCTGTCACTACTCGGACAGCCAGGAAGATCTCGGTCCTTCCCCTACAGTTGAATGCTTTAACTGCTAATAGAGGCTTATAGACAAGATACTCAAAGTTAGAGGCCTGGGGGTCCAGGCCCTGGAGACCATTTTCTGCTTTGCTGATCACTCACTCTTCCCCGTGTCATTCAGAGAGAATGGCTTTCAGAGGGGATTACACAGAAGCAATCTTCACAGTGTCTTTGTGGCTGGTTCCTTCCCTAGCAACTCAGCCGAGAGGCAAAGATCACAGAAAACCTGGCACCCATCTAATCTCACTCTCTCCTGCAGGATGGCAGGCCCCCCTCTCTGGAATGCATGGAGGTCGCCAGGTCCAGTATAATTCTCCTGCCAGCCTCAGCGCTGCCTGCCAGGAGTGGGGGCTGCTCCCAGCAGGCTGACAGCCGGGGAGGCCTTCATAACCGTCAGAGGGGCCATTGACTGCAGAGGGGCCCAAGGCCAGTTCCTCTGACCAGCCCATGACTCTCCGATAGAGAGAGCGTAAAGCTGGCCTGAGGCTTCCAGAGGAAGGAAACACGTGCAATTTGAGGCCCCAGGGGCCGAGAAGCTAGGCCTATATTTCAGGCTGTAGCTTTGCCAAGTTTTTTCCATGAGCATGAGGCTGCGGAAATTCTGAATTGTCCAATCGCTGGCCAGGGTCCAAGTCACACTTCCCTTTTGCCTTCCCAATGCACCCCTTACCACCCCAACTCACTGACTGCTTCCAGGGGCCCCAGCATTTTCCTGCAGCAAACACACTGAGAGTCTTAAAAATCAAATCCAAGAAGAAGAAAAGGAGAGACCAGGCTTATTATTAAACTCCCCTTCAGCTGGCTGTATGGATTCTTTTTAGATCCACAGTTGGATTTCTTTGAGGGCTCCGTAAGTGCTGATTTGCATGGCTGGCTTAGCAGATGCAGGAAGGAGGTAAGACAAGCTTTGCCCTGGATAAATAAAAAGCTCTTTGTTAATTAAGGAGCCACCGACAAGGCCATGGCCTATGTCAGGCAGCCTGCACAGAAAGTTTGATTCTTCTGGAAATGAAAACAAGGAAATAGAGAAACTCTCCCCACCACACTGCATAACTTTGTTCGAGGGCTGCTAAATTATTCCCTGCTACTACATCTGCTGTGAGAGCCCTCTGAAATGCGCTGTGGTTGAAATAAAACACAAGCCCCCAAGCATATGAAGAAAAAAAAAAAGAACGTGTTAGGTTATCTAAAACAGTTCATCTCCCGTCCTCTCTCTGAGAAAGAACCCAAACCGTTAATTGCCTATACAGCCTTTCTTTGCTCTCCTGTCCTGGCCAAACAACATAATCTGAGTACAAAGTTTGAATAATCCTCCCAGATGGCATGAGAATGTTGATTGGAAAAAGAAGTCAGGTAATTCACCTGAAATTTCCCATTAGACCTTACAAATGGCTAACCTGTTGTAAGGGTGATTTCTAGCTCTGCTTTGCAAGAGCTCTTTGCTTGCCAAAGACTACACCATTGACCAAAATGTGGGACCACGCCCACCTCTCTGCAGTCCTGTCTCTTGCTGTGCCATCCTCACCGAGACTTCTGAATCAGAGAGTGTAAGCCCAGATTCTCAGGTCTGCCCCATGCATAGATTGGTCATGTAATCTCTGTTCAATTCAGGGACACTGTGAGAGTTGAATCTGGCCATATATAATATGCCTAATATATACTATGTAGTCAATAAAGTACACATAAAAAATAGCATTGTAAAATTGCATTATTGTTATTATTAATACTTCTTCCCACTCTTTCTCCACTTTCCTTGAACAGAGTCAGTCTATTCCAAAGGGACCTCAACCATTTCAAGGTAACCTAAGAGATAAACTGAGCTAAGTAAAATTTCCTAAGAGCTGTGAATAGGGCAGGAAAGAATCTAACAGTCTGAGGTCATTGAAAGTGCAAACAGACTTTCTAAAAATTATCCCGTCCTCTGTCTCTTTATGTTCATTGAACATTTATGTATGGCCAGCCTTGTGTTAATTGTTTGCTTCCATGGTCTTATCTGAATATCCCAATAACTCTGCTGTTTATAGGAGCCCTGTGACCTTAGCTGCCACAATGCTTTCGGTCCTCCTCTCAGACCTGGTCTTGTAGCATCCCAACACAAAATGGATCAAGAGCCTCTTAAACTTTGGGCAGACACCATGCTTGCTCTTTTATAGCTTCACAGAAGCCAAGCCCACAGGTTTCTGGGAAACAGAGAGTTACCAGTATATAATTCTTCCTGAGTCCCCTCTCACAGGACTCTGGTAGACTAGCCCCAGGATTTCTCCCTCTGGGTAAAAGGGATTCTAAATGGATCTTGGCTAGAACCAAAAACTGTTTATAAAACCTATATATTATGGTTTCCCCTTCCTATAACTCCCCAATGACTATTGTAAAGTTAACCTCATGGTCCTCCCCTCCCCACATCTCACCAATAGAAGATGAGACACAGGCACTCAGGCAGTTGGGGATTGCTGTGAGAATGACAACTGTCAAGTCAAAGGTTCGTAAATTTTGAGCAAACACAACACTCAACACTAGCACCCTGTTAGCACTCTGGTCTGCTCTTTCTCGCCCAGTTATCTATTCATTTTTCTAGAACTACAGAAGAGCATGCTGAAGCTGAGATGCCAGCCTGTTCAGTCTCCTGCTTTGGGTATTTGAATGTCTAAAGCCACCAGGATATATTGCCTTATATTTTCCCATTAGGTGTCCTGCAAGATGACATCCTCCCCTCCCACACCACCCTGATATTTTGTCCCCAACACTGGCCTGGGGAACTTGGCCTCTGCCTAAACCCAATACAGAAGTAAAATTAAAATTTTAAATATCTTTCCATTCTGACTGGTCCTTCTCTACCAAATTTCTTTTAGAATTGAGGTCTACCAGTCAGCCCCTGGAAACTTCAGTCAGAATGATCAAGTGTGGCAGAAAGGAAAAAAAAAAGAAAAATTGGGAGTCCCACAAAACTGGGTTTGAATCCTGATTCAATCACTCATTAGGGATTGCTTCCCAGTAATCTTTCACTACACAATTTCCAAAAGTAAGTAATGAAAACACTCTTTTCTGCACAAGGATGCTGTGAGTGTTAGAAGCCTGTTAAACATTGCCCAGCAGCAACTACTGTATTTATTCAGGGTCTGCTCCATGTTCCACTTCGAACCAATTTGCATTTTTGCCTTTTTATGGTCAAAACAACACTCGGAAGTTTATCACTCCCCATTTACTAATGTTAGGATTCAGAAAGATTATTTAACTTGCCCAATTCACAGCAAGTGACAGAGTTTGGATTTAAACACAAATCAGCCTGCCTTCAAAGTCTGTTCTTTCTCCAATTCCTTCCCTTTCCTAATGTTCCCTGCTGCTCTAGCCCACCAAGTGCTCTTTCTACCACAATCATGTCCTAACAAAATGCCCCAAACCCTCTACTCTGGAGATTCCATGGTTTCTCACCCACGTTCTAAAGAACAATCGTGCACACCCTTCTCCAGAAAGCAAAGAATAGAAGCCAAGAAGATGTAATTTAAATGTAATAAATTGCTACATCTCTGTTCAAACCAAAAATTACATGGAAAGTTTTTATAGCAACTCTAAGGCCAGTCAAGGGAAAGGGGGCTGTAAAAGAAATAGCAGCTGCTATTTAGGTTTCATCTTGGTCTCAGTATGAGGAGTGTGGCACTTGGCTTTACTATTTAATGCCACATGACTCTATGTGAGCAGTGAGAAACAAATGTCTTAGGGTTATAGGAATAGATGAAAAAATGTACCTTGAAGGAGGTGCTAGTCTTGTCTAGTGGCCTGGCCACTTAAGAGGAGTGCTTTCAACCCTCTGCCTTTTTAAATAAGGTTATTGATGTACTATGCTGTCTTAATTATTGTAGCTTAGCAGTATAGTTTGAAATCAAAGAGTATATTACCTGCAACTTTATTCTTCTGTGTCAAGATTGCTTTGGTAATTTGAGATTTTTTTTGTATGTATGGTTCCATATAAATTTTAGGATTATTGTTTCTAGTTCTGTGGAAAATGTTATAGATATTTTGATAGGGATTAAATTAAAGCTCCAGATTGCTTTGGGTAGTATGGGCATATTTGTCCTTTCAATTGATCCATGAGTATGGTCTATCTATGTATTTGTGTCATCCTCATTTTTTAAGAAAAGGGCATCTGAGGGTTTGGTTAGGGTGATGAGAAAAAATCCAACTATTTAAGAAATATTTATTGAGCATTTTATAATATTTTATAAGTAGGAAAATATTCTACAAGCTGAGGATACAACCCAAACACTTCCCTCTCAAAGACTCTAAACACCCTCTTCTCATATATGATTTCCAACCACCTCACAAGGTTGCAGCTTGGTCTGCAAACCTCTATAGCAGCCTGGGCTCTGGCTTTCATTGACCTGTCTCTTACCATTCCTCTCTCTTTGGCAATGTTCCTAGAACAGGTGTCCCCAAACTACGGCCTGCCGGCTGCATGCGGCCCCCTGAGGCCAGTTATCCGGCCCCCGCCGCACTTCCGGAAGGAGCACCTCTTTCATTGGTGGTCAGTGAGAGGAGCATAGCTCCCATTGAAATACTGGTCAGTTTGTTGACTTAAATTTACTTGTTCTTTATTTTAAATATTGTATATGTTCCCGTTTTGGTTTTTTTACTTTAAAATATGATATGTGCAGTGTGAATAGGGATTTGTTCATAGTTTTTTTTTGTAGTCTGGCCCTCCAACGGTCTGAGGGACAGTGAACTGGCCCCCTGTGTAAAAAGTTTGGGGACCCCTGTCCTAGAAGGTAGTCCTCTTTGTTTTTCTTTGAATACACCAAGACCTCAAGGCCTTTGCACTTGCAGTTGCTGTAGATATCGTCCAGTTGTACGAGTCTGTTATTCCATTCCAAAATCCTTCAAACATTTTTTTATATTTAAAATTTTTCTAATTTTTTTGAATAGAATTTATATCTGTTTTTATTATTTAAAAATTCTTAAATGCACTATGCTGTACAGCTGAAACTAATACAAAATAGTGTTGAACTATTTTGTAAGCTGTAAAATAAAAATATAACTTATTAAAAAAGTGATGAGCCTGACCAGGCAGTAGCACAGTGGATAGAGCATCAGACTGGGATGCAAAGGACTCAGGTTCAAAACCCCAAGGTCACCAGCTTAAGTGCAGGGTCATCTGGTTTGAGCAAGGCTCACCAGCTTGAGCCCAAGGCCGCTGGCTTGAGTAAGGGGTCACGTGGTCTGCTGTAGCCCCCTGGTCAAGGCACATATGAGAAAGCAATCAATGAACAACTAAGGTGCCGCAACAAAGAATTGATGTTTCTCATCTCTCTCCGTTCCTGTCTGTCTGTCCCTATCTGTTCCTCTCTCTGTCTCTCTCTGTCTCTGTCACACACACAAAAAAAGTGATGAAACTGACAGAATAAAAATTCTCAAATGTTAGAGGTTGTAATTAATAAGATTTGCTTGAGGGAATTTGATATTTACTTTAGGAAGATAATGATTATAATGTCTTGCCAACACTATAGCTTTTGGTGCATTGGGCAGTGCCTAGAACATTGTGGGACTCAATAAATCATTGCAAGATGATCAAATAATAAAAGTTACAAGAATAAAAATACAAATTATAACTCCTTCATCTTCTTTTGTTCTCTTTGCTGTGGTTTCTTTATATCTAAATCTATTTCCCTTTAAGTTTAAGTTAATTACTTGAGAGTAAACATAAATGATGCCAATATCTTGCCATTGCTTAATGGTTCTAACCACATTAAGTAGAATATAACACTGCCTTGTTAAAATACACACACACACACACACACACATACACACACACACATTGGCTGCCTCAGCAGCATCCAGTCCTCTAGATGAGTTCTGCCTTTGAATTTTTATGGTCCTGGGGATGTTTTAGTTACAAGAAAGGTCATCTCCTATCTGATGGCTTTTCTCCAGTTTATGGATATTTTATTAAAAGCTGCATCCGGTAGACCTTCCAAAATGTCCAGCAAAAATTTCTTTCACTATAGGTAAGGAAATGAGTAACAGTATTCAAGTCTCAGAGGGGTTGTTATATGCAGAGAGGAGGCCAGCTGTTCTCCATCTTTTCTGAAGATTTATCAAGAGGAATAACCACTGAAATTACAGCAGGCAAGATGTAAGTTGCACAGGTAGACAAGCATGCTTAAGATAAAGGATTGCATAGTAATGAAAGAAGAACTATTGAAAGATTTCTTCCTCTGGAGACTCTGGGGCCATGCATTAGCCTGGGTTCATTCAGTCTTAGGTCACTTGGAGCACAGCATACACTAGAAGGTGACCTAACTCTCCCAAAGTAACTTTAGATACTGGAGAATCTCTTTCCACATTAAGATAAGTTTTTCCTTTTCTGTAATAAATTACGCATTTTACTTTAAGAAGAGGAGTCAAGGATAGGTAGAGATTGACAATCAAGTGGTTAGGGCAACTTAGAATATAACATTCAAAGTTAATTTTTCTTATATTACTTTATACCTTTGAGTAAATCACAAAAGAGATACTTCAATGAAAAGTCTTAGACTTCTGTTAAAATTTTATTTCCCAAATATTATAGATAATTTACATCTGTTCTCATAAATAGGCAATAGTTTAGCAACCTAAATGAGCCCTGCTTGAGAAAAAAAAGAGGAGTTAGAAAAATAATCTTTTCAGAAAAATTTGTAGCAATGGCAGATAGACCCAGATGATGTGAGAAAATAAATATTCATCTTAGAGTTAAGAGATCCATGTTGACTTTTAACATTGGCCAAATCATATCACTTTTCTGTTCCTGAATTATTTTTTTTGCATTACACAAATAAATCCCTTACCCTCTCTCAATCTCTGTTTCTTCCCCTATAATTATAAAATCTAGAGGTTACTATCTCCCTCTAAATATGTTGCAAGGACTAGATAACATAACATAGTCCAGGTCCTGGTATACAGGAAGTTTTCTATATCATTATTATATTCCAAAAAAAAAAGCAGTCAAAATAAATCATTACCCTTCCTCTTTGAGACCCAAGACTTTAATATTTCTTTCTTCAGTGACTTATAAAAGGATAAAAGAAGTTGGCTTTCAGTCTTAATTTATCTCCAAACAAAGCTTAAACTATGCAGATTGTTCTAGATTCAAATAGATTGGTTATCATGAGTGAGGGTTCATGCCCTGCTTCTTGGTAGCATTATTTGGAGATGCTGTGCAAAAACTCATGTGCCACAGGTGTCCAGAGCCACTAGACTTGAAGGAATGCCATGGAGGGATGACAGGCAGCCCTCACCAGTGTGGTAATTGTTTATGGACAGAAGGGCCTCTCCAAAGTTCTGGAGCTCATAAGACCATGGGACTCTAGGATCTGGGGAGCCCCAAGATGTCAGAATGAATTTTCCAACAACATAAGTGGATGAGGAATCATAGTTGTATTGATGCTGATTTAGAGAGAATAAATGCAATACTGAGCTTGTGGGCTAACAGCCATACCTATAATCAATAGCATATCCAGGGGCACATGGTCAGCCCTACACAAAAGAGACCTGGGAATTTCCTGAGATGATGTGAAGAAGTCAAGTTATGTCTGGAAGTCTAAGAAGGATCCAGAAAGACAGAATCCTAGAAGTTGTGTGATCAGAAAGAAAAGAAAGAGTTCAGAACAAAACACAAAGAGAATGGTGCCAGAGGCAGGTCTTAGGCGGAAGATAGACAAGCACATGTCACTCCACATCCTTGACCTCTTTGGATGGAGCTGTGAAGCAGTGACTTGTGAAAAAGCCTCAAGCAGAGCCTGACACTTTGTCTCCCAACTGGGCCCTGGAAACTGACTTTGCATATTCCCACTCTTCACAGTGTCCATTTTGTGCTTTAGGCTGCCTTCATTTCTTCTCTCAAGAATCCAGGCAATTGCAGATATAATTCACACCAAAGTGTTCAATGATATGATGTTTGAAAAAAAACTGAAAAGTTGATAAACAAATCCATCTGGCAATGATATTTTATATATATTTTAATATCAGTAAGAAACAAATTTGGCCATGATGGACTCCAGAAGGAATTTCTATATGACCTAGGAGCCTTACTACTCCCAGACCACTGTTTGTCAGTGATCTGAAAATATTCTCTATTGGAATAACTTGGGAAATTTGTTAAAATGCATATCTCTGCTTCCTACCCTAGATGTACTGAATAAGAGGCTCTAAGGCTTGAGCCCACAAACCAACATTTTAAACAAGCTTTCTGGGTAATCCATATACACAATAAACTGTGAGGACCCTTACTTGTCAAGTATACTCTTTCCTGACCCTTAGCATCTTGACCATATCCCTCCTGAATATATATTTCACTATACTGTAATTGATTGTATATCCGTGTTATCAATGTGAACTTCACTGTGGATAAAGATAGTGAAATAGAGACTGGCTGAGAGAACTAGAGTGTCTTGAGAAGGGGACATAAAAGCATCAACAATGCCTCATAGAATGTTTGTGAGAAGATAATGAGTTTGATAGATCATACAAAATACTGAACACAGGTGTTAGCTCTGTTCCCCCTTTATTCCTTTATACTTTCTACGAATATACTAGACTGTCAGTTCTCATATATTCTTCATGCTGAGAACATAGAAAATAGAAAATTTGTGGAGTTTGGACACCCATTCATTGCACACAGACTTAGTCCTTTTGGTGAACACACAGCTATATTTTTAAGAACAGGAACTTTTTCCTGTCTTGTTTGTCTTTGCCATTCTGGAACTTTGAGTACAGATAAGCACAAAATTGGAGTTCAGTCAATGTTGCATAGTTGGATTCACAAATAAGTTCATGGTAGTCACCCTATGACCGAAATTTAGCTTTGTTAATGCCAATAGAGATATAATCAAGATGCTAAAAGTCAGGAAAGAGACAGTGTGCCTGACAAGTAAGGGTCCTCAATGTTTATTGTGCATAAGGATGACCTAGCATTTTCGTATAAGCTAAGTTGTGGCCATAAGGCAACTACCGTGAACTCATTTGTGGAATCAACCATGCAACAATTTAGTTACTGTTGAAATGTCTTTGAATGAATAAGTGAATGATTTAGGACTATCTGTCCATGATATGTGCCTCTTCTTTACTTTGTCAATGCCAAAACTGTGTAAATGAGTGTGTGCATACATAAAAAAGAATATATACTAGATATCTATTCGATATATCATATATAATGGTTGCTTTAAGCACTCACAATGGTTGCTTTAATGGTTCACTCATAAGCTCTAACTACTCCTCTGGTGTGAATCAAAACAAAGTAAGAAATGTGGACACAAAGTTGAAATTTACACATAAGTTGAAATTTATGACCCGCAAGAGGTCAGAATAAAGAATTTGAACCTTACTTGAGATACAGAGGGCTGGCTGGGAGAGGTCCAAAGGATATTAACTGGTCAGGTAAATGACTCTGAAATTCTGTTCCACCATATCTAATTCCACGATTTACCCAAGATCAACAGAATAGAACAGGAGAGCTCTGGAGGCTGAAATTAGGTGGCTACCCCAGGAACAGAAAAGGACGTTTTTCTTTCCTGCTTGAGTCCAAATTCTGTCATTCACAGGAAAAGGCAGCTGGTAAGGAGAGGATGCTGGATGCATTGCAAAACCCAGCTTATACATGTATATGGGGAAAGAGGCAGTGCTTAAATAAACTTGGACTGGAAGTAACCTACCTGGCAGGGTAGTGAAAGGCTAAAGTTTCAGGGTTGTAGAGAACCAGGGAGGAAATGGAAAGGGCCTTGGGAAGGCCGGGAGGCAGGAGGTAATTCCTCTATGGAATGAATGAGATCATTCGGAAGCCCAAATGGCTCCTGCTTCTTAAATACATGACTGCTAAGGACATTCAAGAGAGACTATTTGAGGCCAAAATCACTGTTCAATTCCAATAGGCTAGCAAAAAAACTGTATAACTCAATAAAGAATCTCAGTCAAAACCGTTATTTGAATTCAGATAGGCAATGCCACCACATGATGGACTACAGTTTTTACTTTCTCATGGAGTGTCCAAGATCTGGAAGCCTTAGCTGGAGAGAGATGTTCAGGGGTTGGTTAGCTCAGAGAACATAGTACAGTAAAGAGAAAGTCCCGCCATGAAATTTCTTGATATAAAATGGTGAAGTAGAGAGGTGGCAAATCATAAGAAACTTTATATGCCAAGTTCAAACACCTTGTCTGTTATTTCTTCTCTGAAGCCTGTTATTATTCTCTCTGGAAAACATACTGAGAATTCTGATCAATCAAAAAGCTATGTATTCACTATCTTCAATTTTATGTGCATAGATTAGAGAGTGGTTAATCCATTGTGCTGGTCAAGAAAACCCTTCCTGCCTGACCAGGCGGTGGCGCAGTGGATAGAGCATCGGACTGGGATGCCAAGGACCCAGGTTCAAGACCCCGAGGTTGCCAGTTTGAGCGTGGGCTCATCTGGTTTGAGCAAAAGCTCACCAGCTTGGACCCGAGGTCTCTTGCTTGAGCAACGGGTTACTCGGTCTGCTGAAGGCCCATGGTCAAGGCACATATGAGAAAGCAGTCAATGAACAACTAAGGTGTCACAACAAGAAACTGATGATTGATGCTTCTTATCTCTCTCAGTTCCTGTCTGTCTGTCTGTCCTTCTTTCTGACTCTCTCTCTGTAAAAAAAAAAAAGAAAGAAAGAAAGAAAAGAAAGAAAACCCCTCTTTTTCTGTCTCCCACCTTCCTATTCTACTATCAGCCAGTCTTCACCAAAAGAAAATAAATTTTGGAGCTGTATGTCAATAATCAAGGGGGGCAGGAATATGTCAATCCTATTGAAGTTGTTGAATTTGGGAATTTGGGGTAAAAATAGTAGTAAAAGAAAAACTGAGGTTTTGCTCACTAAAGTTTGAGCAGCCAAATAATTTCCTAAGAATTATTTATTTTTAAGGCCCTGTATTTTATGCAATTTCTTTAGACACATACAAAATGTGGGTGAGCCACATTGTCCGCTGCACAGAGACTCTGAGGTGTCTTAAGGAAACTGTGAGCTCTGCCCAGAATATTGTACAATGCACTCAAAAATCAACCAGTGGATGGCATATGAAAAGGCCCCAGGAGCCAATGTGAAAAAGTTCCCAATGGCCAAAGCTGGAATAAAATAGATAATTATAGCATTGAATAAAACCCAAGGAATAAAATAAATATCAATGAGTCCATAGTGATTTAAATAAATGTTTGCCTAAATAAATAAATAAGGGAAAGGGGACAAACCTTTCTAACAGAGAAATTCCAAATAATAAATGTAGAAGGAATCAGAGAAATAGAACATCACCATTAGAAGACCACAGTAAGAGTTGCTATAGGGAAGATCCATGGATGAATGGTAGAATCAGAGGGAAAATTTTAAGGAGACTCAGGAAATTTACATAACCTTGAGATATCTCTCCTGAAATACTTATTAATTGTTGTGGTGGTGTTTACAGATATCCACAAATTCTTTGATACGTCTCTCTCCAGGAGGTGAAGTTTACTTTCTTTCTCCATGAGTGTCAGTTGGATTTAATGACTTGTTTAAAACAAATAGAGTATGGGAAAGTAAAAATAGTAGCCTGCCTTTGGTAAGGTACTGGCTTACCCAAGCGATCAAGTTTAACTTCATCATTAGCAAGTCACGTTCACATCATGCAGACACCAATATGATGTGATGAAGAGGCACTTCACTTCCGTGGTATTCTTCCCCAAAATTCATAACGCCTAATCATGAGAAAACAATAGACTAACTCTAACTGAGAGACATTCTACCTGGCCAGGATTCTTCAGCTTTCACCTTAAAAAACAAGAAAGAGAAGAAGAAATTAAACCTAAAGTAAATGAAGAAAGGAAATAACAAAGAACATAACTCAGTGAAATTCAAAACAGAAAAATAATAGAGAAAAACAATGAAACCAAAAAGCTGGTTCTTTGAGAAAGTAAAAAACAAAAAATAAAAAATAAAAGAACCTAACTAAAGTGATCTAGAAAATAAAAAGTTGTAAATGCAATTATATATATCAAGGATGAGGAAGATAATATTCAAAGGATAATAAAGGAATAGTATAAACAACTTTTTTCTAATGATTTTAACAACTTTGATGAAATTAACAAATTTCTTGAAAGACAAAAACTTTCAAAACTCACCCAATAATAAATAGACAACCTGAATAGCTCTATATCTATAAAAATAAATTTAATTTTAGGTTAAAAAATTTCCAAAAATAAAAACTCAAAGCATAATTACTTTCTTGGTAAAATCTATCAAATGAAAGGAAGAAATAATATCACTTCTACTAATTATCTTGCAGAAGCTTGAAGAAAAAATAATTTTTTTCAGTTTGTTTCATTAAGTTAGTAGCATTACCTAGATACCAAACCCAAATTAAGAGATTAGTTAAAGGTAAAATGTTAAAGCTTTGCTTCAGACATCAAGAACAAAGCAAAATTTCTGCTCTTCACACTTCTATTCAACATTAGAGGCTCTATCTAGTACAATAGGGCAAAAAAAAAATTAAAGCATCTAGATTTTATCTGTATCATAAAGAAAGAAATAAAAAAGTTTTATTTACAGATGACATAATTGAGTAGAAAATCTCCTGTAATCTACAAAAAAAGTTAGTAGAGCTAATAAATGAGTTTAGCAAAATTGTAAGAAACAAAATTAATATACAAAATTGTATTCTTTTATTTATTTATTTTTAACAGAGACACAGAGAGAGAGACAGAGAGAGGGACAGATAGGGACAGATGGACAAGAAGGGAGAGAGAGATGAGAAGCCTCAGTTCTTCGTTGTGGCTCCTTAGTTGTTCATTGATTGCTTTATCATATGTGCTTTGACCAGGAGGCTACAGCAGAGAGAGTGAACCCTTGCTCAAGCCAGAGACCTTGGACTCAAGCCAGCGACCTTGGGCTTCAAACCAACGACCTTTGGGCTCAAACCAGTGACCATAGGGTCATGTCTATATTCCCATGCTCAAGCCAGCGACCCCATGCTCAAGCTGGTGAGCCCACGCTCAAGCGGGAAACCACAGGATTTCAAACCTGGGTCCTCCTCGTCCCAGTCCGAGCTGTATCCACTGCACCATCACCTGGTCAGGCCAAAATTGTATTCTTAAATATCAGCAATGTATAATCAAAAGTGAAATTAAGAAATAACACCATTTATAATAGCATCAAAAATATAAAATGCTTAATAATGATTTTGACAAAATACTTGCAGTGCTTATACTACAAAGCATTGTTGAGAAAAATTAAAGAAGCTAAATAAATAGAGCTGTATACATTGTCCATGGGTCAGAAGACTGAATTTTGTTAAGATATCAGTTCTCTCCTAAATTAGCCTGTAAATTCAATCTCTTTCAAATCAAAATCCCAGCAGACTATTATGCAGAAATTGGCAAGTTTATTCTAAAATTCATCTAAAAATAAAGTTCCTTTTTCACTAAAATAGCCCAAACAACTTAAACGTACAGAATCTTACACTACCTGACTTCAAGACTCAATATAAAGTTAAAATAATCAAGAGTGTTTTGTTGGCATAAAGATAGAGACATAGACCAGTAAAACAAAAGGAAAAGTCCAGAAATAGACCCATACATATATAAACAATGGATTTTTGACAAGGTGCAAGGTAATTTGGTAGAGAAAATATAATCTTTTTAATAAATGATGTTGACACAATTGGACATTCATATCGAAAACAATGGACTTTATTTTATACCTCATGCCATATACAAAAACTAACTTATAGGAGATCATAGACCTAAATATAAAATGTAAAATGATGAAAATTTTACAAGAAAATGAAACTTCGTGACAAAGATTTTTTAGATATAACAGCAGAAGTATCATCTATAAAAGTAAAAAGTGATAAATTAGAACATCAAAATATAAAACTTCTATCCTTGAAAGACACTTTTAAGAAAATGCAAGGACAAGGCGTAGATAAGGAGAAAATATTTTGACATCACATATCAGATATGCCAAGACTACATAGAAAATATTTTTAAATCATTAATAAGAAAACAAAAATTTTAAATTAGCAAAAGATTTGAATGACACTTAGGCAAAGAAGATATAAAAATGGTTAATAGGTGCATGAAAAGATGTCCAATACTATTCGTCAGTATGAAATGCAAACCAAAACCACAATGAGATACTATTACATGCCCATTAGAATGGCTAAAATTAAAGACTGACTATATCAAGTGTTGATGAAGCTGTGCAGCAACTGGAACTCCCATACGCTGCTAGTGGAAATGTAAAATGGTACAATCAGTTTGGAAGGAAGTTTAACAGTTTCTTACCAAATTAAACATATGATTTAGTCATTCTACTGTTAGCTATTTATGAAAGATCAGTTGAAGCACGTTATCTATATAAAGACATGTACACATATGTTCATAGCGGCTTTATTAGTGATAACCAAAAAATATATAACAACCCAAATGTACCTCATTAAATACATAAACAGGTCACATTATATATACATGCAATAGACTAGTACTCAGCAATAAAAAATAAACTATTAACATACACATCATCATAAATGAATCTCAAAAAGATATGCTGAGTAAAAAAAACTAGACGACAAAGAGTACATACTGTAAGATTCTATTTAGAAAAAAATTCTAGAAAATGCGAACATCTACAGTGACAGAAAACAGTTCAGCTGAGGCTGCCTGAGGAGGAGGTGGCAGTGAGAGGGAGAGGTGCTATTCAAAGGCACCACAGGAAACTTTGGAAGGTGAAGAACGTGTTGATTATCTTGATTATGGTGTTGGTTTCACGGGGGTCTACATACAGAGGTGGGCAAACATAGGTTTACAGTTGTGGGTACACAAAACAGTCTACTCTTGTACTATCATATGTTAATTATTATATTATTTTCCATACAAACAACAGCACACCTACTTTCACCCCACCCTGTCTAGCAATTTGTGACTTGAAATGTGTGTAATTTGTTGCATGTCAATTACACACTAAAAAGAAAAGAACGTATCATATAATCACCGTCTCAATTCTCATAGAACCAGAAAGGAGCACCCAGCAACAAAAAGATTTACTAATTATAGTTCTAGATAAAGTAGCCCTCTACTGCACTTCAAGCATATGATGATCTCATAGAGATCTTCCAGAATTTCTCGGATGTTCGGCCTCCTATCTTAAGTTGTCCTTTTTGCAGACAGGGATTGTGTCTGCCCTTCCATGTGCACTTCCCTAACCTCTGTGGGTCCCTGCCCTGTCCACATTAGGCAGCAGTACTCCAGGAGCCACCCAGTGCTTACCCTAATGTAAGTTATCTATAGTGAGTGGAAAGTATTGAACGATATGGTCCCCTGGACATAGCGAATTATTCCACAGCAGTATTGCTGTGAAGATAGAACGCCAACTACTAGCAGTCCACTGTAAGTTAGTAGGAGAATTAACGCCATCCTAGAAGTATGACCCTAAGGATGTACTGGAAAACAGCTGCTGGAACTCGTACGGAACCCTTACCATGATTAAGAGGTCAACAAATTCTGGCCAATACACCACAGCATCTGCTTTGAAAAAACTTAGCACGCACGACAGTGGCAGTTCTTCCTCATGGTGGTATTCTGGCTTTTGGAAGCATCCTAAGAATCTGAGCAGAGTTGAGCATGGATTTAAAACCCGATGAACTGAAAAGTGAGAAGACTGAAGGGACCCACACCCGCTTATGATCTGCAGCCAGGGAGCCTTCTCAGTTTACAGTGACCTCCACATTTCTGAACTCAGAGCGTTCTTTAGCTTCTCCACTATTCCCCTGGTCAGACAATGATATATCAGGCATTGCCTGGTGCCGGAATTGTTGTCTAGTGCAATGCCATGCTCTTGAAATTCAACCTTTCGTATTCATTCACTCACACAATATATATCCACTAAGTTCCTACCATGGCAGAGCACTTTGTTGTGTACCGGAGTAACCAGGGTGACAAAGACCAGCACTACCCTCGTGGAGGTGAAGGTCAAGAAGGGGAGACTTTAAATAACATTACATGGTAAGTGATCTCATCATAACTGGCAAGAGTGAAAGGTACAGTTGGCAGGGGAAGCTGATAGTGAGGGGCCTGAAGGGTCTGAAAAATCGCAGGATACTTTCTGGAGAAAGGGACATCAAAGCTATGCTCTCAGGGATGTAGAAGAGTAATCTGGGGAAATCAGAGGCGGGAACTCCCGGCTGTGGGAGATGGGGTGGGAGCATGGCATGAGGAATTAAGAGGAAACCCGTGAGGTTGGTACAAAGAGAGGGAAACAGGGGAGGCAAACAGACACCCGGTAATGAGAGTCTTATGGGCTGTGCTAAGGATTCAGGGAGAATCTTTATTACATTATAAACTCCCTAAAACACAGGGTTTACATCGTCTTAACACAAAATAGACTCACCACCAGAAAAGTCCACCTGCAAGCAATGATCTTAAACCTTTGTTCAGACTACTGTAGGATACTTAACTAGGGTTGATCACTTAAGAATCTTTTCTAAGATGCTTGACTCCACAATTTTATTCAGTGCAGTAATCAAACATCAGCAAATATTTTCTGCTGATCAATCAGCTTTCAGGGTAAAATCGAATAACTTACTGTCTAGAAATGAGAATAAGAAAGTCATGAAGCTGAAGAAGAAAGGTGGACCCATCCGAAGAAGCTTGTGCAGGGCCATGCAGGGTGAAGAAAAGGCCGGGTCAGAATCCAGGCATCGCAGGCTCTTCCCTAAACCCTCCTGACTCTAAGGATGGTCCTTCAGTGCTGTGACATGGTTTAGCTTCATTTTTTCTTATGACACTTCCAAGACAACAAACAAAATTACTAGAGGGTTCAAGTTTGTTGGATTCCACCTAATTTAAGTTGTTTTTAGAGGTGGTTTAGGTGAAAGAGCTAAAGTGGAATTGGAAGGAAGGAGGAGCATTAAGGGGGTAAAAGGTGAAATTTACTGAGAAACTGCTGGGGGCCACACACAATTCCAGGCACTTGCCACCCTACTTATTTCTCTCCTTAGCCTTGTGAGATCAGTATCATCAGCCCCATGTTACTGATGAGGAAACTGGGCCTTGTAGTAGCTTATGCAAGACCAAAAGGATAGGAAGTAATTTGAGAAATAAATCTGGAATTCCGATGCAGATCAGTGTGGCTCAGAAGCAATGTTTTCCCTGTTATCTTGTGCCGGTTCCGAAACTGACCAGGTTGAGTCCCCATGCACTGATGGGATTACCTTATACATGGGGGAATTTGTCTGCTGACGGCGGTTGCTCTAAAAGGCAGGACCCTCAATGCTAGACACCCCAGGGGATACCAACTCCAAAGGGCTCACGGGGATGCTTATCCTGAAGGAATGTGGCTTTCTGCACTTGGAATGATATGGTCTGCAGTGTATTAGGCCCAAAGCGAGAGGTGACAAAGACAGGGAAAATCCTAAAACCACTTTGTCCTCAAAGGAGGGTGGTTCTTAACTCATTGGAACGTTCTGACTTCGCTGGAAGCTTGTACTTGCCCAGCCCACAGAGCTGCTAAAAGCAAAGCCTCTCTGTCACTCAGCTGGCCTCCTGTGTCCCCAAGCATCAGGCATCTCTCTCAGCTCTGTCCTCTTCAACTTCCCTAGAAGGAGCATAGATCATGCTGCACAGCAGGACCCAGAACTGAGATGTTATTTCAGAGAAGAACAAGAAAGGGATGAGGCATGTGTTACTCAGAGAGAAAATGAATCACGACTTCTTTGTTTACTTGGAAATCTCTAATTTGCTTCTTCCCATCTACCCAATCTTTCCAAGAGAAAGCATTCCATTTATGTTCCATGAA
The DNA here is from genome assembly GCF_036850765.1 of Saccopteryx bilineata. NCBI lineage: Eukaryota > Metazoa > Chordata > Mammalia > Chiroptera > Emballonuridae > Saccopteryx > Saccopteryx bilineata. The sequence goes on along the minus strand of NC_089494.1, from coordinate 19,203,122 downwards.
TGTCTGAGAAAGGAACAAAGTGTCTGTTTTCTCCTTTATCCAGAGAATATTTCTCGTATTTGGTCTACTCAAGCATTAGGCAGACAAGAATTTTGTTTTTAATTAATTCACCCTTCCAGGTATTTAAAGCAACCCAGAACCCACACATATGCTATCTTTTATTGGAAATGTAACTTAACTTTGGAACTAAGGGCCAAACATAACCAACTTAGTGATCAAAGAAAAGCCTTTCTACTAGAATCCTTGGATTTCTCCTGTTTTCTTCTACCTTAAGGTACACAAGGATTGAGATGCAGGTAGAGGCTCAAAGTGACCAACATAGAAGCTTGAGCAAAAAGCGATGATTAGGGATAAATTCCTGAGAGCAAAAGAAAAAGAGAAGTTATGTGGTCATAAAAAGAACATTGGTTGGAGAGCAAGGCATTATGGGATTTGGCCAGAAAGCATCTGATTTGGCCTTTAAAGTAACTCTGTTGATGACATTCTGCTATACCTGATGTCCCATGAGTTGGAGAAACTGGAAGGGAAGAGAGAAGGGTTCAGAAGACAGAGAACACAGGGAGCCAGGTGAAGCTTCAAAATAAACAGATTAACAAGAGATACAAGTTTGATGGACAACACAAGGAAGAACACCTGGAAAAGAGAGGCCAGGAACTGCACCCAAAAAAGAAAATACTTTGGAATCAGAAATAGATTACGTTGGTTGAACTTACAGCTAGACAAGACCTGAGCCAACCCCTAAGGAAGCCCAGTGTTGGCAGAAGAAAAGAGAGTAGAAAGAGAAGATAGAGCTGTCTTCCTGCTCTGGGCCTCAGAACTCCCATCTCTCTTCAAAGCAAGCAGAGACACCCAGCTAGTGTGGAGGCAATATCTGTTCAAGTCTTGTGGCTCATTAAGAAGACAAACTTTTATCTATAAATGTTAAGTACTATGATCTGAATGAAGAGGCATGAACCCGGCATGAGACTTCTGTACCAGGAACCAGAGAAAGCTTGCACTTAATGAAAATTTAGAATGACAAAACCTGGTGGAATGGTGGGTGGGGTGGGGAGAGAGAAAAGAAGAATGAAAAAGAATTATCTCTGGAGGTAATAGTTGACTGTCTATGGGAATGTTGTAACTCAAAGTTCAGAGGGCAGGAAGACAAGGAGACTCACCCTCCCAAAGGGTGCAGAGTGGCTCTGCCAATGACCCTGGGCTGACCCGTCAGTGACTCTTGCTCTGTGCCACACCTGGGTGGACTGGCCGTCACTTGCTGCTAGCAGGAGACTCGGTGGGATTTATGAGATGAGCTAGTGGGATGTTCTTGGCAAGCCAAAGCTAGAAATGTACAGTACTTTATCTCCTGCAGTGATGTTTTAAGAAAAGGAGAGATGGGAAATGTCTACATCAAGTAGAACCCCAGCCACTGGTCAAGGACAGTGGCCTCTCTCTGGAGCTACATCAAAGGCACAGCTCTGTCTGCTCCCTGTGGCCGCTGTGAATCCTGCCCTGGGAGTTCAGCGGTTTACACACCCACTGCCGGTGCTCTCTAGGGACTGTCAAAGAGGATGAGCTGGGGCTGCTGGGGAAAGTGCCACTGCTTCTTCCCTAGCTTCCTTTCCTGGACGCTTCCTCACCACTCAGACAAGATGCAAGGGCTTCAATGGGGCTAGAAACTAAGGGAATGTCTAGTAGGAGCACTGGACTGGAAGTCAGGAAACTGGACCTACCGTCTGCAGCCATAGAGCTAAGAGGCCTGGAAAATGTCACTGTTCTCTCAAGTCCTTTTCTTTATAAAATGAGAAATAAATGGCATCAAAGATAAATCAATGGCATTCTTAGTGACCCTCTCCAGTGATCATGAAAATGCAGAATTGGCATTTTAAATTAGATTTATTGGGGCAACATTGGTTAATAACATAATGTAGGTTTCAGGTATATTATTCTATCTCATCTGTATGTTGCATTGTGTGCTCATCACCCAAAATCTAGTCTCCTTCCATCGTCACATATTTCCTCAGGAAGCTGGCTCAGAGCTGAAGATCTAAATTCTAGGACGTGCTCTCAGGATCAACAGCCATAGGAAAGGGAAGGAAGCTGTACTGGGCTGAAGAAGCTGAACCACGATTCAATGGCAACAAATGCCTCGGCTCATCTGTAGGGAGCCCTGTAGCTTTCTGAGCTATGTAGAATTTCAGAAAGTTGGCTGGGCCTTTATAGACCCTGTATAAATCTGTCACAGATGTGGTCTGTCTTTGGGCAGTGAGTATGAACTTGGGGAGAAAAGGCCTAAAATGCAGGGGCAAGTCTCGGAGAGGGACTCAGCTGCAAGCAGCCAGCCAGCAGCACTGGCAGCCTCTGGAGGAATAGAAGCTGCTGTGTGACGGTTCTGGATGGCACAGCACAGAACCCACTACCTTTGTTAAGTAGTTTATAGTGTGACAAGCATGTTCTGTGCCAGCTACCTCCCATTTGCCCATCCAGATCATTCTCTGCCCTTCTCCACCCTGCTCCCTGCCCCTGGAGGCTGACTTGTACGGATTACATCAGCAGGCTCCCATACTCTCTGATGCCCACTTGGGTTTAGTCAATAGAGCCCTGGAAGAAGATCAGCGGGAGGAAGGAAAGTGTGGTCAGGGTGCCTGTTTCCTTGGCTCCATCTCTACGAGGTCACCTGGGGTTGGATGCTTCCTCCAATTGAAGGCCAGTGGCTCCCACCCAAGGCCCTTTTACAAATCATTCTCTCCTTCCAGACTCTGACCACTACTTCCTCCCTGCACCCTCTGCCTTGGTGCTGTAGCAGGCCTCCCTCACGCCTATCCCTCCTTGGTATGAATGCTGAAATAACTCTATCCAGTTGACTCCTCTAAACTCTGCCCGTACCTTTGTAAAAAGAATTCTTTCTTTAGCAAACCTTTCTCAAATTATCCTAATTTAAGTGTATTTCTTCAAATGAGCCCAATTAGGTTTCTCCTAGGACTCTAACAGATACTTTTGACATACATTAGCTCACTTTTTTCTGTCATCCTATGAATCAAATATACTTATCCTCACTTTAGAGGTAAGAAAGCCAAGACTCAGAAGGCGTACCTGACTCACCCAAGCTCCCAGGTTAGCAAGACGGTCCTGTTTGCTGACTCCGGTTCACAGTCTCTATCACTGTAACACCCGAGAGCTTCCCTCAGATTACTGTCTTTTCCCACCACAGCCCAGGAAAAGGAGGAACGCCTGTGGTGTTCAAGCCACAGAACTTCCTAAAATTGAGCATGAGGGTGAAAGGGGGTCCATGTGGGGCACACAGAGGGCATGTCTTTCTTTTCCATCCTAGAACTACAGAAGGAAGGGGACAGTTTACTTTATGATTCTTGCCATATCCAGTCTTCTGGAAAACTTAAATCTCTCTTCACAATTACCTTTCTCAATTAGAAAATTAGGCTATTTCAGAACCCAGCTCTGCTCCAATCAGCTGCTTGACGCTGGTCTGGTCTCATGACCTTGGGTCTTTGGTTTCTTTATCTGCATAAAGTAAGATGATTAACCATGGGAATCCCAAGCTCCCTTCCATTCTGTGTTTCTATGAGCTTGTTGTTCTCCTTGCTTCTGTTATCCTAGAAACAGACAACGGTCATGCGGATAAACACTCATACAGACAATTACTAGTCTCATCCCTGGGAAAAAGAGCAAGGCGCTCAGATGGCGCTATGCACAAAGACTCACTTGTTAGCTCCAGGGGGCCCTTCGAAAAGTTTTGTCCAGACTCTTTTTTTTTTTTAACTGGGATAGCAGTTAAGCCCAAATGAGAAAATGAAGATGTCATTTCATTTTGCATTGCTTCCAAAGTCCCTGTGTATGGCATATTTCTAGGCTCTCACTCCCATCCGGGGTGGTGTCCCTATTTTCCTGATCAAAAGCAGATGGATCCTCCCTAAACAAAATATCTTTTGTCCTGTTTTGCCTACATTGCTTACATCACTGACCAATCTTCCAGCCCAGTGAACAGCTAAGAATGAGACGTTTCTCTGTAATATTACCACCGCTATGGAGAGTTTTTGATCACTGAAACAGCAGCCACAAGGCAGGGAGAAGAAAATGCTTGTTCTTCCCTTTCTCTGCTCCTATTTCTAGATTTCGGGGGGGGGGGGATGGGAATTTAGAAAACCTGGTTCTACTAGCAGTCCACCCACTAACTTTGAGCAATTCACTTTTTTTTCCCTAGACCTCATTTTATTATTCATTAAAATAAATAAATGGGTAGCATTTTCCTTCCTAGTTCTAACTTCCCATGAACATATAAGAATGAATAGGATTTCGGTAGATAGATTTGGACAGAAGGCTTAAGTTCCCCCCAGAAAACAAGAACGGAAGAGACACTTGGATGTTAATATGATAGTTTACAGGGAGGTACAATCTCAAGGCAGCAAATGTAAAGGAAAAGGACATGAGACAAGGAAGAATGAGAAGCAAAGGTGATGTGTTACTGCCTTAGCCTACTAGGGTAGCTATAACAAAACACCACAGGCTGGGTCACTTATAAAGGACATAAACTGATTTCTTGAACTTCTGGGAACTGGAAGGCTAAGTTTAAGGTGTCAGCACGGTCGCCGTCTCAAGAGAACTCCTTCTTCCTGACTCACAGTCAGGGCCTTCTTGCTGTGTTCTCACATGGTGATAGGGGCTAAGCATCTCTCTGGAACCTCTTTATGGCACTAATCCCATGCATGAGGTCTCCTACTCTTAATGCCATGATTTACACACCTCCCAAAGGCCCTACCTTTTAAAGCCAACATTTTGTGGGGGTTATGATTTCACCACATGAATTGGAAGAAGGGGGAACATTTATATCATAGCAATTATCAACCTCGCCACAGCTTTACATTCTTCAGAGAAACCCAAAATGTCACTCTATCACAGTGGACATCTCTATGCGTGTTGTATAGCAGTAGTCCCCAATCATTTTTGGACCACAGACCAGTTTAATGTCAGAAAATATTTTCACGGACCGGCCTTTAGGGTGGGACAGATAAATGTATCACGTGACCGAGAAAAGCATCAAGAGTGAGTCTTAAGACCGATGTAACGGAGGGAATCTGGTCATTTTTTAAAAATAAAACATTGTTCAGACTTAAATACAAATAAAACGGAAATAATGTAAGTTATTTATTCTTTCTCTGCGGACCGGTACCAAATGGCCCACAGACCAGTACCGGTCCGTGGCCCAGGGGTTGGGGACCACTATTGTATAGGAAAAGACAGCACCTTGGAGAGAAAAAAAAAAAAAAAGCTAAAATCTATCTGCAAACACCTCCTATTTTCTCTCTTTTCTCTCTTTGATTGGTCAAAGTTCTGTTATTGGGGAGTTAGCCCTCCTGCTCTCCTGGATCACATCATCTGAACCCTTCAAAAGTCAGTGGGGTAGCCTTCAACCTGACCGTGCTGCACCCGACTTGGCGAGGGGGAAGAGCCACGGAGCTCAGCGTTCGCTGGTCCGCCTCCTGCAGCAGAGCACGGGATCTCCCAGAGCCTTCGTCCTGGCAGAGGCAGGCAGCTGAGAGTTTGGAGATCATGCGAATCAGGAGGCACAGAAGCCATATCAGAAGGATAGAGATCGAGAGGGTGAAAGGTGACCTGGAAGAGAACTCAGGTACCTTTATTCAATAAATGTTTTCCAAGAAATTTAAATACAGAGTAACAAAAACTTGCCTTCTGCCCAAGAAACACACACTCAACTGGGGCAGGGGGGGGGGGGGGAGGGCAGACTTCTTTGGAACAGACAATTGCAGCAAAGTAATAGATCAATACAAATGGCCAAACCGAAGCAAGGACGCTGGGACAGAATAAGGCCTGAAAACCCAGGCTGTTCATTTCTAATGCAATATGCTTGATTTACTGCCTCTCTCTCAAAGGCACAGAAGTGGTTTAGAGTTTTTTTTTTTATTATTCATTTTAGAGAGGAGAGAGAGAGAGAGGGAGAGAGAGAGAGAAGAGAGAAGAGAGAGGCAGGGGGGAGGAGCTGGAAGCATCAACTCCCATATGTGCCTTGACCAGGCAAGCCCAGGGTTTCGAACCGGCGACCTCAGCATTTCCAGGTCGACGCTTTATCCACTGCGCCACCACAGGTCAGGTCGGTTTAGAGTTTTGAAAGGTGTAGATTTAGAAGGTCCAGAGGCGTGAAGGCCTGACTGAACCGGACCCCTTGACTCTGCACAAATTCTCCTACAGATCAGAATGACATGCCAGGGACTGGGTGGGTGTGGAGGTGAAGGGGGGAGGAAGTGTCAGGGAACTCTGTGAAGACAACCTATTTGCTAAAAGGAGCCCAAAGGGATCAGTTTAATTGAAGTTAAAGATATTTTGAGGAAGGTAAGAGCCTAGCTAGAGGTTCAGCCAAGAGGTGTCTGTTCCCCCTTTGAAAATGAGAAGAGTTGAACAGGATCTGTATGGATGAGTTGATAAAAAAAAAAAAAAAAGTCCTTTGAAGTGGACAGGGATCTTTTTATAGCCTCAGAATAACTTAGCCCTGGGTGAGGGAAGAGAGCTTTTCTTATTTATAAGCGTGGAAGGTTGTGAGCCATCTCCCTCCAATTGAATTCCGTCTGACTTGGCCATGAAGAGAGAGAGATTGGCCTGGTGTCCTTGTCTAGCTGAGAGAAGATAAATCTGGCAGGCCTTCACACAGCGGAGCACAGATGAATGGCCCCGGGAAAGGCCCTGGAGTGCTGCTTTACAGAGATTAGAAAGACGGGCACAGAACATAGGCTTGGGGCACCCCCCTCCGCCAACCACCTCACCTACCCACACTAGATAGACTATGGCTTAAACTTTAGACAGAATTTAAAAATCAACAGCAATGCCAAGAAATAACGGCAGTGAAAATCATTGTTATGGATTGCTTACTATGTGTCAGACGCTGTGTGTGCAATATCTCATTCATTCCTCTTAACTGAGGAGGTAGGTATTATTTTTATTTTCATTTCATATTCCACAAAATTGAGTTTCATTCATGTATGAGCGAGTTTAAGCAACTTGTTCAAGCTGAGTGCCTCGCAGGTCAGCACCTACATAGATAAAATTGTTAAGTAAATGTGAAAGGAGCATGAGGTGACCTTTGGTTACAAACATCAAAGAGTAAAACTCCACTCCCATATTATCAGCACTCAAGTCTCTCGGCTAACCAACTGAACAAGTTGATCTAATCTTCACTCAACAACTAGTTCAGAATTCTGGACATGGGAACATTTTGCCAAAGGTTTAAGATTCAGCTTTCCCCAGACTCCTGAGTCCTGTATTGCCCTACATTTGAAGAAAAGAAGAAACTTGGAGATAAGAAACTGCAGTAATAAACGTGCCCTCAAGAAAGAGTTACCTGAACTCTAGTCTAACTGGAAAGGGTTGACCACCCCTCTTCATTCCCATCAAAGATAGAAATAGGAATTTGGGGACCTAAATGACAGTTGAATTCAACTTGACCTGATATTTAAGCTCTTTGCCAAAATCATAAGCTATATAACTCCCAAACCTGGCCCATGCTCCTATAAAGACAGTTAAATGATGATATTTGAAGCTATGGAGAAAGGCAAAGAAGTCAGGGGACTTTGGGTTTAAACTCAGTTTCACCGAAACTCATCTAATGACCTTTTCAAAGGTGTTCTACCTTGCCCTGGCTAGATAGCTCAGTTGATTAGAGTGTCTTCCCAATACACAAAGGTCACCTATTCGATCCCAGGTCAGAGCACATACAAAAACAGATCGATATTTCTGTCTGTCTGTCTCTCTCTCACTTCCTCTCTCTCTAAAATTAAATTTAAAAAAATGTTTTTAATGTTATAAAGTTACTCTACCTTCCTTCTATAGAATGAGAGAATTAGAACAGCTGATCTCTAAGGGGTCTTCTGTTACTCTCATTCTGAGTCTTGGATGGTGATCCTTGCCTTATAAACCTCATAGATGCTGTAGTGAGAATCAAATTTAATAAAAGGACAGGGGCGGGGGCGAAGCGAGAATGAACTCTTGAAAGGTTTTGTATTATACAAGTACAGAGGACAGTGTGTCCTCAGTCAGCCATCTCTCCTGCCTACCATCCCTGAGATACCACACAAACGAGGCACCGAAGTTCTGTGGTGAGAAAGTCTCTCCCATTCTCCTTTCAGATGGAGCTTTGGCTCTTGAGGCCTACAAAGATTGCCTCCTGTCTGCTAGATACACAGGAGTTCAAAGTATACTAGACCCCCAAGTTTAGAGCACTAGGGTTCCACCTCTGATCCCTCTCCCTCAACCCCTTCCCTACTACAGACATCCAAGCAAACGGCATTTGAAGAAAAGCCCTGGTAATGGACTTTCAGGACACATTTGGAGCTGAAAGGGACTAGAGAGCTTTTTCTAAGTTCTGGGCTTAAGGCATGTGCTAATTGGTCTGGCTCTAGCTATGAAATAAATTGCTATCATCATTATTTTATTCTCTGAAGGAGACAACCCCAGGTTAGTATTTCAAAGAAGAATGAGTCACTGGAAAGGTTTAAAAGAACCCACTAATTATTTATTTAAAGGAAAACCCTAACTCCGGGGAAAGGAGTGAGGAGGCCTCCCTGCCCGTGAAGATGAAAGGGCCGAGCCACCTGGGCTGCTCCGGGAGGCCCAGAAACAACAAGAGTGCCCCTTGTACTTGCAGAGTGGATTCCCCTGCAGAGGCCCTTCCACAGACATTATGTCACTGACCTGAATTCCTAGCAGAGGAGCAGCCCACTGCAGGCTTCATCACCCCTCTCTCTCTGCCCCACCAGGATGTGAGGAGGCCAAGGAAACACAAGTCAGTGTTAAGAATCGATGGGAGTTTTTCAGTTGGTTGTGGACTCAGCATATAGACAGGTGTCTAATCATCCTGACCAGCCCAAGTTGGGAGCTATCTAGCCACCTTCTTCAGTGGCTTTCACACAGGATTGGATTTTATTCTAATAGATTTCTGTGAAGAATCCCAATAGTTAAAACAGAAGAGGCCCTGGCCGGTTGGCCCAGTGGTAGAGCATCGGCCTGGCGTGCAGGAGTCCCGGGTTTGATTCCCGGCCAGGGCACACAGGAGAAGCGCCCATCTGCTTCTCCACCCCTCCCCCTCTCCTTCCTCTCTGTCTCTCTCTTCCCCTCCCTCAGCGAGGCTCCATTGGAGCAAAGATGGCCCGGGCGCTGGGGAGGGCTCTATGGCCTCTGCCTCAGTTGCTAGAATGGCTCTGGATGCAACAGAGTGACGCCCCAGATGGGCAGAGCATCGCCCCCTGGTGGGCGTTCCGGGTGGATCCCGGTCGGGCACATGCGGGAGTCTGTCTGACTACCTCCCCATTTCCAACTTCAGAGGAATACAAAAAAAAAAAAAAGAAGAAGAAGAAGAAGATCAATCCTACAATAAGTTCAGATTTTTAACATTTACTCAGTATCAAGTTCATCACTGAGAACAATAAAGTTCATCTGATGACTACAAAAATTTGCAGCCGGTCATCTGGAGCTCAGTGATCACAAACTTGAGGCATATTATGTTGAACACTCTAATTTTCTTAAAACTGCTAGGGTCACTTTAAGCCAATAATTTCTAGGGTACATTGGAGTAGGGGGAATGGGACTCATTGGTTCAAGAGCTTAGGTTAGTTAAGTTATGAACTAGGCCAACCTAAACATATCCAGACTATTTGTCCAAGAGGAGAAGGAAATGAAAGCTGGTGTCCAAAGAAAGAGGACAGCAGCCCAATCACAGAAAGTAAATAAGAGTATTCCATAACGGGCAACACGGAGGACGGACAAGTTCAGGAGAACATGAACCTGTCTGTACTCAAAGGCTGTATCCCAAGTGGACCTCGGATAGAGGTCCCATGAGGTTGGCCAATGACTAAGTATTAGATACTGAGACTCTGGGAGCTAAGACAAGGTCCATCAACTAAAGCTGGCACTTAGAAAATTAAACTTTAATTAGTTGTGCAGGCTTATTGAGTGGGCATTTTCAGAATAAGTCTTAAAACATTTCTGCCCAGAGGCCTTTTTATTATTTCCTGATATAACATAAAAGAAAGTGCTACCTAAAGAAAAAGAAGAGACACAAAAATGGACTTTTTTCCCACCCTGGAATCTGAGTTGAGACATGGATTTCATTAGGTGTACAAGAATTTTATTAAAAGAATAGATTATTACAATAATAAAGGCAACTCCCATTTGCTATGGTCTGAATATTTGTATTCCCTCTCCCCTCAAATCATGTATTGAAACATAATGCCCAGGGTGATGATAACAGGAGGTAAGGTCTTTGGATATGCTTAGGTCATGAGGGTGGGGTCTTCATGAATATGATTAATGCCCTTAGAAAAGAAACCAGAGTGATCCCTCACTCCTTCCACAATGTGAGTATAAGCAAGAAGTCTTGATCCAGAAAAGGGCCCTCATTCAATCATGCTGATACCCTGGTCTCAGACTTTCAGCCTCTAAAGCTGTGAAAAATAAACTTCTGTTGTTTATAAGCTACTGTGGTATTTTTACAGCAGCCCAAACTGTATAAGACACCATTCTATATACCTCAAGTGTGGTAGAACCTCAAGTTCATGTCCATTGCACCAAGATCGGCTGTCTCTGGCAACCCCTCCTCCTCAAGTTTAGTCCTTTTTCCTCTGGTGCTCAGCCCTTCCCACACCCATTGGTTCTTTCTCTTCTAGGACTCACTTTCCCTCAAACATTTTGCCTCCTGACAAAAAACACCACTGGACAGAGAGGTGTAGTCAGCATTAGTCCTGAGCAGCATTGGGGCAGGTGAATTATTTTCAAGGGGAGCTTGTCCTCTAAAGCAGTGGTCCCCAACCCCCGGGCCATGGACAGGTACTGGTCTGTAGGCCATTTGGTACCGGTTCACAAAGAAAGAATAAATAACTCACATTATTTCCGTTTTATTTATATTTAAGTCTGAACAGTGTTTTATTTTTTAAAATTTACCAGATTCCCTCTGTTATATCTATCTGAGACTCACTCTTGATGCTTGTCTCGGTCATGTGATATATTTATCCGTCCCACCCTAAAGGCCGGTCCATGAAAATATTTTCTGACATTAAACCGGTCTGTGGCCCCAAAAAGGTTGAGGACCACTGCTCTAAAGGTTACCCTACCCACATAGGGGCACATTTTAATGACAACTGGCTTCTTAGTTTATTGCAAAGGCTGATTCAGACACTTCAGCCACTTTTATTTCTATGATCCCAGTCTCCTTCTCAGTGACATCATGAGTTCTCTCAGAGTGAGGATGGTACTTTCTGCTTGATCTGCCCACTCCAGGAGCTCAGGTAGGTAATGCTCACTGACCCACATGGTAATGGCCAAGTATAACTGACCAGAACCCAAGAGGGGAGCAACTTTCGTCCCAACCTCTCTTCCTCCCAAAGGCTTCCATATGTAACAACCACCCAGGTTATTAGCAAATCCATAGGAGGTCTCAGATCTCTGAAAGGGAACCACCACTGGTTTCAATTTTCTGCAAAAGAACTAAAGGCCCAGAAGCTCCATCCCACATATGGTTCTCTTACAATTACTTCTAATCATTTCATCTTTGTCTGGTTACACCCCTGAGAAGGAACACTGCGCAGGGTCGGATGCATGAGCTCTAGCTCTGCCAGTTGACTGGATATATGGCCTGAGCGGGCCTTTCACCAGCCCTGGCCTGCATTTCTTCACCTGTAAACTAAGGAAACTGGACTCGAGCTACCTCCACACCATCTGCCTCCTCTGTAATCTTTGAGTTCCTCGCCCATGTGCAGTGGGGACTAACAACATCAGTGTTAGCACAGCCATCCCCAGGCCCTTGGAGAAAGGGTTAGAAGAAGCCAAAAGAAACAAGTGGGATGTTCAGCTGAGCTTCAAACAGGAAGATGCTATCGTTCCACCCAAGCTGAGGAGGAAAAGCATTCCAGAGAACTGAGGCAGTGCTGGGATAGGGTCCATACCCTTAAGGGCTTTGAGTAGTAAGGAGGAGGCATAGAGAATACAGAGAGCCCCCCATTCGAGTCTGGTTCCAAAATCTGGCCCAGTAAGAAATGGGAAGATGAAGTGTCTCCCACTCAGGGAAACTGATCAAGCGAGCGAGCTAGTCCAACCTCCTAGCAAGAGAGGGAATGAATGCAAGATGGGGGGAGAGGACAAGTTGACTTCTGGAATGAGTTCTGAGATACCTAGAAGCTGAGACCACCCTCAACCTGATTTCTAAGTCTAGCAAAATCCAAGAGTGATCAAGGTCCAAGTAACAATATTAAGCAAACTTCCTCTCTTGCACCCTTCTCTCTCTCCATCACCAACACCACCAACTCTACAAATCTTTAAACTCCCTCTTGCCTGCAAACTCAGCTACAGAATCTCAAAGTGGAAAGCAAGAAAACAGATCTGGCACCCAAGCTGAGTTTCTCATAAGCGAATATATTCCACATAGTAAGAGAAAGGTCAAGAAGAAACTGACACCTGACCAGGTGGTGGCGCAGTGGATAGAGCGTCGGACTGGGATGCGGAGGACCTAGGTTCAAGACCCCAAAGTCGCCAGCTTGAGTGTGGGCTTATCTGGTTTGAGCAAGGCTCCCCAGCTTGAGCCCAAGGTCGCTGGCTTGAGCAAGGGGTCACTCGGTCAAGACATATATGAGAAATCAATCAATGAACAACTAAGGAGCCGCAACAAAGAATTGATGTTTCTCATCTCTCTTCCTTCCTGTCTGTCTGTCCCTATCTGTCCCTCTCTCTGACTCTCTCTGTCTCTGCCACCAAAAAAAAAAAAAAAAGAAGAAGAAGAAGAAGAAACTGACTTTTATCAGGACTAAAGACATGGGAATAGGAGTGGAAAGTCTTTCATCTCATCCCAAAATGTGGTGCACTGAGTCTGAATTGGAGCTCCTTGTCTGGCCCTCAGGGGACAAAAACCCTGTGTCATAGTTATAAACCCACAATACTCTGGAAAAGTTCATGACATTTGTTGTAAACCTGGAAAGAATTATCGAGCTGGTCTATTGCTCCCTGATGATTTGCTGTGTGACACTGGACCTCTTACACAACTTCTCTGTGCTGGCTTTTAGTATTTATCCAAGTTCTTGGTGTGTTGGGTTCAGAGGGTGTGGGCTGCGGATCCAGTTAGTGCTGGTGATAGACTGAAAAAGAAAATACGAGCCTAAAGTAGGGTGGCCACATTGAAGTCAAACAGGGTTGGGGTCTCCTCTCCCCAAAGCCTGGCCTGCCTTAGAACAGGATGAGGATCACTAAGTTCTTTTAAAAAAAAAACAAAAAAAAACAAAAAAACAAAACAAAACCACACCTAAAATAAAGTTTTACATCCAACAACACTCAAAATAAGTTTCTTTCAACAGCAAATATTTGCGGGGGGAAATCTCTTTATGCAAACCACTGAGCTGGACCCTGGCGGAGGTAGAAGGAAGACAGGAACTCAAAGATGACTAAGGCACTGAAATCTGAGGTCCTGCACTCCACCTAGTAAAGAAGATGAACTCTTGCACAGTGACCACTAGCCAGACTGTGCTAAATGTCATCACTTATAAGTGATTTTGTCTAAAATATAAACAAAATGCAATACAAACCCAGGCAAAAGTAATTCATTTGATACCTAGGAAATCAGAGAAAGCTTTACAGAGGAGGTGCCATCTGAATTGCGTGGGATTTTGATATTCATAAAAAGGGAAAATGTCTTCCAAGTTGAATGAACATCATGAGCAAAACTTTGGCAACAGGAAATTGGCATCATGTTCAAGGAATAAGTTGATGGTTTGGGACTTCAGTCCATATTCAATGTAATCAAGAAATGTTTTTGAGTAAGGGTGTGGTAGGATTAGGTCTGCTCTTTAGACTTTCTGGCCAGGGTAAGGAACAAAGATGGAAGGGTGGAGGGACTGAGGGAGGAGACTTCTTGGAAAGTTATTATCAAAAGAAATCGCCAAAATCCTAAACGGTCAAGAAGCATTGAGATCGAAAAGATCATATTGTTTCCAGAGTGTTTCAATAAAGAACACAGAAGGCACAGGACTGGGAGAGTGAAATGGAGATAAAATTATTTTTAGACAAATTGAATCTTCCATAGTTTGATATAAAGGTCTGGAGCCCAAAATAAAAGACTCACAAGAGAAGAGTCAGGAAACTGCATTGGAGTTCGCTGTAGTGCAATTCAGACAGAGGTTAGGTCCTGAAGGCAGCACGTAAGGTCAATGTTGCGTAGAGGCAAAATGACCCTTGCAGTCCCTTAGAGAGACACCACATCTGAAACTAAGATCAAGTTGTGCCATATGTCTAGTAGAGCCAGTGAATCTTCTAGAGATGGAGGCACCATCTGGGCGCCAAAAAAGATAGTAGGCTTGTATTTTGGGGTCAATTATAGGAGAAACACTAAAAATCCATTTCCCATTACCTGTTCACTGAGTAGAATGGTGGCCAGAAACACCTGCATGAACTAAATTGTGTTCCCTCTTCAACATGGCTGGAGACAGACAGCACCCTGGGAATGTCAATAGCTGACTAAAAGAACTTGGTCAAGAAAGGAGGAGCCAAAGAAGAATCAAGAAAGAGAACTGAGGAATATTTATGTTAAGAGTTAAGTCAAGGAATAACAAGAAAGAGGAAAACTTTAAGAGAAGGCCTTCAGCGATGACAAATTCTATAGAGAAAGAAACTTCAAAGTCCTCTGATGAATTTGATACTGAAGCGTTATCTGTTAAAATATAAAGCCTCCATGAATGATGAACATAAAAGCCAAGTCATGAGAGCAAGGATTTGGGGGATAAGAAAATGAAGACATTGAGGTATATTCTTCCAAACACTTGGCCAAGGAGAAAAGAAGAAATTTTGAGAAATAGTCCAAGGCAGATGCAAGGATAAGGAAATACTTTTAAAAAGATGGGCTTGTTTGTAAAGTACCATATTTCCTCATGTATAAGATGCACCCCCAAAAATTTGGGGTTCTATAAACTGAGTGTATCTTATACAGTGATTGTAGTTTGGGGGGGGTTTTACTTTCATTTCCCAATTTTTGTGCTTGTTTTTGAGCTCATTGTTGAAGACAGTGATTCGTCATCAGACACAGGTAAGGACCAGCTAATAGATGGGAGTTTTGACAGTGATTAGGAGTTGTATGAATTTTACAATGAATAAAACTTGAGTTCAATAACTTTATGTAATACATTCTTTTTCCAATTTTGGGCCCCAAAATTAAGGTGCATCTTATAAATGAGAGTGTCTTATACATGGGGAAATATGGTAATAAAAAGTCCAGTTATTCAAAAATAGTTGTAGCAGCTAACACTTATTAAGCACTTCCTGTGTGTACTAACATTGTTAAGCTTAGTTAATCTCTTGAGATAAATACTACTATCATTCATCAGAAGAAACAGAGGATGACAAACATACCCAAACCCCACAGCTGTGTAGTGGCAGAGATAAGATTCAAAATAATTGACTGACTATGGAGCCCCACTCACACTCCTGTAAAAAAAAAAAATTAAAAAGAGGTTTCAGATGTCACATCTCAGAGAAGAAGGGAAGCATTGGCCTTGGTACAGAGCCTACCTACATTTGGTCCCATTCATTGTCAGGATGTCATTGCTTTCATTCATTCCTAGAACTTCACACATTGCATAAATGTAAAAGTATAGTGATAATCCATGTGAATGATTCCTAGAGAAATATCCTTTAGCCCTTCTGTTCAGACACCACTGAGAGTCTTCTAGATGCCTAAGCCACTAGGTCCTGACTTCACCCTACCACACTGAAACCAGAAACTGCATGGAGACTCACCTCCCAGCTACCTGAACTCAGGCCAAGAAGGAAAAGGAAGAGACCGATGAAAACAACCCACCTCCACATGCCAGAGGCGAGCTGAGGGGTTGAAAGAAACAGGTGGGGGAGCAGCTAGGGGTAGAACTTTCCCAGTCTATGTCATGGTGTGAAATTACCGATGAGAACTGAGAAATAGAGGTGACATTGGATAAAGAACCTGTGCCAAAGACTGTGGAAGAAATCAGAACCCCATAGCTTGTGGCATTGCAACCCGATCCACACATTTTTTATTGAACAAGAGGTTTCGCACTGTGTTAGACAGCTGGACCGTCTGTCTGGTTCTGTTGGAGAGACAGTGAGTGCTAAGACGTGTGGACAAGATTAAACAACAGTGTGTGTGGTATGAGGAGAGGGACGCACTGAAGGCTGAAATGGGCATGGCTATGGTCAAGGTGGAGCATGCACTCTGAAGCGTGTTGTTCTGGGGAAAAGATGAGGGGCCAAGGCATCCTGAGGGCGGGGCCAAGGGCAGAGCAGGAACATCCAAGTGGAGTTGATAAGAAGACAACCTCACCAGATTGGTGTATGAATGAATTCTGGGGAGAAGTAGCAAATAAGATAGAATTGAGAAGATAAAGAGAGGGATATAGCTTTAGATGAAGGATTAATTGTAAACAGAGTGGAAGGAGAGGGGTGGGAAGGTGTTTTGTGCCACAAATGGTGAAGAGGAAAGACTATGCAGAACAATTGCATAGTATTAGAGAGGATCCCAGGCAAGCACAGAGCACATGGAGAAAGTGCAGGGATCTAATCCAGTCTAGCAGAACAATTGTGTAGTATTAGAGAGGATCCCAGGCAAGCGCAGAGCACACGGAGAAAGTGCAGGGATCTAATCCAGTCTAGCAGAACAATTGTGTAGTATTAGAGAGGATCCCAGGCAAGCGCAGAGCACACGGAGAAAGTGCAGGGATCTAATCCAGTCTAGCAGAACAATTGCGTAGTATTAGAGAGGATCCCAGGCAAGCACAGAGCACACGGAGAAAGTGCAGGGATCTAATCCAGTCTAGCAGAACAATTGTGTAGTATTAGAGAGGATCCCAGGCAAGCACAGAGCACACGGAGAAAGTGCAGGGATCTAATCCAGTCTAGCAGAACAATTGCGTAGTATTAGAGAGGATCCCAGGCAAGCACAGAGCACACGGAGAAAGTGCAGGGATCTAATCCGGTCTAACCAACAACACCTTGTTGCTATCTGATCCCATATCCCAGGATCTCCCAGTTGCATATTTTCTTTCCTCTTCTGTCTGCTATCTAATCCAGTCTAAACAACAAGACATTGTCCTCATGGTCACAATGTACAAAATATTTTCATAGCATTTTCTTATTTGATTTATACATGAATATTTTTTAACTTCATTTTTTCAAGGAAAACCAAAGAGGTTGCATGACTTTGCCAAGACCCTTATCCAATGACTGGTTAACCTATCTTCTGACTGACTCCAAGTTCTATTCCCTCCACCCAAGGGCCCTGTAGTGGCTGGCTTGATCTGTAAGAGGTGAGGACACACTGATTTGTCTTCAACTGTCCTCATATGTTCTCACATAGTGAAGTGTCAGCTGTTTAGCTTGAAGTTTTTCTTTAGTCCCTACAATTAAACACACAAAGTAGCATATAAAAGAAGAAGAATTCATTAGTTTGTACAAACAAAAATGAAGTCCCATTACTGCATACTGTGCAGGTGAAAGTGATGCAGGTGAAAGTGATTGAGAGAGGACCTGAAATTACTCAGATAGTTGCCTGGATCTCCCCATGTTTTTCCTTATAGACATAAGCTCTCACCCAAGGGAATGGGTTGGTGCACAGTTTCAAGGTTTCACAGCACCTAGTTGACTGCGCCCTCCCCTGGGTGACTCAGACATGAGATAGGGTCTAATGAGAGCATCTAATTACACAGGCTAGGTCAGGCTCTGGAATCCAAAGCCCCACTCACTGCCAGATACAGCCCTCCAAGGTGTCCGAGAAGACAGCTGAAGGCAAGGGGCCAGGGACCTACGTTGGAACCTCCTTCAGCAGTCCTTGATCCTCAGCAAGCCTGTTCTGCAGACTGAGAAATGTAATAAAGGGTTTAATGGAGATTTTACTGTGGGTTGGGAGGTGACACTTGGTTGTCCAATTGGCAGCCTGCTCTGAGAAACAAGCAACTCTCTTTCATGTGGCAACTCTGATATGCTTAGATCATGCCGGAGGTTGGGGAGGCAGAGTTCTAAACTTTCTGCAACTCAGCACAGCCTTTGAGGGAGAGGCCCAGGCAGCGCAGAGCTGGAGCTGCTGAGCCAGGCCTGCAGGAGGGCTTGGCTGGTCTTGAGGAGGAGTAAGCCTTGGTGGAGGTTCTCCTCCAGACTGTGGAGAAGGCCACACCTCTCCTCATCAGCCAGAGGGGACAGTTGGCACTGCTGGCTGGTCTCAGAGGACTCCTCCATCTCACACGATGCCGGAAATGCATCTGGAGATCCCATATCCCAGGATCTCCCAGTTGCATATTTTCTTTTCTTAAAGGAAAAGGTTTATTAGTCTATTAGGTAACAGGCTGCCAATCACCTAGGGAATTTGTTCAAAATACCGATTCTTGCTTGGTTCATACGACCAAGACCTTGATTTTGATAATCAACCAAGCTTGGAAATGAATTCATTGAAGAAAAGTAAAACAATTTTTATATTGTGGTAAAATATACATAGCATATAATATAACATTTTAATCATTTTTAAGTATATAGTTCAATGACATTAAGTATATTAATACTGAGACAATATTCTTAGGGAAGAGCCATCAGCTGTCTAGCATTGGGTGGAACAGCTCTTTGGGAAAATAAATCTGTTGACATTAAAATACATATAAGAGACCCTGGCCAGTTGGCTCAGTGGTAGAGAATCGGCCTGGCGTGCAGAGGTCTCGGGTTCGATTCCCAGCCAGGGCACACAGGAGAAGCGCCCATCTGCTTCTCCACCCCTCTCCCTCTCCTTCCTCTCTGTCTCTCTCTTCCCCTCCCGCAGCGAGGCTCCATTGGAGCAGAGATAGCCCAGGTGCTGGGGATGGCTCCTTGGCCTCTGCCCCAGGCACTAGAGTGGCTCTGGTCACAACAGAGCGACGCCCCGGGCAGAGCATCACTCCCTGGTGGGCGTGCCAGGTGGATCCCGGTTGGGCGCATGCAGGAGTCTGTCTGACTGTCTCTCCCCGTTTCCAGCTTCAGAAAAATACAAAAAAAAAAAAAATACATATAAGAGAACATTACATAAGCACTCTGGTTGGTAGAGTTGTTTCTCATGGTAGTGCAAGGTAATGATTCTAAAACTGCCGTAAAGGTGTTCTAGGATTAAACAAATAAGTAAATGGATACCAGTTAGTGGGAACCAGGTTTCTCACTGTTGGAATAGAAAGTTACATCTAAGGAAAAAGGTAAGGCTACAGTGAACCACATGGTACTGAATTAGTCAGAGATGTCAGTATGAATTTATGTTTCATTTAATATAGATACTGGTGGATACATATGAAAATAATTATAAATGTGTATGAATACATGGGTGTATTTTTCCTTGCTCTGACTGCTAAGAAGGCCTAGAAACAATGACCTCTAGTAAAAGCATACCCAAAACCCAGATCTTGGTTTCTAATACCATTAGACAACAAAAAGAACCAGGGGTCTTTGAAGAATTGCTGATTATAAGGCTGGCGCAGGGAAAATACAATATCAGCCTAGAGCATCTTGTAGGGCCAGAAAATGAGAGAATGCTAACAAAAACAAAATAATGGGAGTATGTCCAAACGACGTAGGAGTTAACTAATGGAACTTCCAATGGCCAAAATGGAACAATTTGAGCAAAACCAAATAAATAACATAGTATTGAATTACATTACCCAAAGAATAAAATACTCATTTATTTATATAAATGTTCATACTGACATAAACAAATGATTGAATAAATAAATAAATAAATAAATAAATAAATAAATAAAAGAGAGAAGATAAATTTCCCATGCAGAAGAATGTCAAATAATTTATGTAGTTATTACCCTCTCAAGATATGGAATATGACTCTCTACCCTTTAAGTATAATATATGCTTAGTGATTTGCTTATAGCATGGAAAGGGGGAAAATTAAAAAGTAACTTTACAGTGGAAAAACCTTTCTAACCAGGTGATCAAGATCAGCATCATCAGTGATAAGTCAAATTAATAGCATGTACTCTTGGTAAGATGTGTTGAGAATGGCACTTCACCTCTGTGGTCTTCCTCTCAAAAATTCATGACCTTAGTCCATGACAAAATAGAAGAAATATAAGCCATACTCAAATAGAGGAGCACTCTACCAAACATTTGACCAGACACCCTGGCCAGTTGTCTCAGTGGATAGAGTGTTGGCCGGCATATGAATGTCCTGGGTTTGATCCCTGGTGAGGCCACACATGAGAAGCAACCATCTGCTTCTCTTCCCCTCCCTCTCACTCTTCTCTCTCTCATCTCCTCTCGCAGCTAGTTCAATTGGTTCAAGTGTCAGTCTCAGGTGCTGAGGATAGCTCAGTTGGTCCAAGCATCGGACTCAGACAGGGGTTTCCAGGTAGATCCTGATTGGGGCACATGCAGGAGTTTGTCTCTTTATCTCCCTTCCTCTCACTTAAAAAAAAAAAATCGGACCACTATGCCTCAACATTGTAAAGGTCATCAAAAACAAGTTTGAAAACCGTCACAACCTAGAAGAGCCTACAGAGACATAACAACTAAATGGTATATGGCTCCCTGAATGGGATCCTGGAACAGAAAAAAAATTAGGAAAAAAACTAATAAAATCTGAATAAAGTGTGGAGTTTAGTTAATAATAATGTATCAAAGTTGATTCATTAGTTGTGACATATGTACTGTAGTAACATAGTAACGTTGGGAAAACTGTGGGGTCTATGGGAACCTTCTGTGCTAGCTTTGTTACTTTTCTGTACATTTAAAACTATCCTTATAATAGAAAGTTGATTTAAAAATATATATAATGCACACAGGCATAAAATGATTTTATTTCTTAGGCATCTAATATGAGCTGGAGACCATGTTTGGTTTCAAAAAACACACTCCGGTATGAAAAACAAGCTATCCAAAAAGAGTAGCATACAAGACAAAGAAAGATGAATAAATAGGAGAGGTATGAAGCAAGCACCCTGCTAGTTCAAGCAGAGCAATCACAGCCTATTGAGAAAGGACAGGTGCCAAGTTTATTTCCTCTGTGAGCCCCTATACTCCAACCTCTACAGTTGGTCAAAGAATTCTTTCATTATCTCTGTCCCTGGGTCCATGTTGGAAGGAATGAGAGGTTATCTGGAGGGCATAAGGTGGTATCAATAGTCCCTTAAGCCAGACAGGTGCTTCCCTGTCAGACTCTGGAACAATGAGGGTGTTCTAAAGAGTTCCTATTTCGTACACTGATCATAGCCAAATATAAATGCATGGGGTCATCTTTTGAGTCTGGGGCTCTGTCCTGGTCAGTCCAGCAGATGAGGGTCCAGGGACATGGACACCATGTTTAAAAATCTCAGTCCCTGGTTGAGCTCTTTAGTTTCCTTCCAGTCTTGTAACATCTATAATAGTTTATAACTTTGGAAGGCAGACTCTTCAGGGATGCAGACTATCCCTTCTATAGCCTGCATATAACACTTTGAAATGTAATATATAAAGGGATTTTATCTGTCTTTTCCCCATGAGCTATGAGCAGTGTCTACTGCATAGCAGATAGTTACTCAATATGAATCAAGTGGTTAATTTTTAAAGACACTTCCCTCATTGCATTATTTATTTTTGTTCACAAATATTTTCATGGCACTTATCTTATTCTCTACAATGTCCTAAGTGCTTACGTATATTAACTTATTTAATCTTCATGATAATCCTGTGAGGGAAGTACTATTAACATCTCCACTTTACAGATGATGAAACTGAAGCACAGAAGTTAAGGAACTTGCTGTAGCTCACAAAGTGACAGAGCTGGACTTTTAACGCCAGGGATCTAGGTTTAAAGAGTTTGGGCTCCAGATCCTTTGCTATGCTGCCCCTGGGTTAGGCCACTCTCCTCCTAACCACAAGGGCAGGCATTGGTTCGAACAGGTCAATCATGGGATCAGATCTTCCTGCCCAAAGTGACAGTTCCAGATGTGAATATGAACCTCAAGCCAAGTCAGAAAGAATCACCCCAATGGGTTTTGTCATCTGAAGCTGGAGGAGGAGGTTGGAGCAATGGGATAAGAGGGATGTGAATCTTGAATTGAAGGAAGAAAAATCCACCTTCTGAAGGCGAGAATAAAGGTCATTGTGTTGTTAATAGGCGAGCAGAAATGAAGGGAGAGATGGCCCTTTGCTTGAATGCCTGGATCTAGGTATAACTGGAACCTCTCCCATCCATAGACTTTCTGTTACACCTCCCAATATGTTCTCCACTTTTAAAAAATTTAAGCAAGTAAAGTTGGAGTCATGATGCTTTCAAATAAAACCACCATTAATTTGTTGGAGGATGGAAGAACTAATAAAATATCAATGAATAAATAGCTCTGATTAATGCAACTCACTCATTCCTTAAATAAATACCAATTGTTCCATGTGATGTTGGTATGGGACAAGCATAGTAGCTATAGCAGAAGAAACCCTGTCCCTATGGGGAAGACAGGCATTTAAACAATGAATAGCAATGGGACAGCAGGGTCTACCAAGACCTGAAACAAGTCCCAAGGGGCTGAGGTGCACTGTGGCATAGGCAGTGTTCAGTGCCCTAAGAGAAGGTGAAGGAGAGAAGCAGGAATACTGCATAGAGGCCACGTTAGAAATCTAGACTTCACTCTGAAGTCAATGGCAGGGATAAAGGTTAGAGAGAGTTTTAGGCATTGCAAGGTTTTAAGTGGGGCAACATTCAGATTTGTGGTTTCAAGGATTCTGTCACAGTGGAAAAAATATAAGGTCTCAGTAGTTCTGACAGATGTCTTTGAATAGATTTGCTGGCAATCAAAAGTTAATATCAGGTACTCAGACAGCAATGGGAAAGACAGGCTTTGAGTGTGCTTACTCCATTTACTTAAAACCAGAGCTATTTACTGTAATGGTTTTAAGTGAAAGAGTTAGATGCAATTTTAATTTTTTCTATGCTTTTCTAATTAAAAATAAGAATAATTATACAAAACAGTCAAAATAGTTGCCTGAGTTGGATTTGTCCCTCAGGGGGATGGGTAGTTTGCTTCTGTCTGCGCAGGGCATGCCTCAGAATTATCTGATGACTTCTAGGTAAGCTCTATGAAGAACTTCAAGGACTGAAAGAACAACGCACTCACTTCTGGCCTGTGTGAGATTGTATCCTCGGAATAAAGTGTGGCAATCATGCACCTGGCTCCAATCTTTGAGATTCAAGAACCCTTGCCCTGGGAACACCAAAACCAACCTTAAGTGGATACAAATGGTGCCACTGCTTCTGAGTGGGTTGGTAGGAGTTCCGTTTCCTCTTCCAGAAGGAAAATGTAAGAAAATCAGAGTGTTTCTATGTGCACACGCTGTGCTGGATATTTTCACACGTTAATTTGTCCTCATCACAACCAGAAGGTAGTATTATTTGCACCATTTGCTGTTGAGAAATCTGAGGCTCAGTAAGATTAAGACCCTTCTCAAGTTCCCAGAGCTACTGAGTGGTAAGACCTGGTTTGACTCTTGTTCCTTTATTCTTCCCATACACTATGCAGCCCCTTGAAGGGATGTTTGATTACTTCCAAGGTTTGTCACCCAGGAAGACTCCATAAATGCATTCTTTAATCTAATGGTCAGCATTGGCCTGTATCTGGTTGAGGTCCCCCCCCCCTTTCTCTTCCTATTTCCTTTTTGTTTTTCTTGCTCTCCACTCCATCCTCTAAAGAGACCCTGAAATCCTCCAAACGTGGGCATCTAACATCTGGTCGCTCAGGAACACTGGAGTGACTGACTGGATTTCCGAGTTTCTGGATGCTGAGCATGGTGGGCACACTGCGTGCCTCTCCAGTCCTCCCTCTGTGTCTTCCCACCACCGCCAGGCCTGGGCTCCGCACACAGCCAGCCTCCCATGAAAACTGGCAGCTGCTCCAATCCTTGGCCAACCGCTTTCTTCCTGTTTCCATGTTCCTGGGGCCTGCTCTTGTATTCTACCTTCTCTACCTCGCTAAAGAACCTGCAGCCCACTCTCTAAGTTTCTGTAAAAGAGATTCTTCTACGTGATGAGCGATTGGACGATGTGACCTTTGAAATTCGAACATTCTCATGCTAGCATGCTGTGTACGGTGCCAGAAAGGCAGTGCCAGCTCACTGCTGGCTCTTGGGAAGCACAAAGGGGTTTGCAGCAAAACTCCTGCTCTGCACCACACCGCACACCAGGTGATGTGCCTTCATTAACCTATCAGCCTTCTGCTCTTACTAAGAAAGCTTAGACGCAGCTCTCCAACTTGAAGGTCATAAGAATTATTTGTAGTGCTTAACAAAATGCTGATTCCCTGGCCCCGCTCACAGATTTCGAATCAATGGTGTGCTGGGGCACAGGATTCTTTGGTTTTAACAAGCGCCCCCAGGTAATTCCGATGCAGGCGGACCACAGCACAACTGAAGGAACCTTGGCCTGAAGGAGTGGTATTGGCAGGTTACTTTGCTTTACATAAATAACATTTAGATCAAAAAGCATGCAGTATAGATGGGCTGATGGTAATTAATCCCAGTCATCATTTTTTTTTTTTTGCCTGAATTAACAGACTATCTATACTAGTAACAAGAACAATAGCTATGATTTGTTGGGGGCTTATTCTGAGCCACTGACAGTGCTGAGGATGTACATACATTACCCATTTAATCCTCAAAACTAGTCCGGACAGGTGTTACTATCCAAATTTTAAAGAAGACAAAATTGAAACTTGGCAGTTAAGGCTGGCCCTAGCTAGTATGTGGCTAAGCCTGGATTTGAAAACAGGCACGTGAGACACCCCCCCCCCCGAGATAGGGTTTATTCCACACCACCAGACTTCCTCCCTTCCTAGTAATTACCTTGGGGGAAGAGGAAGAATGATTAGTATGTATGAGTTCTGCCTGGTATTATTAGCCTATCTCCCTGAAAATTACAAAGAAATATAGTCAGTCATAAAGAAATACCCCTGACAATGAGCCCAGAGGAAGCTGTAAACTCTTCCACTAAATGTCTTTAGAGCATAAAGGACTCAGTTATTTAGCTTAATCCTTCCTAAAGGCAGAAAAATGGAAGAGATGACCCCTCCAAGTCTTTTCCAGGCCAAGAATTCCATTAAACGTTGCCCTCAATGAAATACCTGTCTCCGACGTAAGGCGCTGGCTGCAGTCAGCTCCGCCGGCCTGTAGGTACAAACATCTGGAAGGCAGGTGTTTGGTTTTGTAGGTGCCAGAGGACACACAGCTGAGCTGCACAGCTGAGGGGACAGGGGAGGAAATGTCTTACATTGATGTAGCACCTTCCGACTCTCCCCAAGCCCCCTTCCACAGGGAAGTGATGGGGGGCGGGAGGTGACTGGAGGGCCACCAGCTGTGGAACAGCTGCACAGGGGAGCATTTAAGATGAGGACAGGAAGTGAAATGCAGAAGGGCAGTCGGTCTCGGGGAAGGGTCGGATGGAAGTGGGGAGGAACAGGGCTAAATCTTTCTGCCTGATGCAGCTCGCTCGGGGAGGGCCTGGTTACACTCAGAGGCCGGGACTCGCTGCTTCTAGTTCTGCTAGGGGAGCGAAAGAAGGAAGGGAAAAAGGGGCCAAGGGTGGGATTCAAATAACTTCACAACCCGCTCTCTGCCCTAGTGATCGTTTTAAGTATAAAAAAAAATGATATGCCGAAAGGTAGTTTATTATTTCATGGATTTAATACTTAAATAAGAAATAATAAAACAGGTACACAGAACAAAATTATAAGAAAGTTTTAAAATATTAATGAAAAGTATTAAATAATACCTGACCAAAGAAAAAAACAACTGTTCTTTAAGATATTTCCATGCTGCCTCTTGACTGGCGTCCTCACCTGCGATTTTTGTCACCTGTGCCCGGAATGAACACGACTGTGGGCGCTTAGAGTACGCTGCCGCACAGGTGAATGTTAAAGGAGTGTAAAGAGTGTAAATCTGTGATTTCCACATTGGGAAGCTGCCCATGTGCCTACCTCAGAGAGAACCCTGATTATAAGTGCCAGTTCAACAACCAGTTCACCAAACTCAACAAAAAATTAGGTATCAGTTCTGCCGACCCGGTGTGAACTGGCTGAATCCCACCATGGCATTTCCCTTCCCCTACTGAAGCCAACAGTGACGTTCAGAGAGCCCCCTAATCACATCCACAAGCGGCTTCCGGACTCATTCTCTTTAAATCCATTTGTACCTAGTGCAAGGTCCTTATCCAGCTTCCATTCTCACAAGGGGATTTTCCCCAGAATGATGCCGACATTGGAGAGGCCCCTTTGATCATGGTGACAGATCCACCTGGTACCTGTTTGGATGTCCCTCATGCCAACCTGTCCCTTCAGGTCCAGTATATACTGTGCCCCGAGTCCAGTCCCCTTAGGCCCCTCATCACCATCCCTGCCCAGACCAGCCTCCTCTCCAGGTCACCGCCAGGACACGCCAACAACCCCCTGGGAATGTCTACACTCTGCCTTGCCATTTCTAAGATATTCTCCTCCTTCTTTTTTTCCCCTCTGGCTCTAGGACACTGAGAAAAGCTCCTGGTGGCTTTTGGCATTCACAAAGACACAGAGAGCCTTTGATGTCAATGTAGCTTCTACCTCCATCAGGCAAGGAAAGGAATTGATCAAAGGCAACTCTTACAGAACCTGTTCATGTGCTAGCACTGTTATGAGTGTTTTTAACTCATTAAATTCTCGCAGAAACACAGTGAGGTAGGTCCTTCCGTTATCTCATTATATAGGCTGGGAAAGTGAGGCGCCCAGAGGCTAAGTAACATGTCTGACGTCACACAGCTGGGCAGTGCCAAAACTGGGATTTCAGCCCAGGCAGTCTGTCTCCAGAGCCTGTGAACCAAGATAGGAATACTACGTCTCACAAGTTACCTCCTTTCTAAACTGGAGGGGGGAGATACACAGATTAAAACACACACAAATGGACATTTCAAAATCTGTCCTTCCACCGCAGGGACGCTGACCACGCTTCCTAGTTACCCACACTCTCCAGTACACAGGCTACTATAGAACTTGTCTCCGCCCCAGTGCCACCAGCAAAGAAAAGGACAAGAAAGGGCCCCCAAAATGGAAAAACGGGTTCTGCTTCAAAAAGATTAAACTGGAATGGATAAAATTTTAAACCAGGATAACTAATTAACCTTGAGGAGCAGGGTTAAAAGTTTAAACCACCAGCAAAAATAAGAGTTGAGTTCAATCTGACTTGAGTGATGTTTTTACCTGGTATATATGTCCTCTATCTGGTAGCAAAATACAAATGTGTTCTTAAAAACAAGTAAATAAACTTCCGCAGTTGGGGATGGGGTTGGAGGAGGGGTGTTTACAAAAATTTTAAGTAGAATTTATCAGACAGCAGCACACTTTCCATAATAAAAAGTGAATTTCGTTTCTTCATCACCATCCCTGGTCTTCCTCTTGTGTTCCCTGCTCAAATTTCTTGACCCTTTGAAGACATCATGGCAAAATCCAACCAACTCCTTTTTTCTTCCCCTAAAACTACCTTCATGCTTCTATTCTCTGCCTTAATGTCGCCGCTGCCATCTTTTCTGTCTTCCAAGCCTAAACCCCAAGACTCAGCCTGTGTTTCTCTCTCCATCAGTCTCTACTATCAAATTGGTCTCCAAGACTGATTGGCCCTTTTATCTAAGTACCATGTTTCCAAATTTCATTTCTTCTCCATCCTCAGTTCCACTGTAAGGGGTTCAGGCACTCGTTACTCTCCCCTTGGTTTTCCCACCGCCGACAGCTGGTTTCCTGGGCCCCTTCTTCCTCTAATTTCAACTCTTTCTCACTGTCACCCATCACTGTAGGACTGTGCTGCCCCTCCCGCAGTTCCCCAGTACAGACAGAATAAGCTCAAGTGCCCTCACTGGCTCTCAGGGTTGGCACAATTTGTCCCCAAGTGCACCTTATCCAGTTCACTTCTCACCCCCCTCTGTACACCGCAGTTCCTGTGTTACACGCAATCCCTGAACACCACAGTCCCTGGGTTGCGAGCCCCCAGAGAGCCACAGGTCACGTGCAATACCCAGTCTTTGCCCTGTCCAGCTTTGACATGCGCAATTTCCTTTCCCTGGAATTTACTTCTCCCTTTTCTCTGCGCACAAGAATCTGCTACAGTGTCACTTCTGTGATGACACCTCCCCTACCCACCTAAGCAAGTTACACATCTTGTATCATATCCCAGAATCTGCATGTAAACATAGAAAATAAATACAGTTAAGTTACAGGTCCTCTGACTCCAGATTATGAGATTCTATATATTCCTAATAACTATAAGAGTGCCTAGCAAACTGGAGGCAACTCAGAATTCCTTCAATGAATAGTGAGTGTAACAGTACAAAACAGTTTATCAGATGTAGCCTCGTTTCATCACATGACAAGTAAGCATAGCACAAGTTCAGAAGGGCGGAATGCCTGGCGTTGAATCCTGGTTTCACTTGCCATCTTTCTTATTTTGAGCAATTTGCTTAACCTTTCAGTGACTCAGTTTTTTCATCTGCAAAGTGGGGTACTGTTAGCAGAGACTTCCAGGAGTGTCATGAGCACCAAATGAGTTCTATGCAGGGAAGACATTTAGAAGAATGTCAGGCAAATAGCATTCAGTAAACTATGGTTATTATTATTATCAGCTTTACAAAAATTACTTACAAGATTTTATTACTAAGAGCCCTCTCACATACACCTTCTTTTTTTTAAACCAGGGGTCCCCAAACTTTTTACACAGGGGGCCAGTTCACTGTCCCTCAGACCATTGGAGGGCCAGACTATAAAAAAAAACTATGAACAAATCCCTATGCACACTGCACATATCTTATTTTAAAGTAAAAAAAAAAACAAAAAAAAAACCAAAAAAAAAACGGGAACAAATACAATATTTTAAATAAAGAACAATTTAAATCAACAAACTGACCAGTATTTCAATGGGCACTAAGGGCCTGCTTTTGGCTAATGAGATGGTCAATGTGCTCCTCTCACTGACCACCAGTGAAAGAGGTGCCCCTTCTGGAAGTGCGGCGGGAGCCGGATAAATGGCCTGAGGGGGCTGCATGCGGCCCACGGGCCGTAGTTTGGGGACCCCTGTTTTAAATGGTTTGGAATCTAAAACCGAACAACGCCAAGCACAGCTTTCTAACTCATATTTTATTCCGTTATCAGTGTTTTAAAACAAAGATGCGGTATTTCTTCAGAAAACCTTTCTTGCCTCTGTCTGTGATTTGCCTTTCCACTCAGTAGGTTTCCTAGAGCAGAACTTCTCTTTGGCCTAAGAACCTCATGGGTAATATGCTAAACTATAGACTGGGGCATCCTCAGACTCTGATTCGGACTCTGACTCAGTAACTCGGGAGGGGAGCCCCAGAATCTGAATTTTTACAGCTCCCAAACTGACTTTCTTACAAGTGCAGCATGCTCTTCCTATATTGCCTTAACTCCCATCTGAAAAGAGAAGTCTTTCAGAATCTTCCAGAACAAAGGGAGGAGGCGGCTCTAGTCACAACAGCTGGAAGGCATATATCGCATCTCTTTATCTGCCGTGTTGCCAAGCCCTCTGTCAGCACTCCATAAATAATAGTCAACAGGATAATAATAATAGCTGGAACAAGCGGGCTGAAATTAAACACGGGAAAAGTGGAGCCGCAGCTGGAACGCACAGCGGCGTAATGGCGTGGGGGAGGGAAGTCCTGGCTCTCAGTACGGAGAGCCCTATGTGGTCCCATCGCCTCCCCAACCACGGGCCAAAGAGCAAGCAGTCCTCTTGACGCTGATGCAGATGCAAGAAGTCCCCCACACACACACCACCGGGAATCATCACATGATACTTGTGATTCTTCGGGTGACCTCACTGAGCCCAGACAAGATAGGTGTTCCTGGGGACCCCTTCAAAACCACACTCCTTCACTTGGGCATTGAAGACCACGGCCCATCCCAGAACTCACCCTCTTGTTACCAAAAGCCCTCAGCTCCCATTACTCTTCATCAATCCATATGTAGGTCTCTAATATGGGCGAGACACTGCTAGAAACAGGAAGATCACAGAATGAGATGCAGCTGTATCCTCCTTGTGGCGATGGAAGTAAAGACAGAATTGGTGACACCAAACAAAAACGAGGAAAAGGGACCACTGCTGGGTTTTCCTTCCTTGCTCCCCCAGATCCAATCTCCACCCGGGTTTTGCTCTGTGCCCCTAGAGAATGAATCTCAGGAATGAACGAATCAACTAAGCCTCCATTCCTTCTGGCTTCCTTGGGTTCAATTCTTGGCAGTTGACAGGGAGAGAGCAGGAACAAGAGGTCTAGATATTTATCCTCAGTCCTCCCTTCCTGGCCAAGGGCTACATTTCACTGCCTGAGGATAGAGCTGCCCTGGGGAGACCTTCTCTTAAAGCTACCATCTCGCTGATCCCCCTTGGCACATTATGGACTAGCTGCTTCTTACACTGTCCCCCACTGTTCCAATATCACTAGCTGGTTTCCTTCACCGTCCGCAGCAGTGTAAACAGACCGTTCCCTAAGGTCTCTTGGGTAGCCCCTTTTGAAGATGACATCTGTGGCAGGTGCCACTGGTGCTCTGCTCACTTAGGTAGACACCATTCCCTCTGGCGTTTTCTTGCAGGCCCTGGTCCAGGCTGAGAATGCGCAGATGAGTGAGGCAAACAAAATCCTCCCAGAGCCTTCACTCAGGAGGAGGAGACAGGCAATAAATAAAAGCAATTATAAAAAAAGAAACACATAGTATATTCATGGGATAAAGGATATGCAGAACATTTTTTAAAGAAAGGGGGAAATGAGGATAGAGGAATTGCGAAATTTAAGTAATCAGGGAAGCAGCAGTGTCTCCATCTGCAAATGGGACTTTTAATGGCATCGACCTGATAAGATTTCTACAAGAATTAGGCAAGTTAAGCCAGATAAAAAGCCAAGCAGAGACAACAAAAGAGTTGATATTAGATAAATGTTAGCTATCATTGCTATTATCTAATTACCAACATTTACTCTTTAAGTTATTTTGACATTTATTCTTGGAAGTGTGGCTCTGACATTCGCTAGCATGGGAAATAACTAAATCTCAACTCTCTGAACCTTGGTTCTCCTGTCTCTCACATGGTAAGAAGAATAGTCTCTTGCTCACGAAGTTGTAGGAAAGATTGTGAAATAATGCACATAAAGCACCTTGAACAGTACCTGCCGCATATAGGAAGTGCTTTATAAAGGTCAATAAAGTCGCCACTAGAGTTAAACACACAATGAGAGGACAGGAATTCTTGTTTTGTTTTCCATCAAACCTCCAGTAGGCAGAACACTCTTTGGAACACATTGGGCACTTGCTTCATATTTGTGGAATGAATAAGTTGAATGTTTATTATGGGGAGTCACAATGTATCAGTCCAGGTCCCAATGGCAAACAAACACTACATTCAAGTTGGGACTACATTCAAGTTGGGATCATTTGAGATGGGTTTAATAAAAAGGCTATTGACAAAGCTGTGATAGGCAGGGTGTAGAGAAATAAAGAACAATGAAGTAACCCCAACCAGTCAGAGAAAGACAAATACCAAATGATCTCTCTTATATGTGGAATCTAATGAACACAATAAAATGACAAACAAAATAGAAACAGAGGCATGGACACACGGAACAGAAGGACAGCTGTCAGAGGTGAGGAGGGTGAGGGGGCTGGTTGAAAGAAGATGAAAGGATTAGCCAAAAACACTTATTTATATAATATATAGATACAGACATCAGGGTGGCAAGAGCCAGAGGGAAGGGGGGGTGGAGGTAGGGGGAGCAAGGCAAAGCGAGTGTACAAGGTGGTGTGTACATGGCATTATATTGAGTTGTACACTTGAAACCTGTGTGGTTTGGAGAACCAGGTCATCCCAATAAAATTTTAAAAATTATAAATTAATTATAATAAAAAGAATAGTGAAGTACCCCAAGGTGAGTAACAATGAGGTCAATATTACTCCTAGGACTGAAGAATCAAGACAAGTTAGCAGTTATAACACCCTGGAGAGAATGTGTGGAGAGGATCATCTAACAGGAGCTATAATCTTCAGCCTAGGGACAAAGTTAACCCGCAGTGGTCCCTCAGAGAGGAAATCAGGGAAGTCAAGACCCCAGCTCATGTTTCTTCCGCCTTCTGATCTTCGGCAAGGAGTCCCCAGTAGCCAGGCCAATTGGAAACCAGAGGACACGAGAACTCAGTGATGTGGTCTATGGCCTCCAGGAAAGAAAGCAGAGTGGACAAGGGGAGAGAGTGATCTGGAGGGGCAAACAGAGATTGTCCCTCACAACGTCCTATGTATTATCTCACTCATCTTCACAAGAATTTTATGAAGTAGAAACATTCATTATTCCTAGTTTATATTTTAAAAATGAGGGCTTAGAATTGACCAGGCGGTAGCGCAGTGGATAGAGCGTCGGACTGGGATGCGGAGGACTCAGGTTCGAGACCCTGAGGTCGCCAGCTTGAGCGTGGGCTCATCTGGTTTGAGCAAGGCTCACCAGCTTGGACCCAAGGTCGCTGGCTTGAGCAAGGGGTTACTCGGTCTGCTGTAGCCCCACGGTCAGGGCACATATGAGAAAGCAATCAATGAATAACTAAGGTGTCGCAACAAAAAACTGATAATTGATGCTTCTCATCTCTCTCCATTCCTGTCTGTCTATCCCTCTCTCTGACTCTCTCTGTCTCTGTAAAAAAAAAAAAAAAAAAAAAAAAAAAACTATTAAAAGCCTGACCTGTGGTGGCACAGTGGATAAAGCGTTGACCTGGAAATGCTGAGGTCGCCAGTTCGAAATCCTGGGCTTGCCTGGTCAAGGCACATATGGGAGTTGATGCTTCTAGCTCCTCCCCCTTCTCTCTCTCTGTCTCCCTTTCTCTCCTCTCTAAAAATGAATAAATAAAATTAAAAATAAAGTATTAAAAAAAATGAGGGCTTAGAGAGGTTAGGCAATTTGTCTAGGGATATGTAGCTACTGAGTGAATGGGATGGGGTTCGAGCCCAAGAAATCTTATATCAAAGCTCGTACCTTTTTCTACTATACCATCTCTGTTATCTTTTGCTTGAAGGGACGCAGGAAAGAGGCAGTTGACCTCTTTGAAAACCCAACAGTGAACCACCACCTTCGTCACCCTTATCTGTATCCAAATGACCACTTCTGCAAGTCATGTGGGTCCAACTTTTACTCCTAAAACCAGTATTCAATGTCATCTCACCAATGTTTCCTTTCTTATTTTTTTAGTTGCCTTTTACGTCCAATATGTATTAGATTTTGTATTAGTTTCAGGTGTATAGCATAATGGTCAGACAATCATATACTTTACAAAGTGTTCCTCCTGATATCTCCAGTGCCCACCTGGCACCACATATAGTTATTACAATATTATCCACTGTATTCCCTATGCTGTAACTTCCATCCCCACGACTATTCTGTAACTACCAATCTGTACTTCTTAACCCTTTCGCCTTTTTCATCCAGTCTCTCAAATCCCCTCCCCTCTGGCAACCATCAGTCTGTTCTCTGTAACTATGAGTCTGTTACTGTTTTGTTTGTTTATTTTGTTCATTAGATTCCACATATAAGTGAAATCATATTGTACTTGTCTTTCCACAGACTTTGTTTCTTCTCTTAATCATGCTAAGTTTCTTGACATTCCCTCAACCATCCTGAAGGCAAATTGTATGAAGGATGAAAGCAAGTTCCCGTAATCAGAGTTCAGAAGGGACTTAGAGACCAGGGTCACCTGGTCCATTCTCTCATCCAATGCTTACTTGGAGACACTCTCCCAAGCTCTGTTGCTATGCTTCTATGATGAGGGATTCCATGCTCCTAGTGACCCCACTCAATCTAGGCAACTCTGACAATGAAAACATCATGGTTATGGTGTACATTTAGACTTTCACCTCCTGATTCTCTTTCTGCCCTTTGGAACTATGTACCACATCATTATTTAATGGGAGAATCCTTCCAATATTGATGAATCCCCACCGAACATTCACATGTCCAGTCCCCTCCAAACTTGACTCTATTACTTGGTTATTATCCCTCTTAAAGTATATCTCTTAGAACTGAACACTGCTTCTGGAATCGTGACCCCCACACTCCCTTTTACAGATCCGGAAAGTTAGATCCAAAGAAGTTAAACAAGACTTCCTGAAAGTCACATGGAATAGGCACACAGCACGTGTCATCTGCTTGGGGCCACAGCTTGGACTGAGGGTGGTCATGGAGTCCCCCGGGAACCCCACCTCATCTCCTCCACCCCACCAGCAGCTGCTTCCACACCTCATCAGCCTCCTCTTTGCGGATGCCATGGAGGCGCTGAGGGGCAGGAGAGATGTTTTATGGGCCCCCATGAGGTTACAGCCACGGTGGGAGCCAGGAGAATTCTATTTACAGCCGCCTCATTTGCACACGTGGGGGCTCTGGGCAGCCGGCTGGACTCATCCAGGATGTGAAGCCCTCAGAGATGCCAGATTGTTATCACTGTCAGATACAATTTCCTCCCACTGCCTCTGCCCCTCCGCCAGGCCCACGGTGGCCATCTGTTTATGGAAACGGTGAGGTCCTGGCCGGGTATTTTTAGACGGAGCTTTTGTTGGGCAGGAGTGACTTCCCGCCAGAGCCCCACTTGTCAGCGCCACCCAGCTTCTCTTGGTCAATTTATTTGCTGTAAAATTCTAATAAATAAAAACACAAAGCAGGGGGCTGTAGGTTTCTCAGAATGGCCGGGTGCTGACCTTTGTCCCCACCTTCTCCTGCAGTAGATTTTCCTGTTTTGACTTGCTTCTCCTCTTGTTTTTTGGGGTTTTTTTGGGTTTTTTTTCTCTTGCTCAGTTCTTTTTCCTCTCCTGTCATTATTTAGAAAAAGAGTAACGTGCAGGTCCGACGACCCCCTCCCCATTGGAAAACCAGCGTTATTTGAGGACTTCCTGGGGAATGGAAAATCGCTCTGCGTGCTCACGACAGCTGAGTCTGGGGGGAGGAAATAAAACGAGAGGCGAGGGGAGTGAACAAACATTTCAGTGTGAGCACCATTGGGTCATGAATGGGCTATTTGTAACCAGCCAATCCAAGCATCATTTTACAGACGAGGAAATTGAGGCACAACAAAGAGAAGGGAGAGCACAGCCCAGAAAGCAATTTCAAAGCGTAAAACACCAAAAAAAAAAAAAAAAAAGAACGTAAAGTAACTAAGATATTTTTAATCCCAGCTCTGTGCCATTCAGGACATAGAATAAGGCTAATATCAGGGTCCTGATGTGAACCTGGGATGGAAGGGCCTGGGGAAAGGAGACAACTGGGGGACAAGAGGAGCTGGACGTGACGGGCTGGCGGCCTCTGCTTTAGTGTGTGTGTGACTGTGCTGGCGGAGGAGGGAAGGACGGGGACAGTCTGGAGCAGGGCCTTTGGGGAGGAAAGCCTTACGAGAGAGAGGAGAGAGAGGCGACGGGAGGGAGAAGAAACGGCTGGTAACGCTTAAAGATCACTTACCTCAATGCCTGAGAAGTCCGCTGTGTCGGGACGGAGACATCGTCACGGTGGCTCCAATGGAATCCCCTCGGATTCCAAGCTGTTATTTACCACAGACTTTGGGAAACTGATTCTACATTTTTCTCTTAAAAATCAACCATGCTGTATGACTGGCTCCAAACTTAAGTTATTCGTGTAGAGTTTAAACAGTTTAAATTATGAAAGACCTGACTTCCGTCAGATCCATGGACATGAACCTTCAGGGGGAAAGCTCTGGACAGACGTGGAAGAGGCCTCCGGAGAACCCGATTCCGGCTCCAGCTCGCCACTAACTCGCAGCAGCTGGTGGGGGAGTGATTTCAGCTCTTGGGGCCTCCGTCTCCTCATCTAGGGAGTGCAGCACTTGCTTTAAATTTTTTTCAAGCTCCTCTCCATTTAAAAAAAATGTCTTTGTCTTATCCAACCAAGAGTCAACAGCAAGTTGGCATTGGAGTTCATAACTCCCAGCTGGCATTTATATCGTCTTTGCTGATTTCTGATACATATTGAAGTAAAAATTGGACTGGGGCATTAACTGAGGGTTTACAGGTGGACTCTGGGCTTGGACAGCTCGGATTGAAGTCCGGGCTTCACCATGCATCAGCTCGGTGGCCTCGGGAAAGTATCAATCTCCCTGCGCCCTGGTTTCCTCATCACAAAGGGAGACAGAATTGTGAGAATGTAATGAGTTAATACATCTAGAGTTCTTAGAGCCTATTTTGTATAGCAAGAAATATAGGTTAACTATTAAAAAAATTGCCTGCTGCCATCTAAAATCACATCATCTACCACCAAGCTTCTTAAAACAATGAATCCGAGGTGAGTTCTAATCTAAAACGAGGAGAGAAGGAAGGAAAACAGCAGTAAGTGTGGATGGAGTATGCAGAGAGGGGGTGGGACCTGCACTGACTCATGAAGTACTAGTGGGCATTTCTCCTGCTGCTCATTGAGAATTTGGGGCCTGGGGGTGTGAACTCCCAGAGTTCCTCACTGGGCAGGCCTAGCATGCACCGCGTGTTTTCAGAGAGAGTTCCCTGTGGTCTACGATGGCCAGATGGACAGTGGGCATGAGGGCAGCATGCATGTATGGGCTCTAGGAGAAGTCGGGAGGAGGGCTGACTTGGGAATCAGGAGACCTGGGCTCCACATCTGGATCTGGAACTATGAGTCACATAACCACAAATTATCACTTCTACTCCCCAGCAACCAGTTGTGCATATGCCAATGAAGGGAATGGGATGAAAAAGTCTCCGAGGTTTCCACCAGCTAATACAGTACAACTCAGAGACAGGATCAAGTTCTGGGCAAGTTCACCCACCCTTCTCTGAGGGTGTACAGGTGCAGTTCTGAGCAGGCCAAGGAAGCTTGACCACGTGAAGGAAGTGCATGAGCCCCTCCTTCCATGCCTCCAAATTCTCTTCTACTTTTATCCAGGTCCTTGTTCTATAACTAGAGCTAGGGAAGGGTCACCTGGCATTTTCTAGAAACCAGTAGAGCCACCTGCAGCTTGGCCCTTTTCCAGAGGATAAGAAGAAGAACAGGAACTATTTCCCTGAGGAATGTCACCAAATGGACCACTGCCCAACTCAGTGGTTATTCACCCTGTATGTTCTTGCAGAGTAGCAGTGTTTATTAAGATGTAGATTCTTGGGCCTACTTTGAACCCACAAAATCAGAATTTCTAATGGTAAGATCTGGCAATCTTTATTCTAGCAAGTTCCCTTAGGTAATTCTGATAGAGTCCAACTCCAAAGAATACAAAAGCATATGGCCATCCTTCACTTATCTGGAAAGTACAGACAGCTGGTTGAGTGTGGCGTGTTCATCCTTTACCCAGCTTGAGAGCCTCCTATAGCAAGACCCCTAAAACATGCTGTGAGCCAAGCAGAAAACAATATGGCCCACTTGTTGCTCTTAGGGGCATGCAGTAGGTAGACAAGAAATGGGGGAATGAGGAGGCAGACCCCAAGAAAAGTAATTAAAATCCAACTCAATATTAGAGATATAATGAGAGATGGTGAAATATGATAGGCATTAGGGTAAGCAGTATAATGAGCAAGAGGAAAGAGTGTGGCCTTTGGAAACACAACCTGGCTTTGAATCTCCACCCCATCATTTACCAACTGTGGATTCCTGTGGGCCTCGGTTTTCTATTTTTATAAAGTGGGCTCAATACTCAGAAATTCATCAAAATCAAATAAATTATTGTATCCGGCACAGAGCCTGGCACAGAATAAATACTGGGTGACCTCCAGCCCTTCTTTCTTGCCCTTAAACTTTACTAATGACATACTGTCTGCCAGAATGCCACAGAGACAAAAAAATGATCTCTTATCAGGAGCTATTGTTAACTCCAGTTGTCAGGGATAATAACATATTTATCTAATTGTCTGAGAAAAGAGGATTTTGTTTTATTTCCCATTGTTAGGCTGAAAATAAGACTGCATCCTCTGGGGATCCTGGGGGCTCTTTGTTTTGGGCCTCCGGGGAGTTCTGGACGCTGGGTAGTGGCATGTCCAGAAACAAAATGCCTTCCTGTCTTAAATAAAATGGGAGTGGGGTGCTCCAGGTTTCTCCTCCCCGACAGAGGGGGCCAGCATGGTCTGGGATGGGGGCCAGCATCTCTTCTCTGGGGCCAGGTCAGTCCAAGATGCCAGGACAAATGACTGTTGTTTATTTCTTCTCTGGCCACTGAGTCTATACCATTTACAAAGTGCTTTCCCGAGCAGGACCCCACCGGCATGATGATGTCAACACAGTGATGGCCATGACATCTAAATGATTCTCCCTCACATCCTCCAAATCTTTGCTCAACTCTCACTTCTCCACGAGGCCTGCCCTGACCACCCTATGCAAACTCGCATCTGTCCACACTGTGGCCCTCCCCGCCCTGCCGACCCTGCCCCCCGCCCCCGTGTTAAACATCCTTCCCTCACTGCATCAGCCGTGAGAACGTGTCCCGCAGACCTCCATCCATCTCCAGGCAGCACTGTTGGCCGAGGGCCTCAGCTGCTCTGATTTGAAACCCAGCACTGCCTTACAGCTGAGACCACACCTTCCGCAGGCTGTTCCCAGCCAGTGGCTGAGGACACCAAGGACTCCTGATGTCCAGCTTTGGCTTCAGGACTCCCTGATGGCCTTGCCAAACCAGGATGCCTCCACCCCACCCTTACTAAGGGTCAGACTTGCACGGTGGTCCGATGGCTCCTCCCAGCCTTCCCTGGCTGGCTGCCTGCCTGCCTTCCCTCACCCAGGCATTTCCTCTAAGGAACTCCTTGCGTGGTGACCTGACGTGGTGTTTGCTTCTCAGAAGACCCAGATTAACGACCTAGAGCAGTGGTCCTCAACCTTTTTTGGGCCACGGACCAGTTTAATGTCAGAAAATATTTTCACAAACCGGCCTTTAGGGTGGGACGGATAAATGCACAAAATAAAATTATGCGACCGGCGTAAAAACTGTGGTATTTTTAAATATAATTGTCGAACTTACGAGACACGCGTCAAGAGTGAGTCTTAGACAGATATAACAGAGGGAATCTGGTCATTTTTTAAAAGTAAAACATCATTTAGACTTAAATACTAATAAAATGGAAATAATGTAAGTTATTTATTTTTTTCTCTGCGGACCGGTACCAAATGGCCCACAGAATGGTACCAGTCCGCGGCCCGGGGGTTGGGGACCACAGCCCTATAGTATGTATCTACACACACACTAAATCCTTTGCTTATTAGGTTTGTTTGCTTTTCCATCTCTATCCACATATAAGATAGCAGGATTTTTTAAAAATTATTCTGTTCATTAATGTATCCCAGGCACCTAGAAGGTGACACTTAATGGCAATTAAATAAACAATGCCCATTTTACAGATAGGAAACTAAGGCTCAGAGAGGTTGAGTTTCTCAAGTGGATCTCGGTCCAATAAACGGTGCAGCTGGAGTCAGAATCCTGGCCTTCTGACTCCAAAGCTCTGTTCCTTCCTTTCTCTCCCCTCAAATCATCTGTCCTCCCTTGCACCCCTCCCCCATCTCCCTCTGTTCTCCATTTCTCTTTCTCTGCTTGTGGGTTTTCTCTTTGTTTTCCTCTTCCTCGTGATGTTTACGTCTCATGTGATCAGTCCTCGTGGCTTGTGTGTGGGAGTGTGATATGTGAGTGGTATGCAGTGTGTGTGTGTGTGTATGGTGTGTGTGGTATGTGTGTAGCGTAGGGAGTGTGTGTGTATAGTTTGTATGGTGTGTGTGTATGGTGTGAGCATGTATATGAATGTTTGTGTGAGCGTGGCATGTGAGTGGTGTGTGTGTGTGTGTTTGTGTCTACACTGTGGCTGAGGTGGCCTGGGGTGTCGATATTAATCAAGGATGTTGGACTCAGGAAAAGGAGCAGCTGGGGCATAGATGGAAACTGAATGTGTAGAGCGGGAGAAGTAGAGAAACTACATAAGGAAGTGAGAAAGGAGTATATAGATCAAATGCCACCAGATGGGTGCTAAGTGACCAGGACCCAACCCTGCTACTCACTGACTTCGAGACTTTGGCTTGGTCCCTTAACCTCTGTGGACCTCAGTTCCTTTGCTCAGTTGCTATCTTCACTTTAGGAATTTCAGCTCTGTGTTCTCCGCACCAAAACAAAGACCCAATGACACAGTGGGTGGGAAAGCACTCTGTCCGTGGGAACAAACGTGAGTGTCCTTGGGGAAGGACAAGCGGACACAGGCCAGGGATGAGGTTTCTCTCCCACTCTCCATTGGCCCCCGGATGCTGCTGCCCATCTGAGTGGTTAGAAACAGGGAATACCTTCAGCCCATGGCATTTGGGCAGCAACAAAGAATTTCCGGATGGTGAGTGTGGGAGAGGCGATGGAACAGGTGCCCGGGAAAAGTGAGAAGTCAGCTTCCGGGCCAGTGGCCTCAGACATTTTGGGATCTTATTCACACAGCCCAGGTAAGAGCAGGATTCCTTGCCACCTTGGTCAGACTCTGATACCAACTCCCGAGGTTGCCCCAGGCCTCAGTTCCTTCCTCTAACTAACAAGGGCGTGAGGCTCACGGCTCTCCAAGGTCACTTCTAGCCCCAATAGTCCAGCGTTGAATGGCACCCGCCCCTCGAGAGTGTGAGGAGGACATGGCCCGGGTACAGATGCAAGGGGCCCAGCTCCCTCCACTCTGTTGCCTACTCAGGTCTCATGTCCTTGTCCGTCTTGTCTCTGGTCAGGGTTGGGGACGTGCCATGCAGACACGAGAGCGCCCACCTGCCCGTGCCCCTGCTCACTCTCCTGCTCTCCCCACCCAATATTCACTCTGATGGGGCAGAGAACAGAAAATAGATGAAAAACTCCTTTCTCCAGCCTTACCACCCACAGGTGTGCTCCCTGCAGGGCGCTCAAGACAACATCAAAGCCTCTTTCTCCTCCTGTGTCTTCTCTGAGGATGAAAATGAAATAAATAGCTCTGTGGATTCGGTAGAGTGGGTGGTAGGGGAAGGGGCACAAAGCGCTCAGTTCAAAAAAGCACAGGAATGCTCACCGTCCTGGAGATGAATTCAAGCAGCTGTAGACGAGGACCTGATAGGAAGTCCCAGGGGGCTCACACACTCTGCAAGGCACTGCCTGGACTGGCCCAGTGCCCGCACCTCCTGGACACCAGCCAGGCTGTCCGAGCCAGACCAGGACCAGAGAAAGGATGGCAATGGAGCCCAATAGATCTTGAGTCTGAGAGATTTCATTCCACTGAGTCATAAACTCATGGAATTCCAACGAGTCCTTAGAGTTTCGTCTGGCTCAGGAAACTCCGTTTCCCTGTCTTCTGGTCTTCCGGCCTTTGCTTGACCGCTTTTGTTGACAGAGTGCTCACTAGCTCACAAGGGAGCCTGTTTCATGAGGGGACAGCTCTGGATGAGAAACATCCCCCCATGGACTGAACCAGAATTGCCTCCAAGGAGCCTGAGATGTGTCTTCTGGAGTTTCATAGAATGAAATGTCCGCTTGACCACTCCCTCCCTCCCATCTCCTTTACCTCTGTGGCTGGGGCATGACGTGTGACCTGGGACACCACTTCTCTATAACTCCACTTGGCAGCTCTCCAGGAAAAAAGTACAAAGAGAAGTAACAACAGGAGAACCCTGAGGTGCCCTGTGGCTCAGGCATTCTAATTCTACAATTGATTAACACAAATAAAGTGATAAACACCTTAAAACTTGAAAACTGGGCACAGCGCCCAGCCCCACACCCTTCTTGCCCTCCTGTCCTGAGCTGGGGTTTGCCTTCTTCCTTCCCTCCGAGAAAGCCACCAAGGAGGGGAGATGATGGAGGGAAACAATGACCAAGACAGAACCAAGTTCCGGGTCCTGGTCCCCTCAGTCTGCCACAAATCACAAATGACCCAATAACCATGTGACGTTCACAAATGTAATGCTCCCCCTCTTTGACTCCTGTCTAGTGGCCATCCACGGGTCCTCACGCCGAATCACAGTGTCTGGTAGATTCTCTTACCTTCTCACTGGGAGGAGGTGAGACTCACTGAGTTCCTCCATGGAAATTAAGAGTCGGCCATTTCTGCCATCTCATCTACATGAGGCCTGGGGGTCGAGGTGGTCTCAAATTTCTATGAGAACATCTCCATGTGTCCACAGAGCAAATCTGGGTCTTGGGTGACATTCCAGGGTCCCTGCACTGTGAAACAATTAGCAAAGGGGACAGGCGGCATGCTACTGGGAGGGCTCAGAAGGAGGACAACCTCTATAGGTATCTTGGAGACCTGCTGGGGTGCATTATCAGCCAGTGTGGTTCAACATATGCCATAGTAAAGCAGACAGCAGGGATTGGCAAATCCAAAGTCTCATAGTGACCCACAGGCCAGCATGACCACAGCACCATGCTCTCTCTCGTCAAAATGTCACGAGAGCATGGTTCACTGGATAGCAACTCAGTTTGCAGATCCTGGCTCCTGCTGGACCCTCCTGCACCTTCCTGAGCTGCGAGTGCAAAAATGATTCAGGCCACGGCGGTGTTTTCATCCCAGCAGCCTAAGCTAAATTCCACACAGATATCACCATCCCAGCTCAACTCCCCGGGCCTTCCAGCCACTCCTAACCTACTTTACTACGTACACTGAGGGACCTCACCTTATCTAGGCCCCACCTTAGAAGGTGCAGCAGCAGGCTGGTTCCCCATGAGCCATGGCTGCCCTCTGGTGATTATGCCACAAGTTCTGAAAGACCTTCCTGGTCGGAACTGTCATCTCTGGCCCGTCACACTGAGATAAATAGTCCTCTCTTCAATTTGTTAATGAAATGTGGGGAGACACTCCTCCCTACATGCTCAGTCCTTCCTTTGTGTCCTAGGCCTGACTCCCTGTCCTCCCTACTACCTCCATGACTTAGACCCAGCCAATCAAAGTCATGGTGATGGCGCCTGGCCCAAGACAGGCCAAAGAGACTCAGGACAAGAGCATCTGGGGAAACTTTTGCCAAAAACACTTGCCACTGAGGATGCATGGCTGCTATTACCTAAGCCAAGATGTTGATCCATTTTGCCGCTGTGAAGAAAAACCTCCCAGAGGATGTAACCAGTGCAGAAGAGAGCAGAGAGAGAGAGAGAAAGAGAGAGAGAGTCCTCAGGTCATTGTTGGAGTGTCTGGATGCAACCATAGCTTAAGTGGCTCTCCCTCTGAGCTTTAGGTCTCTGGGCTGGAAGAAGAAAGAGTTGATACTGATCCAAACAGCCTTCTTGGCACCTCTGGACCCCTTTGTTAAGTGTGAGAAAAGTGAACTCTCCCAACAGGGAATCATTAAATAATCTGAGTCACCAACATCAGCTTCCAGCAGACTAGAGCAAAATCCTCCTAAAAAGCAGAGACTGTGGGAGGTTATAGTGAATTTTGGAGTCTGTTATTATGTGTATTGAGAGAGGAAGTTTTTGTTTAATAATACAGGTAATTTATAAATAAAATGCAAAAGAAAAAGGATTAAATCCTAAAAGTCCCCTTGAGTCCTATCTTATCTTACCTTGTCAGTCCAACTGCATTCTTAGACATAACTTGAGTGCATATCCTTCCAGACCTTTTCCTTTGTATTTGGATAACTGTATGCTCACGCATACACAGGTACTCTATTTTCTTCCTTACATAAATGATGTAGCAAAAACCATGTCATAACATGTATGCACCACATCATGATTTAATCTGAAGCATGTAGCAAGAAAATATTTCCCAGATTTACTTGCAACCAGGTTGGGAACATGTACTTGACTTGTGGTCAATGGCAGTGTGAGCAGAAGTCACACATCACGTCTGGTCCAAGTTATGACTGAGAAGGCCTTCTCCGTGGTGTTTGAGTTTCATCCTATGGCTGAAAGTAAAAAAATTCTGAGAGTATGAAATTGTAAAATGAAGGCAGCATGGGCCCCAGGTGTTTGCTTGGAAGAAAGCCACAGCAAGGAGCCAACTGGCCACACTGGGCTATAATGTGAGAAGAACTAGACCTTGGCCTTGTTAAGTTCCTGAGATTTGCTGTGACTGAATAGTAGCCTAGACTATCCTAATGCAAATAAAACTTTACTCTCCCTGTTGTTCTGCAATTGT
Source organism: Saccopteryx bilineata (assembly GCF_036850765.1). Classification (NCBI taxonomy): domain Eukaryota; kingdom Metazoa; phylum Chordata; class Mammalia; order Chiroptera; family Emballonuridae; genus Saccopteryx; species Saccopteryx bilineata. The sequence continues at coordinate 19,159,049 of NC_089494.1, read as the reverse complement.
TTTCTCCTGAAGGGTATGTATACACCAACCACCCCTCTTCTCTTCATTGGGACAACATAAAGCCATTGTGAAGAGATGATGCGAGAACAATGAATTTACTGAGCCCCAGTAAATTCTCTAGGGCTCAGGAAACCCCTTTCTCTTCCTCTTTTGTATGCTTTCCTTATAATACCAACTCATGCTCTAAAGGAGGCCTGGAACTTTGCGGTTTTATTACCTCTCTTGGAAAACAGAATGGATTCTATGCTTTGTGATACTTTAAGATTACTTCCTTGTTCCTGTAATATCTCTTATGCTGGACCATCCCAGGACCCAAAACACTACCATTAGCTATATCCAGTCATCCCTCAGTATTTGCAGGGGCTAGGTTCCAGGACCCCTGCAGATACCCAAATCTGTGGATGCTCAAGTTCCATATATAAAACAGAGTAGTATTTGCATATAACCTATACATACCCTCCCATATACTTTAAATCATCTGTAGATTACTTATTAATATCTAACACAATGTAAATGCTCAGTAAATAGTTGTTATACTTTATTGTTTAGACTGGAGAATAATGGTAAGAAAAGAAAGTTTGTACCTGTTCCATACAGATGCAACCATCATAGGCCTAACTATATAGTAGACATCAATAACAAGGTAACAATTTCTTTTTCTGAATATTTTCAATCCATAGTTGTTTGAATCTGCAGGTACAAAACCTGCAGCTATGGAAGGCTGACTGTATTTCCAGAGGCTTTAAGATGTTTCTACAACTACTCCAGGAACATAACACTCTAAACCAGTCAACTAGTTAAATGGGGCTTAGTGATCCAAGCTGAGAACTTGGTGGTCACGGGGAGTGGGGTGGGGGACGAGAACACCAAGTAAGAAGGGGGTTAAAGGAAGAACACAAAGTTCTTTGATTCTTCACAGTTTGATTTCATTTTTTAAAAGCACATTTTTTCCAGTCTAGTTCTAGTGTTTGTTACAGTCTGCTGTCTTCTAATTCTTGGAAAAGTAGTCACCCACATAGGGAATCCCTGACAACACTCCATTAGCCAGAGTGTTCGAGTAACCAGAGGCCCTGGGGATGTTCATTTGGGAAGCGTAATGATGGTGAATCCTGTCCGTATTGTTTATGATTTAACAACTGGTTTATTATGTAGGATGTTCTGGGTCACTCCTGGGAAACTATTTAAACAAATAATCTGCAGTTAAATGACCTAATAGAACAAGTGTTGTCAGGTTCTTGGAAGAGAACCATGATTTAAAGCTATTCATAGATTCTTAGAATTGGAAGGTGCATTCAATATTTTCTAATAGGATCCCTTCATTACAGTAGTGAGTAAACCAAGGCCTAAAGATATTAAAGAATTTGCCCAAGGTCAAAACTCGCATTCTTTACACATACCTTTACCACCAAAGGGCTGATGTCATATTCACCTCACTGACATCTTCCTGGGATTATGGAAAGATCACTGGAATATGAGCCACAGGACCCATTTCTAGTATAGGCTCTGACACTCAGCAGTGCATAACCTTGGCCAAGGGGCTTAACCTTTCTGAACTGGGTCTACTGCACAGCTCTTAGGAGCCTCTCAGTTTCATGATTCCCTTGTAAAGAAAATGGCTACATGCAGTCATTTACTGCAAAAATTCCTATAGCTTATGCTTCAAGTGTCGAGCAAAACCCACCCGGCCACCTCATCCTAATTTTTCTGGCCAGGGAGAGGGGACCAGTAGATTTCATACTGTCCCATCTCTGAGATCACTGCTCTTTCCCGTGGGTAGCAGCAGCTCCCTTTTGGGATGCCTAAATGCTAAGCATACTGGACTTCACTTGGGTGTCTTCCCAGCATCTCTCACCCCTTTCTCCTTCCTAGGAGACCAGTTCTGCTCAGGTCTCTGTTCCCTGACTGGTGTTCATCCTAGAGCTCAGATTTAAGCCAATCAGCACCTGACATTCCCGTAACAACTGTTACTGGTCGAGAAATAGGCAAGTGACTTAAACTGGCTAATGAGGTAGAAGGAAATAAAGGTGCATTTCATGCTACATGAGGATTTTTATTCCATGTTTTTCCTTTCTGCCTGCATTTGAAAGAAGAAAACATATTGCCCCAGCTGCTGCCGGCAGCCATCTTGACACCATGAGGGAAGACAATCTCAGGCAAGAACAGCCTTCGAGTGGAAAGAAGCTGAGAAATCACAAAGAAATGGGTCCAGGTGAGCATATCTTGCCGAGAGTCCGTCCTGCCTCTAGAGTTTCTCTTTGTGAGATTTTAAACATCTCTGTCATTTAAAGAAGTGTGAAACTCTTCTTGTTTCTTGAAGCTGGAAACACCCTAACCAATGGATGAGATCAATTAAAATACCTATGGAAGAAGGCAAGTCCCTGCAATCATGGTGTGTCTCAAATGGGGTTGACATATTACTCTAGTGCCATATACCTCACTGACCTGGAACTTCAGGCTCCCACACGCCCGGATGCTGGAAAGACCACATTCCATGCTAGTCCCCATTCCATGGGATCTCAGAAACAAACCCCAGAACTGAAATTTGACCTGGTGTGTCTCCTCTTACAACCTTTGAGGAGCTTGGCCAACATATTCTCTGTTTCTACCTGTAAAATAAGATGAATGGTGCTTGTACAGATGACCTGCATAGTCCACCTAATAAACCTATTGACCCTTGTTTAAACCTCATCCATTTCTCCCCTACTCATTCTCTCTCTGTTCTCCTGACCTTCTCAACTAAAAGCAGGGGCAGGTTTGGAGGGAAAGAGTGAGGTAAAAATCAGTGGTGCTAAAGCCACTACCTGAACAGGTGTGACTTTCTGCCTGCATTTGAAGGAAGAAAACATATTGCCCCAGCTGCTGCTGTATGAACAACCGGAGCTTCTGAGATACAAGAACATTTATTAAGATAAATGCGCATCATCATTCTGCCTTCAGCCCACTGCTTGGCAACACCCTGTGGAATGGGCCAAGGGTTCCAGTCCTTCCCGGGTGCCAATCCTTTCGGCCTTTGGGACACCACACACTTCATTCCAGAGCCCAAGAGGTGCTGGAATGCAGCAAGTCACTTCTGCTTCTTCCCTGAGAATGTCTGCTGGGTACAGACGAGGCCAGGTTCTGAGAATGGGACGTCCCTGTGGAAGGCACTGTATTCGACTCCTGCTTTCCTCCCCCATCACTAAACACTTTGGCCAGCAGCCCCTGGGCAACAGTAAACACAGAAGGTAGCCTTGTAGGGAATAAGAAATGCAACACAATCTCACGATGGAGTCCTTACAAGTCTCCTCCTCTTCACCAACGATGTGGGAGGCAATCACTTTGCTTTGACCTCCTGGACTCCATCCCCCAAATATTTTTCCATTCCCTTGGGACAAGATATGACAGCATTCAGATGCTTCATCTGAAAAACATGGAGGTTGGAACTGAGAACCCTCGCAGTCACTTCAGACCACATATTATTGGTTATAACATTTCCTAGAAAGGAATTCGTGAGACTCTTGGAATTTAAGACTTGAGCCAACTTCTCTCCGGCCTCAGTGTCCTCACCTGTTCCATGGTCTCTACCTGGTTCCCAGGCTCTCCCCAGAATCAGAGAGATGAGGGAATGTGAGGACTGCAGCAAGCTGCAAAATCGCTTGTCTCATTTTCACATTCAAATAGTATGGAAATATTTCCTGTTTCCTCTCTCTCTTTCTGCCTCCAGAAAGCACTGAAAGGGGGACTTCTCATTTTGTTTTGTTTTGTTTTTTCTTTTTTTTTCTTTTTTTGTATTTTTCTGAAGCTGGAAACGGGGAGAGACAGTCAGACAGACTCCCGCATGCGCCCGACCGGGATCCACCCGGCACACCCACCAGGGGCGATGCTCTGCCCACCAGGGGGCGATGCTCTGCCCCTCCGGGGCGTCACTCTGCCGCTACCAGAGCCACTCTAGCGCCTGGGGCAGAGGCCAAGGAGCCATCCCCAGTGCCCGGGCCATCTTTGCTCCAATGGAGCCTTGGCTGCGGGAAGGGAAAAGAGAGACAGAGAGGAAGGAGGGGAGGGGGTGGAGAAGCAAATGGGCGTTTCTCCTATGTACCCTGGCCGGAATCGAACCCGGGTCCCCCGCACGCCAGGCCGACGCTCTACCGCTGAGCCAACCGGCCAGGGCCGGGGGACTTCTCATTTTGGTCTTCCCCCTACTTTTTATTCCAGACTCAGCCTCTCAGGGACTTGTGGGGCCTCCTTTCACCAGTCTCCTCAGTTGGGAAGACAGCCTAGTCCTTCGGACACTCCCCGGCCTGCAAAGTCTCTGCTGGTGCCCTGGGGGCTGTGTCTTCCCCGTGCTCTCCTCCCGCCAGGTCTCCCAGCCCTGGAGCAGCTGTGTGAGTATTAAGACCGGACCTGTGCAAGTTCCTGCCAGGCCTTCAGCTTCCGTCGGGGATGGGGGTGCAGGTCAGCCAGCTCCACCTGGCTGCTGATCTGTCCTGGGACGCACGGGCAACAGGGGGACGGTGGCCCATGGGGCTAAGAAAAACGTCTGTTCCTCTTCCCATGCTGAGCCTTTCTCTCTTCTCAGCATAGCAGACTGAAGTTCAAGTCAAGGTCGGGGAAAGGGGGTTGCTCACAGAGTCCAGACTGCAGACACAGAAGGAGTCGGGAGGCCATTTCCGGGCCTCTGTTCAGAGACATCTTACAGGACATTTCTCATTCCGCCACAGTCAGGTTCTGAATAGCTACCGTGTGCCAGGCTTTGTGTCAAGGGTCAGGGGATACCAGGTTTGGCTGTATAAAGCTCAGAGTGAGGGGACAGACAGACTAATAATGATGATAAAACTGCCAACAGTGGTACGTGCTACATGCAAAGGTCCGTGAGAACTCTGAAAGAGGTGACGGCAGCGATGAAACATTTCAGGGGTGTGTGTCAGTCTAAGGCAGAATCATCGGGAAGGAATACTCCCCTCCATCTGGAAGCAGAACCAACTTATATATCAGGCACAATGTCCAAAAGTCCTATACCTCACCCAGACGAGGGTCAAACTCCACATCCTGTCTCTGTGAATGGAGTTCCTGGAGCTGCCCAGGGCACTTGGCCTGGGTGACCCAACACAGCAGCCCTGCCTGATACAAACTGGCCTGGAGCAATAGTCGGTGTCATTCTTACATTCAGTCAGCGACTAAGTAAGCGTTGATTAAATGCCTGCCATGGACCGGGTTTGACTATTGCGTATTTTATTTATTTGATTGTAATCCTATCAAACTGTAAGTTCACGAGGGCAAGAGATCAGGTCTGACTCATTCATTCTTGTGTCCAGTGTGCTCATCACACACAGGTTTTCAGTGAATATTTGTTGAATGAATAAAAGAAATACTACAACAGTTAAGGAGACTTAGAGTGTGTGAGTTGAAATGTAATAATAGGCAGTAGTTGTCTCTGGGATTCTTCTACTTCCCCTAACCATATAGCAACCAAACACAAATGCTAGCACATGGTGGTCATATAGGGAAAATAGGATAGACTATTTTTAATTGGAAAGTTACTGAGGAAAGAGAAACCTAACACCTACAATCATAGTACATACTTAACCCTCTTTGTTCCTCCTGGGTTCCCCTCCTACTCCATGCCTAGCTTGGCCCAGGGCCCATTTTCACCAATCCTTGTCTAATTATAAAAGCGCAGTGATGCCTGCCCAGATGAGCATTTAACGCTTTGAGTAGTACAAACATTCCTACAGAGGGATGTGGAGGACCTGAGACCCTGAGGGAGGAAAGGTCGGAAGAGTCCAGGACATCCTCATGGGGCAAGTGGCATGGAGATGTGCCCTGCTGTTATGGGGGCTGGCATAGACCGAGGTGGGCAAGGCATTCTAAGTGGAGGAAGAGACAACAACAAAGACCCAGACATGATGGTGACTTCCTCCCTTTCTGCCGGAGCTCAGCCCATGCCGAAGGGGCCAGGGCAGGATGTCCACAGCAGTGACAGTGGCTAAGGTTTACTGAGCTCTCACTCCATGGCAGATACTCTTCGTTTAACCCTTCAAGATTGAGCCAATGGGTAACGTTACTCCTCCCACGTCCAAGTGGGAGAAACTGAGGCATGAGGAAGTTAAATAACATGCCCAAGCTTGCATCTCTTTTACGTGGTGCAGCCGGGATTTAAATTCAGACCTTGTGAACTGTCGCATCGGACTGCATCTGGACTCTTGTTTTAAGCTGTGCTTCTCAAACTCTGTTCCAGAGAATACTGGTCTTATCAAATGCTCACCCCCCCCCCCAAAAAAAATTATTTTTTTCTTGTACTGGTTAAATAAGTTTAGGAAACCCTCTATAGTATACTGCCCACCCTCTGGGAGAATTACCACACACAATTATATATTAAAAGTTTTGATAACTCCTATCGTCAAGAAACATGCTTGTCTAACTCAGTCTTTTGCAAATGCATTTAAGAAAACCCTGCTGGTTCCTCAAAAAACTGAAAATAAAACTACCTTATGACCCAGCAATCCCTCTGGGTATATACCCCCAAAACTCAGAAACATTGATATGTAAAGACACATGCAGCCCCGTGTTCATTGCAGCATTGTTCACAGTGGCCAGGACATGGAAACAACCAAAAAGCCCATCAATAGATGACTGGATAAAGAAGATGTGGCACATATACACTATGGAATACTACTCAGCCATAAGAAATGATGACATCAGATCATTTACAGCAAAATGGTGGGATCTTGATAACATTATACGAAGTGAAATAAGTAAATCAGAAAAAACCAGGAACTGCATTATTCCATATGTAGGTGGGACATAAAAGTGAAACTAAGAGACATTGATAAGAATGTGGTGGTTACGGGGGAGGGGAGGGGGGAGAGGGAGAGGGAAAGGGGGAGGGGGAGGGGCACAAAGAAAACTAGATAGAAGGTGACAGAGGACAATCTGACTTTGGGTGATGGGTATGCAACATAATTGAACGACAAGATAACCTGGACATGTTATCTTTGAATATATGTATCCTGATTTATTGATGTCACCCCATTAAAAAAATGAAATTATTTAAAAAAAACAAAACCCTGCATCCCTGTAGAACTTACTGACAACCTAACACAGAGATCTGCAGAAAACTCTTGGGAAATACTGCCTTAGGGTATTAATCCTCTCACCCTCTTCCTCCGGCTGAGGAGGTGCTCTTCTAGGAAAAATAATAATAGCTTCTGTTCACTTAATGCTAGGGTTTTTCCAAGTGCTTTAACAAATATCATCTCATCTTATATTTGAAGCTTTTAAACTATCTTCCAAATTTCTTCTTTTTCCTTCTTTGAAGCAGAATCCTAAGAGATTACACTTACGTCGGTATACCTCAGAAAGTTAACACCGTGTCTATCTCCTTTTCAAATCAGAATGGTGAAATAGTCCGCCACTTAAAAAAGAGAGAGAGAAATTTCTTTTCTCCCTAACAGATTTTATCAGTCTCTAGGAATTTCTTAAAATGTGCTCATACGAGTAAATGTCAAAGATTAACACTTCTCAGCTCCGTTAAGAGGTCCCCTCCCCGACATTTATTCTGATACAAACTCCTTTCTCTGAAGGATTACTTTACAAGGAACACAATTTAAAGTAAAACATTCTTAAAGAAAATGAAAGGATTTTTTTTCTTCAATAGAACATTTTAATGGCTAAATGACTTTCCCCTCCCGGAAATATGTGCTTTCGAAAACAGAGCTTTGCTTAACTCGAAAGGAATGGCTCCGTGATGTTGATTTCAGGCTGCACGGGGACTATTTGGCGAGGTAAGGGATGTTATTATTATTCCTCAGATCACCTCACTGAGGCAGCTGCCCTCTGTCTTCCAGGTTTGTTCCTTTGTTCCTACCCCTTCTATCACCTTCTGAATTCCTGGAACGCATGGCCACTGAAATTCAAACTGGTGTGAATTCCAGCACCATCATCAGCACATTGGGTAATATTTCTTCAACTACCTTTATCTGTTTATCATTAATTATAAAATAACACTGTTTAATAATGCGGTGTCCTTATGAGCAGATGGAAAGCGTCTAGCAGCCCTCCTGACACAGCACGCAGACCCCCATTTGTCTGAGCAGACTGCCGGCCAGAGAGGCAAGCCGGAGCCAAATGCTGCCTCAGTGGCTCTGAGCGCATACCTTTGCAATACTCACCTAACATGGAAAAGTAGATCACAGCTTGTCTTTCTCCCCATGGAAGCCCCAGAGGTGACTCAGAAAGACCACTGGCTCACCACCCGCCCCTCTATCTCTCACACTGAACCCCACTCATTTCCAGTGACAGCTGCTCTGGGCCACGGTAGGGTGGGTGTCCGGCCCTTGGAACAGGAGGCACAGGGAGCCTCGTTACCTCTCTCTTGCAGCTGCATCCACAAAACCACGCAGGCGAGTGGAGCACTAAGAGAGGTTTCATGGATTGGGCTGGGGGCAGGGAGGGGGCCAGCAAGCAAGCATGTGCTCGGCTCAGATGCCAAGTTCAGCAGCTAGAATAAAACCACCCTAACCTACGAGATCCAGAGGTCACCATCTGGAAATGGAAAACCACCACCAATAAATTGTCGGGGGCCGCAGTATTGCTGGGTTTCAAAGGAGCTGGACAGCATGAGGTCAGGTCTGATTTCTCCCTTTAGCTGCCCCCTTTTCTATTCCTTAAAAGGATAAAAGGCTTTGGGTCCCAGTTTGTGACTGTGAATGGGCCAGAATGGAGGAACGAGTTGTTGCGGCAAGGGGGGCATTGCCCCAACACCCCTCTTTAAGAGCTTCGCCTTAAGCCTGAGTCCAAAGCCCACCAATGCTATTTGGTTCCCCAAAGGCTGGCAGCTACGTGGACAAGACTGGTCATTCAGTGAGTGCCTGCACCCACCCCTCCAACCTCTACCATGTCCCCCAGCCCCAAACAGCCCTCCTCCCCTCTTTGTGGCCCTCTAGAAATCTTTCACAAGGTTGTCTCAGATGTCACTTGCAACCAGACCTCTGTCTGGTCTGCAGGGCTTTGCGTGGTCCCTGATCCCAGTCACCCCAGACCACAACCAGCAAGCTGAAAGGTCTGGCGTGGAGACATGAGGACAATGGGTCCGCCGGGCTGAAAGCATTCCAGCCTCCCACATTCAGTAGGAAGCATGTGCGTTGGTGAGCAGAGGTCATTCATGCGGATGGTTTATGTTTTCCCAAGCCAGCATTCCTCACAAACAGCTGTGTTTATACAAAACTAGAGGAGAGAATGAGAGAGAGAAAAAGGACAGTGTCCTAGGGATGACATCATTCTGTCTTGTCTGCTTCACCTCCCCCAGTGTCAGCGGGAGAGGACTGGGGTGGGGGGAGACACAGCAGGCTGGTGGACGTGCTCGGTGCAAGAACATGCAGTATTTATGCGTGCGTGTGTTTATTAGATATCCGACGTCCCTGCTCTCCACCCTGCCCCCTCCCCACGCACTCCAGAACATCCTAATACAGTTAGCAGAACGCTCTTTTCTCTGGGCCAGCACCCTCTGAGGAAGGCCAGATTTGGGGGCTCCTGTTCCTCCTTCGAATCTCTTTAACAAACCCCTCCGCCACCGAAGAAAAGCCTGACAGGAGGCAGAGTCATTAAAGTGAATTAAAATGCCTCCAAGGAAAGATTAGCCCCAAACCATTCCCATATCAGACAAAGGCCCCTTTCATGCAGACTCCAGCCGCCGGGAGTCCTGAAAGCAGAGATTAGGGAACAAATTCTCAGAACCTAGAAGCTCTGACTCTTCCGGGGAGCCGGGCCAACATAGCCTCCTGCGGCGGGACCTTAAGAACGCAGCTTCTGCTTAAGCTGCACTTGGCTTCTTAAGACTGATACTGGAAAGAAAGGGGCTCCACGGGGGCAAATGTATCCTCCCTCACCCTTCTCTGAGCCAGGGTCGTCCCTAACACAGTCCAGATGCACAGGCCCTCACCTGTTCCTAAACGTTGCCAGAGGATGTAATGCGAGCAGCCCCCCACCCCCTGCCTCATCGGGTCAGGCAGGAAGTCCTTCCACTGGTGGTCTAAGCGTGGGCCTTTCTCAGCCTCAGCACCTCATCTGCAGCTATCCTGAGTGTCTGTATCTGTCAGGTTGAGCATTCCGTGCAGTGGATGCAAAGAGATGGCCCGGATAAGATTCCTTTTGTCCAGGCTACTGTTTGTTTCAGAAAGACAGCTATGTTAATAGTGGATGCAATTCAGTATCATGTGGGCCCAATGAAGGATGTCTGGGAAAAGGTAGGAAGGATATCAAAGTTAGTCCGTTCTTCATCTGGGAGGCTCAGAAGTTCGACATCTGGGAAGCTCAGAACAATTTCACAGGAAAGGTGACACCGGAGCCATGTGTAGAAAGAAGAGTACCTGTTGGCTAGGTAAACTTGGGCTGGGGGTGGCGGCGTGGGGAGGAGGGAGAACATTCCAGGCACAGCGTGTCGCATGGCCAAAGGCACCGAGCATGACAGAGCATGTCAGAAGTATGTCTCCTGAGTAGTGGTCACCTTGGGCCATATTTTAGTCCCCATCCTTTTTATAATTAGCCATATCATTCCAGCTTTCAAAGGGTGCAGGGCATGGCTTTGTCTCCAGAAATATAACTTTTTTTTATTTTGACCTAACCACTATGGCAAGGCTTCCTTTCATTAGTTTGTTTGTTTGTTTGTTTGTTTGTTTTTAGAATTTTATTTATTGGAATAAGTGAGCAAAAGTTGGCCTTGGAACTGTAACATTTGTTTTTCCTTTAGCAAGAACACAACTAATTTAATCAATTTTTAAAAGAAACATTGTTGCTGTCCCATTTTTACGTATTTGACAGGTGTTTTTAACAGTTTGGAATCACGTGTAAAACTCTAAACATTAAACTATGTTTTATAAAAATAATGTTTACGTTAGAAACAAAGTTTATAACGAGACACATTTTAGGTAACAAATAATTTTAGGCAGTGAAAATGATTTTAAATAATGAAAATGGATGGTGGTGAGCCCCATGGTGCTCTTGCCTTTGTTGTAAGGTACCAAGAAGCTAAAAATTGATATTGATATTGCCTGACCTGTGGTGGCGCAGTGGATAAAGCGTCGACCTGGAAATGCTGAGGTCGCCGGTTCGAAACCCTGGGCTTGCCTGGTCAAGGCACATATGGGAGTTGATGCTTCCAGCTCCTCCCCCCTTCTCTCTCTGTCTCTCCTCTCTCTCTCTCTCTCTCTGTCTCTCTCTCTGTCTCTTCCTCTCCTCTCTAAAAAATGAAATAAATAAAAAAGAAACAAAGATATTGATATTCTGGGAGGAAAGGTCAGGCTTTCCTGTCCCGTCCCTCCTTTAGGGAAGGGAGGGAGAAGAACGTAGAAGTTTCTGGCTTGCAAGAACAATGGGTCATTCAGTTTTAAATCTAAAATAAAGGTTAACCTAGAAACTTCTTCTCTTTTAATAGGAGGCAGAATTTACATACCACCTTTCATTGACTGTAGTTCCTCCCCCTTCCTGGAATCTTTTTATATATATATATATATTTACAGCTTTTAATGATTTTAATTAATTTATTTATTTTTACAGGAACAGAGAGAGAGAGGGATAGATAGGGACAGACAGACAGTAACTGAGAGAGATGAGAAGCATCAATCATCAGTTTCTCGTTGTGACACCTTAGTTGTTCATTGATTGCTTTCTCATATGTACCTTGACTGGGGCCTTCAGCAAACCGAGTGACCTCTTCCTCAAGCCAGCAACCCTGAACACAAGCTGGCGAGCTTTTTGCTCAAGCCAGATGAGCCCGCCCCGCGCTCAAGCTGGAGACCTCGGGATTTCGAACCTGGGTCCTTCTGCATCCCAGTCTGATGCTCCATCCACTGTGCCACCGCCTGGTCAGGCCCTTCCTGGAATCTTGAGGATAAAATCCTCTAGGCTAGTGAGGGAAGATGAACCCTGAAAGATTTGTAAACATCTTTGATTGTGTTACCTTGAAAGTCTTAATGTTTCTGTGTATCCTGAGGAGCCACTGCACCACCTCACCCGCAGGTGTTGTAAAGTACCAAAAGCTACAGAATCAGTATTCATATTTTAAGAGGCTTGAAGAACATTTCATTAATTTGGGTTAAGGTGTGCAGAGAAATTGTGAGAATAGTCTCTGTACTGTGTGATTGGCATAGTCAGGATGGCCCTTGGCATTGTATTGTAAATGCAAAGGGGAGGAAAACATGGATCCCCAGACATTCCACCACACCTGTGGGGAAAGGGGTGAATGGCTAGCCAGGTGCAGGGAGAGAAAAACCAAAATAAACCTTTTCTTATAGCAATGAGCCATTTGCGGGCATTTGTCCCCACAGAAACTACCTCTCCTATGTAAATGCGTGTGGTTAACACGTGTGACTCTGGACAGAGAGATGGCAGATAAACACTAGATAATATAGGAATGCCTTTTAATATGTAAAGAGACATCTTTCTACCATTGTGTTGGCTTGTAAATTTTGTTTTCTCCAAAATGATGTATGGCTTGCAAATTGAACATGGTCCTATCATGTTAAAGGACATATGACTATAACCAATAGTGGTAAAGGGCTCCTAATTGCAATTTTTTACTTCTGTACTTCCTGCTTGCAAAACTATAAAAACTAGGTAGAACAAAGAGCCGGCTCGCTCTCCCTCAGATTTCTGACGGAGTTGCTGCCGCTTGGCCAAGCTAAGACAATAAAGCTTTGATGTGTAATCGAAGGACTTTGTTCTTGTCTTCCATGGTTCGGGTCCCTCCGGATTAGGCTTAACATACCCCTAAACAAATGTTGCCAGCCCATGCCATAATGTCATGCTCTCCCCTGCCTGTGTGTGATCAAGGGTATATAAGCAGCCTCTGAACTATTTTTGGGACTGCACCATTTGGGCTTGCAGATGCCCCGTGTCAGCCATATACGGCCGGCATATTAAAATTTTCTCCTCTAATAAAACTCTTCAAAATTCATCTGGACTGGGCGTCTCTATGTGAACTCAATGAAATGAAGTACAGTGCCTTTCAGAATCTGGGGTGCGGTACATTATAACACCTTCTCTTCCCTTTCTCTCTCACCCCCACCCGCAGGGTGATGTCCCTCACTCTGGTCCCATGGAGTCCAGGCCGGAACCGGGGTGGGAACAGCAGCCCTGACTGAGGTCCTAGACATGGCTCCAATCACTACCGTTTCGGGCAAGTCTGAGCACAGCGATTCTCTCCTTGCCCACCTCCTTTCACATAGGAAATGGGGAGGTTGAACTAGGCTCCCTTTAAGGTCTCTTTTTAACAAACGGGCTGGAGTTCTAAGAGGCGCATGCGTACTCCCAGCTGGCCCCTCCCTCTCGGAGGGGCTTCAGGTAACAAAGCTGGTGCCTGCTCTCCTCCTCAACATTGCCCATCAGGCCTTTGATCATCTGCCCAGCAGGGGCTCAACTCCACACACACACCACACTCACACCACACTACCCACATACACATGACACATACCCCCCCCCCGCACACACATACACACCCCACACGCTTCTATGTTTACTCTAGGCTCTGTGTCCACTTCAGTACCCACCACCTACATGGGCTTGCTTCTTCTGCCTTTGTTTTCACCTGCATAGAAAGGTTCTGCTCTAGATAAAAAAAAAAAAACAGATGTAAAAACTCAGAGAGAAAGGAACGGCAACAAGTATGCCAATGAATAGTTAATAAAAATTTTCCCCTACCTACCCTTTTCTAAAAAATGGAAAAGCTATTTGTCTTTTGTATTTCACTTAACTACTTCATCAGTCATCAGGGAAACCCTTTTCTTATTTAGTTCTTGGAGGAGTCTGGATTCATTTTCTTCTTTTAATTATTTGTACTTATTCTAACATCTGTGCACATTCTGCAGCCACTGACAGTTTTATGTTGCTGATGCTGTACAAAACACCAAGGACCTCCACTTCTGGGCCAAGGGTCTCACTGGTAATGCTCGGAGGGGAAGGAAGCCATGACTTCTAGGATCATGACTCACAAACCTGGCCGGCCACACCTGGAACGTGTCCAAGATTGGGCCAAGAAGCCCACGGGTCCCTGATCACTCCATCTGACAGACCTCACTTCCCCAGTTTCTCTCCATCTCAGCCTCTTGTTTGTTTCTTTCATAGCAACTATTTGCAAATATATACATTTACACTCTTCTTCTACTATTTATTATCTGGCTCCTCTGCTACCATGCAGGACTCTTATGGAAAGGTGTCTATCGAATCACAGCATCCTCAGCTCCCAGCACAATGTGTGACATATAATAGATGCTCAATAAATGCTTCTTGAATGTTGATTCATGAAGCAGCTGGACCAGAAATGCAAGATAAATCTTACAGACAAAATTAAGAACCTTCAAGTCTCAGCTGGTCTTTCGCTTGCAGAGTAAGAATATGAAAATAGGCTGAAACACATCCAAGCTAAGAAGGCCATGAAGCCCTGGAAGAAGTGAAATAGAAGAAAAGACTGTGGACTCAGCACCAGAAAGTCTGATTTAAAACACCAGCTGTTTCTTCATCAATACAACCTTGGGGAGGTATTATTCTCTGAGTCTCTATTTCCTATAAAATGGGGAAATAGCAACTGATCTGTATTTTTTCAAGGTTTTTTAGCAGGAGAACTTCATATTTTACAGAACGGATAAAAGTAGGCTTTTGATGAATATAAAAATATATACTGAGCTATGAATAAGAGCTGATACCTTCTGTTAAATTTAATTACACAGTTTCAAAATTTAGATTCACACAGATAAATGGTGTAAAAATGATTCCTCCTTAGATAAATAGGTCTGATTTCCAAGCATGTGCCTAAAAGAGTAACCTAGTAAGGCTGGTAAACTGGCAGACTACATTTCCCAGAGTCCTTCACAGTTACATATGGCCACATGACAGATTTCTAGCCAATAGCATGTGAGTGGATGGATGTGCACAGTCCTCAAAGAACCTTCTACATACAATGTTCCATATTCTTTGGTCTTCTGCTGGTTCAATGCAGAGGGACACAGAAAACTTGCAAGTCCCATGAAGCCACAGATGGAAGAAGCCTGGATCCCCATATCTCTGCTTGAAGAACTTTCCAGCATTCAGAAACACCAATTTTAGGCGTTACTCTACTAATATGCTTGATCCATTGTGTAACTTTTTACAGCAACTAACATTCCTCTAAACAGTATGGCAGCACGAATTAACTTTTTGGAATTCTCAAAGGCCTTAAAATGTAGGATATATGTACTGTTTTTATCAGAGCTTCTAAAACAGTTGGGTTTTTTTTTCAAGATAAAATGTGCATAAAATAAATGTTGGTGGTACCCCTGAAACTTCCTTATGAGGCTCCAGGTAGTCATAAAACATATTTGAAAATGTGTTTTCATTATGTCTGGACTAGATGCTCTCAAAGATCTTTTCTAGCATCAACATTTTATTGTTAAATATTTTTCTGATTTTCCAAAAGAAAGTCATATTGGTCTTAATAAAGAGAAAGTGAACCTCTTCTGCCTCTGCAATAAAGTAGCACCTAAGAAACACCACGGGACACATATGATATTTCTGAATTAATTATTGCATGTTTAGAAGCTAGGGGCCTTCTTTAATAAACTTTAGTTCTAGGATCTTATTTCTTTTAGAAATAACAATGGTGCTAACAATGGCCTGAACTGTTTATGTAGCAGTGATATAAGTTGTCTGGAAGGACCTCTAAAACAAAGTCAAAATTAAAGCAATTCTTTCATATGTTCCACTTATATCCAAATGCATTAGTAAATGGCACTTTGATAAATCTCACAATTATTAACCAGAACAAAAATAAGTAAGCAAGACCATTTTCTTCTGCTGTGGTCTTCAAGAATCACCCTGCTCAGAAGCTGGGGAATGGCCACACTCAATGACCTCTGAGTGCATAGTCACAGTAGTTAATTGTCCCAGACCCAGGCACAGCTCAGAAACTCTCTAAGCCACAAGGAAGTCCAGCCCTAACTTAGAGACAGGATTATCCCCCAAGTATTTTCTAGGCTCATAGGAGGGCCAGTCTCTGAGGAAGACAAAGAGAAAATAGCAATGTAGAAAATCTTGACATCTACTAATTCTAAATTAATCTAACTTTAGTAATGTTCACCTCTGGGGACAGTACTGTGCTATCAATCTGAAGGGAATTTAAAACCTCAAAGAACCCCCCCTATTATCACTGTCGGCCAAGCTTGAGAGCCTTTAAGAGAGAAATCAGACTGTAAGATAAGGAAAAGATTCAAACAGACTTTGGATTTAGGAATCCTTGAGTTTGAATCCAATGTGCTTTGCATGTTGCTGTGTGACCTTAGGAAGTTACACAACCGTCCTGAGCCAAATAGCAGCAGCTTACAATGTGACAACTGGAAAGAGGCTTAGGGTCCACCTCGGTCTAACCCTGTGACCTCACTCCAAGCCGCAGACCTCTGAGCCCCATTGAGCCTCGTTTTGCCCCATGGTTCTGGAGCATCCTACTCTGTGATGAACCTTTCAGAAGGACGGGACGCCTTGTGGGGCAGAGACTCCGCACCCACTGAGTCCTTGCCCAAGTTATGTGGTAGAAAGGGAGCGGTTACTTTCTATCTTTTTCTTTCTTTTTTGTTTTTCTTTCACAAAACACTTGAGAAGCTGGGGGAAAACAATCTTTGTGAGCCCCTGTGAAGATGTAACTCTAGATGGCCTCCCAGCTGGGCCAGGCCCACCAAGTGTCAGGCTGGAGACCACAAAGAGGAGGGTTTCTGCACAAAGGAGGCACGGATCTCTGGGAGTAGGTGATCCAAGGTTGAACCAAAATAAACGTGTCGTGGCCTGGAAGACAAACAATCTAACTCCCAGCACCTAAGGCCCCCCATTTCCTGGTCCAGACTAAAGGTGGCTGTCAGGTGGAGAATGGTGTTTGGGCAAAAAGTATAAATTGACTCTTGTCAACTCTCCATTGAGAGAAAATGGCTCTGTCAAAAGAAAGAGGGTGATGGGGAAGGTTGACAGGTTGGATTTCTTACTCTCTGGCTTATCTTGCCCATCCTGTGTCATCATGCCTAGGTCCCACGGTCTGGCATTTACTGCATTCTCCTTCCTGAGATATTAAATCCATTTCTGTTTCTCAAGATTGTCCTTGTACTAGACTCAGTTATTCTCCCTCCAGGTTTGCTTGGTCCTACCTGTCCCTGGACCTCAGTTGCTTGCTCAGTCCTGGCTGCTACAGCGACATCACCTCATCTTCTGAAACTGCCGGCTATCTCGGCCTCCCCCAGGGCAGGAGATGGGCTTCAGTGTGGCTTCTGGCATGCTTGCAGCCTCAGAAACTCCCACCCAGACCCAGCGCAGCCGGGTTCACGGAGACTCTGCCTTCGCCAGCCACTGCCTAAAGAGGTCAGCTCTGAATAATGAGAGGCCAGTGATGGAAAGGATCCAGCGACACATTCTTCCTTTCTCTCCCCTCTCTAGAGTCGAGTCGCCAAAGGACTGTTCCAAGATATTCCAAGACCATCCCTTACATTCTTTCCGAATATTTTCCCTGTGCCCAAATGCCTGGCTGTGTGTCTTCTCGTCAGGATGTGATAAACTCCATAATGCACCATTTCGGGTCTTCCCCAGGCCCCCATCTTCTTACCCCTCACTGTTGCTGCCTTCACATTGCCCTCTCCAAAAAAAAATGAGGCTAGCATGTTTGCTTCCAGCTCTACGTTCTAAAGAAACTGGCCTAAAACAGCCCTCATTTTAGTTTCTCTCTCTCCAGCTGGAGGATTTGACGGTAATTGGGGCAAACTGTCCTCACCTTCACCCGCTAACTATTATTCTCCACCCCTCCCGTTCATAGTGTGTGCCTCCTCCGTGGACGTGGAGTAGTATACCTCTCCAGCGGTTACACCTATGAAAGATATTCACTTTCCTTTCATTTTATTCTTGGTTTTATACCTTGTACTTGGAATTTTAAGATGCCTTTGGTCAACTTATCAAAAATGGGATATAAGTCCATGTACTGCCTTTGCCAGAATCTAGAAAGAAAATCCTACTTACATGGGTCCTGAGCAAGGTCTGCATCTGGGCAGCTAAGGAGACCCAGGCTAAGATTCCACCAGCAGAGTTCCCCAAGGGGTAGCATTTCCTAGCGTCGGGTCCACAGAGCACAGGTGGCGTGAGATATTAAAAATCAACTGGTTCTGTTCTCAAATGCATTTTGGTGTCTGGAGATAAAATAGAATTAAATAGTTCCTCTCACCCTGTAGGACTTTTTGAATGTTTACTATAGTATTCTATAATGTTATCTCCAACAGAGGAGTTGGCAGCATTTTCAGAATTTTCTGGGACACATTGTTTTTATCCTGAGCATCTCACAGGGATTGATGCCACACCAAATAACCACTCCTTGTACTCACTGATGCAGCAGAAATTCTAGATGGGAAGGAGTCTCTCTACTCTTCAGACTTCAGGACTTCAGGTTACAGAATCTTTGGGTCTCTGTTGAAAACACCACAACTATATAGAGTCACTCTTACCCTACAGCCCCCTTGAGAAAATATTAGCCATCAACTATCTAGAAACCTATAGAATTAATAAAAAACTGAGGTTAACCATTAAGAACTGATTCTAGATAAAGCATACTTCCTTCTTCTTATTCTTCTTCATCCACAGAATGATATTTATTCAGGATTCTCCCGTTTTCTTTCCACATAACATCACAGCACTCTCCCTACCCATGCCCTCCCATAACCACTGTCAACCTGACTACACAAATCCCAGCAGAAAGAAGAAACTGAGACACAACTCACCTTCTCAGCCTATATAAACCCCACATGTCCTGCCCCTACACAGCTCCCTGGAGATCAGCAGCTATTGAAGGGTCAAGCATTCCAGTCTCTTCCCCACCAACCAGTGCTCCCTAAAGTCGCTTTTCAGTTCCAAGATTAATCAAGTGCAATCAAAATTTTTGCTGCTGTTAGTCCTAAAGGTTAAAGCTGCCATCACTGCATAAAATCTCAAGAGTGAAGGTTTCAGTAAGCAAAGCAGACTAATGACCCCCGTCCCCATGGTAATAAGCAGTGGAAATGAGCTGCTGGGGAAAGCCAGTGCCCCCATAAATCCACGAGGTCACACGCCCGCCCATGCAAGGAGAAGGCTGACGGTGGGGCCAGACAGAGCGGAGCTGGGAATGTCGGAAAGGGAAAGGTTTATACAGACCACCTAAATCAGCTCCTTCGTTCTGCACAGGAGGAGAACAGACGTCCAGAGAAGTGAACTTGCTTACCCAAGACCACAGCATGCATTAGTGGTTAATCTTCCCAGAGCAAAAATGTAAGATGGCTCAGCTAAGTTATTCTGCACAGAAGTCTCTCTTTGGGTCTCTTAGATATCAGTGTATGCCCCCCAAGTTCGGAGAGCCAGTGAGATCAGCGCTGGAGTAAACATTGGACAGTGGAGGTTTTTTTAATCCCTGTGTCTCTGTTCCCCTCTCTCTGAAAGCAGAGTGTGTGCAATACTGAAATAGAAAAATTATGTTGAGGTTCTTAGGAGGGAACTTGAAGACAATCGGTGTTCTAGATTCTTCCATCAAGCCAGATAACTAAACCTGATTTAGCTATTTAATTACAGGGAATATACAGTGGAATATAAAGCAAAGAAGAGAAGACAAGAAGGACTTTGAGCTAAATTCCTCCCTGTCTAACTAAGCAGCACAGCCCTCTTTTCAACACTCCCTAAGAAACCAGGCCAAGGTACCTGAGACTCTAACCCAAAGAGAGGGAAGGGCATGTGTTTTGTGGTCTTTATATTGTAATATAAATTCTCCTTTAGCCAAGCAGAGCCAGGGTCAGAGAGAGTCAGCACCATGAGTATGACCCAAATCCCAGCTACTGGGGAAGTTTCACGGGGTCCCCAGGAGTCCCTCAGATCCCAGTGATCTGGAAACCCAGCCCTGTCTTCTGACAGCTTTCCGAGCCCAGATACGCAGACTCAGCCTGCGGTACTCCGTGAGCAAGCCGAGAGTAGAGGGAGCTCCCGGGCTAGGGTACGGGGTAGCTTGCAGAGAAGTGTTCCAGAAAGTCACTGTCAATGTCGGTTCTTATTTCCTGTCCTCCTGGAGAACTGACTTCAGATGAGCCTTTCATCTCTGGCTTTTGGAAAAATACAGCTAAAAAATAAATATATGTAAAAATAAAAAATGCTTCCTGCCAAAGAAGCATCCTCTCAACACAGTCCCCGGCCTGGCGCGGACCTGGCAGGAACACGGTGCCACTGTGGGGAAGCCAGCCGCTCAGGGACTCACACATGCCACGTGGTTGACCAAGGAATTCTGAGGTCATCTCTAGCTAACATGCTTCCCAGCTCTAGGGTTAGAGGATTCTATAATCTATGATTTGATCGCAAACAAGACCAAATAGACCAATATCTCCCAAATTATTTCATGGACCAAAACCTAGTCATGCTCTAAATTTATATCAGTCTCCCTGCAGGTACGTCTTTTTAATTTCTTGAACTCAGCAAGTGTGACTCTTCAAAGCTAATGGACTGGCCAGCAAGTTTGTTGTGCCACTTTGTCCCCCGTGACCTGGGTCCAGGGAAAGTCTAAAATAATAAATCTCCCACCCCACTACAATTCTTCGGCAAATGCTTGATTGTCAAGATTGTCCAAGAAAGAGAAAGGTTAAGCAGGTGGGACAAATTGGAGGATGCTAAAAGACCATCCAGACAGGGCACAGACTCTGGACCTTTTTTCTGATGAGCAGAACAGGTGACCCCAGCATTCATCCTTTCTCTCCGATGCCACTTGAATTCCCCTTGGCCCACCTGAGCTCTTCTGGACTCCCCCCTGCCCTCAAACCAGAAGATCTGATCTCAACCAAACCCTTAGCTGACACCCTTGGGCTTCATTTGTTCTATGGGGACAGGAAGCTGGACAGAGATGGAGGAAGGGTGTAGCTCTTTTCTCATCCATGTGACTTCCGGCCCAGAGGCCCAGCCCACCTTAGGCCAGGAAACTAAAAAAAAAAAAAGGAGGACTCAGATATGGGGCTATGATCCAGCTCCCAGGCCCAAGACGCCTCTTCTCCAGGGAGCATCCCTCCCGCCTGTGGAGGGAGATCCACAGGCACAGTGGAGATCCAGGGTGAGGACATCCAAAACCACACAACGGTTTCTCAGCGTATTTCCCAGAAGTCCTCTAGAACATACCATGAATTTCTTTTGGGTGATGTCACAAAAGACACAGAGCTTGCACTCCTGAGCCAAGTTGTCAAGGACTGCAAACACCTCAGGTGTAATCTATCATGCCTTGGATCCAAGAGGACACACAGGACCAATAATTAATATCCTCTGAAGGTCACAGGCATCCCCAAACTACGGCCCGCGGGCCACATGTGTCCACCCTGAGGCCATTTATCTGGCCCCCGCTGCACTTCCGGAAGGAGCACCTCTTTCATTGGTGGTCAGTGAGACGAACACTGTATGTGGCAGCCCTCCAACGGTCTGAAGGACAGTGAACTGGCCCCCTGTGTAAAAAGTTTGGGGACCCCAAGGCCTCTCCCAGGATGAACCATCCACACGGGCTTAATCCTAAGAGGCAAAGTCACAAACCAACATTCCTTAGGCCCGAGGGCCACTCAGTACTACGTAGATCTCTTCTAGGCTCTCCCACCAAGGCCGTGCCCTAGAAGGTGACTTATAGTTATTTTGAAATGTCTCTGAGGTTGGTAACTCAGAACCATTAACCTTAGGAAAATCTCCTCAATATCTCAACACTAAGCCCTTACAAATTCTACTGCCACCAAAACCCACTTTTTCATACCTTCCAAAGCTTTCCTTTGCTTCCTATTGGCCAAAGAATAAATTCTACACTTGGCGTGTCACTGAAAGCCCTTGGTGATCTGCACCCAATCTATAGTCCTAAACTGAATGCCCACTGAGCCTATCTGTGCACTCTGGGCCCCAGCCACACCAGGCTGGTCGCTAGCCCCCAGGCCCACTCTGCCATGGGGCCCATGCCGTTCTTCTCACACGCTGCACCACCCCCAACCCCACCACTACCCACCTGCCCTACTCCTTCCTAAGGAATCAGCTCAACTGCCATGTGCTCCATAAAGCATGCCACCATCAGTCAGAATTAACAACTCTTACCTTTGTATTTCCACGGAAGAAAACACCACTTATTAATTCATTCATAAACATCTAGTGAGCCACTAGAGAATGCCAAACCCCCCAGCACTTTGCTAAGTACTGTCAACTACAAAACTGAGTAAAACGCAGTTACACGTGCAGGTCCTTCACAGTCTCACAGGACAGTCACAGAATGTAAACCGCAGTGTAACACAACAATTGCTCGAGTGAGCGTGCAAATATCATGCTGGGCAGAAGAGACACTAACCCAGGTGATGCACACGCTCAGCAAATACATTAATAAAGTGCCACTGAAGAAATATCAGCGACCACAAGAAAGGGGCTTGGGAATTACGTGACTGATGCGTGGAGGGAACAAAGCTAGAGATCAAATGAACAGAAATGCCGACTCTGGTCCTCCCTAGAGAGAGGTCTCGGGACGCTCATAGCACCTGTTAACCAAGCCTTCCTTCCCAGATGAAACCAGGCCGGGGCTTACTCACCGTATTGGGGTAAATTGTAATGTAAATGAAGAGCCTACTTCCCAAGTTCAACTCAACTCAATTACAGTTCAGCAGACATTTCTGTGGCCCAATTAAGTGGCTCAAGATTGAACCTTAATTCCAGAAAGTCAGAGTTATTCCCATGCAGGCTAGGAACGCTGTTCGCAGAGAACTTCTTCTGTAGCCCACTGCTCGTGCCTTCTGCACTGTCCATTTCTCCCACCGGACTCTCTGCTCCTGGGAGGCAGGGACTGCACTAGCCTGGCGCGTTGGCATCCAGAGCTTCAGCCCCAGAGCTCCAAGTGTGAATGAAATCTTACTTGGAAGCACAAAAGAGTGAAACAGCAAAGCAAGGCTTGCTCTGAGAGGGCCAGAGCCAGTACTCATGTCCTGTCACCACGAACTTAATAGCTTAAGCAACACAGATTTACAATCTTACTGCTCCAAATATTAGAAATCCAACACAGATCTCCCTGGCTTAAAACCAATGTGCCAACAAGGCTGTGTCTCTAGAGAGTCTAGGGCACAATATTGTTCCTGGCTTTTTCCAACTTCTGGAGTCTGACCAGGAGGTCCCCTCTCTCCTCTTCCAAGCCAGCAACAGTGCATCGCTTCATTTTTGTCCCATGGTCACATCTTCCTCTCTGACTCGCCTCTTCTGCCTCTCTCTTCCACTTATAAGGACACTTGTGATTACATTGGGCCCACTTGGATAATCCAGATTAAACTCCCTATGTTAAATTCAGCTGATTAACAACTTTAATTCTATCTGCAGCCTTAATTACTTTTTGCCATGCAACACAAGAGTCACAGGTTCTGGAGATTAGGTGTGGACAGCTTTGTGGTACATCTGTTCTCCCTGCTACAGTACCCCATCCACCTCAGCCCCAGGGCTCTGCAGCGCACAGACTATGGATTAAGCAAGGTTAGCATCATGGAGGATAACCCACTGTGTGCGCCCTGTGCGGAGAGCGAACCTGGCTTCGCTGCCCACCAAGCATGGCAACACTCGGCTACCAGCTGCCTCCAGCCCCCGCGCCTCCTGCCACTGCACTTCTTGCCATATCCCTTCCTTTGAAGGCAGCCTTCCCCGGAGTGTAGGAGCTAAGGGTGGAATGGGACTGGAATGGAGCTTTGTGATAAACTGAGAAGTGCAGAGAATAATGGTCCACAGGC
This sequence comes from Saccopteryx bilineata, assembly GCF_036850765.1. Classification (NCBI taxonomy): domain Eukaryota; kingdom Metazoa; phylum Chordata; class Mammalia; order Chiroptera; family Emballonuridae; genus Saccopteryx; species Saccopteryx bilineata. Next base: position 19,135,308 of record NC_089494.1, on the reverse strand, counting down.
AGAACCAGATTAAGGTCGGTTGAGGCCCATGGCACAGAAGACAATATTGGGCCCCCCTTTCAATAGGAAAAAGTGTATGCAGGCCCTTCAGAAGTCGGGGCCCAGGGCGCGTGCCTGGTGAGCCCGCCATGAGATCCGCCTCTGTCCACAGGAGAAGGCACCTCTCAGGGAGGACCTCTTCCCCTTGAAGGCTTCCTTCTGGTGATACCAGCCTGTTTAAAGGTAGGGTCTGTATTGTTCATCTCTGGGTTCCTTTTCTTTCCTTTCTCTGGCTCTCTTGGGGCAAGCAAGCAGAAATACCACAGAACTAATATGTTTGGGGGAAGCCCTCAAAAAAACCACAGACAAGAGTTAATGGATAAATACTCCAGTTCCTTACCTCTTGGTGCCACAATTCTAAGGGATGGTCTACATCCTAGGTTATCCCCATGGAGTTGATTAAGCCCGGTTGCCTGCAGTAGTAACCTAGTTATTAATACAAAGAAGGTGACCAACTTGTCCCAGTTTAGCACCGGAAGTCCCACATCCCAGGGAGTCCCTCGGTCCACAGCAGACAGGATGCTTGGTCATCCTAAACGCAACCTACTACTCCCTAACACAGCTTTCCCCTTCACTTGCCCGCCTCATTTTCACATTCCCCACTGGTGTTTTCTGGTATCACCTCCCAAATAAACAAGTCATGCCCAAATCCACGTCTCAGGTTTCACGCCTGGGACCAGCCAACCTAAGACAAGCCCTCTGGTCCAGTTCGTGTCTCACTGGCACGACTAGTGCATTATGGCCACACATATCTTGCACCCCAAAACTCTAGGGGGCACCATTCACACAGACTATGATGAGGATGCTCTCCCCAGTGGCGTGTACTGGAGGCCCTAGTAACAGTTGGTGTCGGGCAGGGCCCTCTGTCAGGTTGACCTAGAATGAAATTTCCTTTGCCCCACCTCTCACCACATGGGAAAGAAGAAGCACACATTCCCGGAGAAAATCTTCCCATAAAGACAAAGCAGGTTTACTGCTCTCCTTCCCTTCTTCTCCTCACTCCAGCCCTGCCCTGCACTTTTCCAGATGTTCCCAGTTGATTGTGGTGGGAGCCTAGCAGGAGATGAACAGCAGGACTGTGCCCAAACACCCTTCACAGCCGATTGAGCCGTGACAGCCGGGCTTGTCCCCAGGTGGGGAGAGCTATGTGCAGACGGCATCTATGCATGGGAAACCAGAGGTCCTTGGGGACCTCACAGCCATGGCCGGTGCCTCCGCGATTCCTACTCCGCTTCAATTAGCAGCCTTGAACAGGAGGATGGGCTCTCAGAGCGCTGACAAGCCTCTGCCAGACACTAGTTTGGCCTCACCTGGGGAGGCAACCCGCCTCCAGGGGTGGAAGGCAGCCCTAGCAGTGGACATCTGGACACCCCTAATGAGGCTAGCCCAGGATGGGAGCTCAGCTAATTGTTCAAGTCGGATGTGATGTCTGGATTCCAGCTGCCACGTCTGGCAGCCCTGTTTGGGATGTCTCGAGTTTACTGTGAGGTTGGGACTGAGAGACCTTGAGGAATGGGGAATGTCAGCTGGGGTTCATGCTGAAGCAATTAAAGGGACGTTTGTGGTAGGTGAAGAATGGGGGGGGGATAACAAAAATATCACAGCTTGCTAACATCTTACCAGGAAATCCATACTCCCCAGCCAAGATGGGCCATTCCGCGAACACTGAGCATGTGGTGTGTAATTGCAGAGGAAGGGCAGGAGACTAGAGCGCCTGCTGGGTCTTGAACGGCAAGCCTGGGTTTCTAAGACACAAAGTGACCAGATCACTTCCCTCCTTCACACTCCTCATCTTACCCTGAATGGAAGACAGAAGGACAAGGCTTGCCCACCTGACATCCAGACCAGAGTGCCCCCCAAATTAATCAAGTTGAAGCTTCTGGGTCCCCATTTGCACAGGCCAGTTTCAAGGCCCTGGTAAGAGTCCTAGAGATAGTTTACATGATGAACTTCTTTCAGGTTTGTTTTTCTGTTTTTGTTTTTTTTTGGGGGGGGGTGCCAGATTTACAAAAGAAAGCTATTTTAACCACGATCAGTTAAGATCACTGTCTCTTTCCATTTTGACTTCCCTCAGTCACACATCGTCCAATGTCGGGTAGTGTTGGTATTTAGGGTATTTAGCTAAAAGATAGTTTAATTTAGGGTACATTTAGTTTCGGTTTAGTGGGATATATTAATGTGGTTTGCAGTTTCTCCCATAATTCCAGCTGTCCCACTATAGCAGTGGTTCTCAACCTTTCTAATACCGTGACCCCACAATACAGTTCCTCATGTTGCGGTGACCCCAAACCAAAAAATAATTTTGGTGGCTACTTCATAACTGTAATTTTGCTACAGTTATGATTCGAAATGTAAATACCTGATATGCATTATGTATTTTCCGATGGCTTTAGGGGCTTTAGGCGACCCCGCCGGGGTTGCAACCCACAGTTTGAGAACCTCTGCACTATAGGAATAGATTCCAGAAATATTCCTACTACCCACTCCTTGACTCACTCACCAGTGTCATGGCATAAAAGTGCCAGGTAGGACAGGTTATATGACATAACTGTATCTTATGGCTCCAGAACTGTAAATATCTTCATAATGTAGAATAACTGAGGTTTGAAGCATAAGTTACAAGAAGTTAGTTTATGGAAAATGTTTTCATCATCAGAAGCATAGAAATTATAGGAGGTTCAGTTCTCATCAGTACCCAAGCACAATGAAATGGTCTCTTACCAGGAATACAACTGATAACTCAATATATAATTATAATATAATAAAATTATTTTTCATAGATCTCTACATAAAATCTAGAGATTACTTTAAAATCAACAAGTGAATGGTAACAAAAATTTTTTTGATATGCCAAAAGCAATAATTTGTTAGAAGAGATAACATTTTAACCTGACCAGGTGGTGGCGCAGTGGATAGAGCATTGGACTGGGATGCAGAGGACCCAGGTTCAAAACCTAGAGGTCTCCAGCTTGAGTGTGGGATCATAGACATGATCCCATGGTCACTGGCTTGAGCCCAAAGGTCGCTGGCTTGAGCAAGGGGTCACTCACTCTGCTGTAGTCCCCCAGTGAAAGCACATATGAGAAAGCAATCAATGGAAAAATAAGGTGTCATAAGGAAGAATTGATGCTTCTCATCTCTCTCTCTTCCTGTCTGTCTGCTTCTATCTGTCCCTCTCTCTGTCTCTATCACACAAAAAAATAAAAATAAATAAAAAGATAACATTTTAAGTAAGAGTAATAAATGATCTGTTATGGTGTTCAATTTTAAAAAAGAAGACTATAAATATGCATTAGGAGAAGAAGATTAATTTCTGGCTTATTTCATTAGCATTAAAAAATAACAAAACTCACAATATTCCAGGAACAACACATGAAAGGCAAATTGGTTAATGAGTGTTTAAACACTTCAAGGGGTGTTTAAAATTAGTCACTGCTCAGAGAAGCTTGATCAACAGCAACAACAAAAATCAACTCAATTGAAAAGTTGGCAATGGCCTTGAATAGATATTGCTCCAAAAATGATAATACAGATGGCCAACAGCACCTGAAAATATGCTCACCATCACTTATCATTAGGGAAATACAAACCAACACCACAAAGAGATACCACCTCCCACCCATCAGGCTGGCTGCTGTCAAAAACAAAACAAAAACAGAAAAACAAGTATTGGCAAGGATGTGGAAAAACTGGAACCCCTGTATACTGTTGATGAGAATGCAAAATGGTACAGCCACTATGAAAAACAGTATGAAATTTCTGAAAAAAATATATAAATTATCTAGCAATTCTCTTCTGGTTCTATACCCACAAAAATTGAAAGCAAAGTCTTAAAGAGATATTTGTGTACCCACCTTGATAGCACCATTATTCACAATAGCCAAAATGTGGAGGCAGCTAAACTGTCTGGTAATGAGTGAATGAGTAAACAAAAGTGGTACATCATTACAAATGGAATATTATTCAGCCTTTAAAAAGGGAAGGGAATTCTGACACATGCTACAACATGGATGGGCCTTGAGGACATGTTAAGTATAACAAGCCAGTCACAAAAAAGACAGATACTGTACGAGTTCACATATATGAAGTACCTAGAGTCGTCAAAGGATAGAACCCAAAAGTAGAATGGTGGATACCAGGGGCTGGGAGGAGGAAGAAAGGGGGAGTTGTTTAACAGATATAGAGTCTCAATTTTGCAAGCTAAAAAGCGTTCTAGAGATTGGTAGCACAACAATGTGAAGTACTCAACACTACTGAACTGGACACTTACAAATAGTTAAGATGGTAAATTTTACATTATGTGTATTTTACCTTAATTTAAAATTTTTAAATCTCTAAAAAAAATAGAAAGCTTAAAATGCCTTAAATCTTACAGCTCAGCCTGACCAGGAGAGAAGTGGATACAGAGGAATCATCATGAAATCAAAAGCATCCTAGAAACAAAGTCATAAATGAGAGAAATGACTAACCAAAATTTTTTGAAGCATTTACCTCATTTATTTAAATTTCCCAAGGTTCCTTGTCCCCTTAGACTTCCCAACTCCTTTTGGGAGTGGTGCTTGGCCTGGCATGGAAAACTCCATGGGGCAATGAACGAATACAAGAGAAATGTGAAGGGAGTCCAGGCTAACTCAGATCCCTTGAACAAAGAAAAGCCCATTTGGGTCCTGTTAGAGAGGGAGGACACTTGGGAGAACTTGGCCTGGAGAAGCATTAAAAGAAAATCTAATTAAGAGTAATTTAGCTGAAACACTTCTCTCCTAGAACTTTCTTCTTGCTAAGTCAAAGTAATAGAATACGGACCCAGAGAAGTGTTCCAGAACTTAAGACAATGACCGTCAGGATAAAAGAAAAAAAAAGTAGGTGAAATCACTCATTTAAGACTGATATATTAGATATGGGAGATAAGAAATAAAGTTAAATACAAAATGATTCCTAGATTTCAGGTTCAGGCAACTAGGTCAAAGGAAACGCTGTTTCTTGAGATCAAGAAAGCTGACGGAGAGACAGGATCAGGGACATCAAGTTCCTTTTTGCACCAGTTAAGTTTGAAAACTTGTGAGACATCCAGATAGAGATGCCAAGTGGGCTGTTGGTTATTTAAATCCAGAGCTCAGAGAAGAAGTCCGGATTCAAATTATAAATTTGGGAGTCATCAGACAAAATAGTATTTGAATCCATGAGAATGGATCGGATCATTGAGGGAGAGGAGAAAAGAGGGGAGGGGATAGAGGGGGGGGGTTGAGAAAATAAGACTAAAAAGCCCAAGCTTTTAGATGGCAAGTAAAGCAGCCAGCAAAGCTGAAGTGGCCAGTGAAGCAGGAGGAGAACCAGGAGAGGGTGTGTTGTCTTGGAATCTAGGAGAAGATAATGATGGAAAAAAGAGAAAGTGGTTCTGCTGAGATGTAAATCTAATGTGTTGCCTTTGTGTTAGCAGCTGACCTATATAAATAGTATTCAACAGGCCCAAGGGAGTTTCCCCAGTATCAGCAGGGAAGTTGGTCAGGAAGACTGTTCCGACCCCAACTGAATAGAAGGTCACAGAACTGTCCAAAGAGGGGACAGGCACTGATACATCTATCCTAGGTAGACAAGAGGCCAGTCAACTTGTAGCAACAACAGACCTGCCCAAGAAACTTCATCAGAGAATCGAACATCCATCATCAGCTGGTCTCAAGGCAGAGAAAGTCCACTCAGATCCCTGACCAGAGAAGTCAACAACATTCAATGCCCTGGGAATTTCCTTTCAGATTCTATTCCTGCTTTACTGTGGAATTCAACACTAGTCGCATTTTTGGCTTTGTTTACTTCCCCATTTTCAGTGGAAAGTGGGAAATTGCATAAAAATACCGCAAGAGCAGCATTTCCTAAATGGGGTGCCAGCTCACAGAAAGCTGATTGTATCTATCTCATCTCAACTCCATGTTCACTGACTTTATATTGGCAGCTTGAAATCAGCCATGATGGGAGCATTTACACCATGAAAATCAGCACACACTATTAATTAGGGCATTTTCCCCTACTCTAGGAGAACCAGTTGTTAAATAGTTCCAGCACACCACTGAATAACGTCTTGCAAGATGCCACACCGCATGCTAAAGGGAGAAATAAAGTTAAGGTCAAATATATTGGGGAACCACAACTTACCTCTCTTGGAGATTCTCAGAGCACATTAGCATATTAAAGTCTGAAAGAAGTCTTTCTATAAAGAAATCTAACCTTTTTCCATAACAAAGAGTTTTACAAACTTGTTTACCTATAAAATCCTTTTGTTTTGTTTTGTTTTTCTTGTAGAAAATCTATTACTGTCATCTGAAGTTCATACTGCTTTGGACTTTTCTTTTTAAATAAAACTATGCTGTTAACATTGACACAGAGATAGAAATTGACTGTCATCTTTCCGCTGCTCATTTCCCTGGCTATTTCGAGAGGTGTGTAGATGATGAATGTTTGCAGCCATTCTTGTGACTGCTGAAAGACACTTATTATTTACTACCTGAGTTCTGGGTGGTGATTGCTGTCATTAATAATGATAGTTTAGCCGCAGGGCTGGGGAGACAGCAGATCTGGAGTCCCTCTGCTTAGCCTGACATTCCTGTGATACAGGAGTTGGGGCTGTAAAACCCAAAGCACTTAGGACCAGCACCGGGGAGTGCTAGATTTCAAATTCTTTCCTCAATCAAGAGCAGGCGCTCGGGGGCCCAGGTCAGGGGTCTCACTCTAAATGTGGAAATCACCAATGGCTAATAGATTGAAGCGGGGAGCTCCTGGGGACCCGGTGGAACAGAACAACTGTGTTCATTAAGAGAGCCAGGAAGCGGCCATGGGGGTCTTGTCCATCGACAACTTGGCAGGACACAAAGTGTTTTACCAAAAGGGATCTCACAGCTGGAAGGAGCAGGTGCGGGCAGAGCAGAGCCAGTGCAAACGCTGGAGAGAGATTAAGGCAGGAAGGAAATTGGATTTTCCCAAGTTCCAAAGGGGAGGGGTGCGCAAGGAGGAGAAAAGTGGTGAGAGAAAGAAAGAGACTGAAATTGATTTAGGATTTGAAATAAATATCCTTCACCAGCAAAGGGGCTGTCATTTCGCATTTTAACAATTTAACAGGCAAAAAGCCTCAGCATTAATTGAACCCACGACTTCAACAGGAGGGGGAGATTATCAGTGGCTGAACAGTAAAACGAAACAAAAAAATTTTCACAGCCCTCATTCCCCAGGAAAAGTGCTTCTCCCTGCTGACTGTCCACCCTCCCATGTTCCTGTGTATGGACGATAGGACATGCTCTCAGCCTGGCCTTGGTGCTGACCCCAACCCTCAGCTCGGGATTGCTGATCAGCAAGCAGCAGCTTTTCCCCCAGGCGAAGAAGAAGACCAGCACCAGAAACCACAAGCCGCAAGGCTCTCCCTCCAGACAAGGGTAAGCAGAAGGTGGCCACCACATTTCCAGGAAGTTACGAAGTGCTGCCCCGAACCTCATGAAGTTCAACTTGGGGCCATGTTTCCTCCCCCACTTCCTCTAACTACGACAGTTTGGAAATGCGCTTTTACTTTTCTATATCTGAGTCATAGAACAAAACAAATGAACAATGACAAAAAAAAAATTTTTTAAATCGTGAAAAGTTCAAATAGATATAATCGCACAATAAATTGTATTTTTAATCTTTATATTAAATTTATATTTTAATTTCTTATATTAAATGTATATTTTAAATTCTATTTTTATATTCACAAACAATACAAAGTCATGAAACTGAAAACAAGACCTGTGTTTATTCTCCAGAAGGAAGGGTGTTTTATCCATACATTCAGATCACCCTGTGGCTGACAACACAGCCTTTCCTTGTAAATACTGTGTTCCTTTCTCTCCTGGACATTAGCCATTCCAGATGTACCACCACAGAAGAGTTTGAAAGGAGGTTCATGTGCTTGCATTCAAAGACAATGGAAATCATATTGGAAAAATTATTATTCACATTTAATCTTTAACCACTGATTGACCTTCTTCAAAGATATTCTCACAAACAGTATTGAGTTTAGTCCTCCAAATAAGCCCAAGAGTCAGGTGATATTTTGATCCTCGTTTCCAGTTGAAGAAACTGAGGCTCGGAGAGCTTGCAGCAAGTAGGGCCCAGGTCACACAGCTGGTAAGCAGATCTGTATGACTCTAAATCTCTTGCTCCTCCCCCATCCCTTGTCATAATCCTCTGGAAGGCAGGGATCGGCAGTGGACTCTGCGGGACTCCCAACACAGAGACTTGTGCAGGCAACTGTTCTTCTTTAAGATGGAGAAGGTTCTCTTTTCTCACTGCCCCGAAGTCTGTTCTTGGTGCTTTTTCCCTAACAAACCTCTATGTGCTCTGTGCCTTTGTCTCTTCACATACAAGGTACCCTCCCAAACCCATTTCATATGGCAGATTGCATGTGCAGAAATATATAGTCCCAATAGCCACCTCCAGCCCTTGCCTCTCTGACACCCCTGCCAGAAAGCAGAGGGCCCCTTGGGCTGGAAGGTGAACAAAAAATGACTGGGAAAATTAAGTCGTGTGTACCTAGTAAGTATTCATTGAACTGATTATTCTCCAGACAAGTCCACTGAACACATCACATCAGATATCTCGTCCTGTCAGGCTCTAGCCAATTCTTACATCCTTCTCATTTCTGCCTGACCCAGATACCAACCAGAAAAGAGGTGCATTCAAACTCACCTGTAAGACGTAAGAAAGGACCACATCTGGTCTTTGCCCCTGAGATCTATCTTTACGCCACCCCACTCTCCCTGGATCACTTCCTGCATTGAGCCACTCCCTCACCCAGAAATCCTCCATTGTTCTTTACTGACCCTAGCACTAATGCCAAATTTCTCAGCAAGGCATTTTACAGCTCCACACCATTCAAACTCCACACCAATATATATATTACATGAATGGAAGGATGGATGATGGGTGAGTAGATGGACAGATGGATGAATGAATGGATCTAAAACTCAATATCCTCTTTGAACATTTCCTCTGTGCCCATGAGAGAGCAGCAGTCTTCCATCTGCCTCTGAGAAAAATGAAGTACCTTATCCCCTTTTCCTGTATATCCTCTTCCCATACACACACCCCTCTACCACTATTGGCATATCAGTCTCTATAGTTTCTAGGGTTCATAAGCTAACCCATTAACTTAAAGGGACTAAGGGAAGAGACACACCCTAAAATGTGAACTATCTAGGAGTTCCAGGCTCTAGGCTGCAATTAATGAACAATGTTGACTCAACTAACTTTCTTTCTAAGCTTCCTTTTCTTGGTTTGTGAAATTGAGGTCTTCAGATGTGGAGCTGAGCTCGGAGCCCCAAAACCCCTCTTTGTTTGGGGGCAAGCAATATTCCCCAATTTTTCAGATATCAGCCATCTAGTGAATGCCACCACTGAAAGATATTCAGAAAAAAATCCCCCGAGGCATTTATTTACAAATCAGTATAGCCCTGAGTGTAGCCAGTGGATCATGATCCCTGCCTAAAGTGTGTGGGAAGCTGGGAGGTCTAAACCAGGCAGTTACTGAAAAGGGCTCAGCATGTCCCTGTAAATGGTGATGGTCAAGCTCATTCCTGCTACCTACTGCTGCTCCTGCAGCTGGGATCACATAGGAAGGTGATCTGAGCAACCTGAGTGACTTTCACCACTCCCCTTTGCACTCTCAGACCCATAGTATATTCAGCCACAATGCACATTCTCTTCCATGGTCAAATTAGCCTACCATCTCTCTTGTGTCATTCTTAATCTCTCTAGTCATTCTAATGAAGAGCCCTGGGGCCTATTTCCTGCTCCCCCTGTGGGCAAGAGTTGGGTTCCTATTTCTTGTGAATTATGAACAATGGCGCTATTTGCCATTACTTTTTATGAGCACGCACTCCTTCACTAAGGAAGGTTGCTTAATGAGTCAAGGTTAAGGAGTAAGTGATTTTACAGATGTTCCCTTGCTCACACCTCAAACTTCTCTTCACTCACTTGCCATCCTGTGATGCTTCCATCTGTAAAATAAGAGAGACCCTTACATGACCTCTCCATCATCCCCAGTTCCAAGGCAGTCTGTTCCCAGGCGCGGCCCAATGCTGTTCTACTGGATACATGAGCATTGACTGAAAACAACACATTGTATCCTGGCTCTAATGGAAGCTGGCCCAGAGACTTCTTCATGTGGCCAAGGGTAGAACACAGAACTTAGGAATCACAGGCCTGCATTCAATTAGAGCCTGTTCCCTGATTCCGTGTGGTCTCAGACAAGTCCCTTTCCCTCTCTAGGCCTGTTTTGCTTCTGTAAAAGAAGAAACTTATTTCCAATATCACTGACAATTTAAAGCACCTCTGGAAAGCCTACTGCCAGAAAATGTCAAAGAACATCATTAAGAAAGGTATACAGAGATGTGATTAAATGAAAAAATACTGTGTTCATGTATAGATATCAATTGTCCCAGACTAATCTGTAAATTCAAAGCAATCACAATTTTCAGGAAACTTGGCAAGATGATTCTAATATTGATATGGAAAAACAAGTGCATAAGAATAATCAAGAAAATATTGGGTGAATGAAAACTGAAAAAAACAGGAAAGGAAATTAATCCCACCAGATAAAATAACTATAACACTTTAGAAAAAAACTTAATGTGTGTAAAGCCAGTAGCCATGGCCACCATCACAGCCACCTGGCCCATGCAGGTTTAGGTTCGCATTTAATTTGGATCAATCATAGAGAAATAACTGAGCCAAGAACTGATGGGCCATTTTTTAATTCCTGCTCGCAACCAGCGGGCGAGAAAATATACACAGTGGGAAAACACTTCCTTTCTATTCAGGGCTCCCAAAGCCACTGACTTTTTCTGGTTTTTCCCTGGAATCAAAAGCTCCACCAGCCTTATTCACCTCTGTTCCTCATCTCCTTCTCTTTGCACAAACTCTGCACAAACTGGCTTCTCCTTCAGCACTCCGCCATCTTGGCTCCTCTCCTCTGCAATGCTAATGGCAGGAACTGAGAGGGAGCCCCCAGTCTGCTTTATTTTATAGTGAGAAAATTAAAGCCTTTAAGCCAATATATAAATAAGAAAGTCCTCTGATACAAAGCCACTTATCTGAGGCATAAATGGGATTCCTCATAAGAGTGCACCACCCCCCATCATGCAACAGTCAAAGATGTAGGGAAAAGCTTAATTTTGAAAAGATCTCAGTATTAAAAGGGTGAGAAAAGCTTAGTCTTAAAACTAAGCCTTAGGCCAATGGTTCTCAAAGTGTGCGCCAGGGCAAACTGGTGCTCCCTAGAAGATTTCCAGGTGCGCCCTACGGTATTCCAGAGAAATATGTGCCTGTTGGGGACCAAAACACCAACAGGGTTTTTGGAGTTTAGATTTTGGGGGGACAGAGGTGTGGGGAATTGGCTGTAAGCTGACAGTCTGCCCAACCCACCACCTCACTTGCCTGACTAGGTTGCAAAAGGCTGTTAAGCTGTGGTGCTGGATTGTTTACACTACCCTCCATGTTCCCTGGAAAGACTGGAGGCAAGTTTCTTCTATCCTTTGTTTGGTGTAAAGTTAAGATGATATGTATGGTGGGGGTTTTCTGCACTCAACACAAGAGTAAAAAGAGAGGAATTCTTCAATGTATGGATGAGGAAATGAGAGTTTGCCTTTCAAATATATGCCCAAACATTGAAGAAATCGCTAGGACACATCAGGCTCATGTTTCTCATGAACCACAAGAATGAAAAACTTAACACATTTGCACCAGGACCTGCCGAATTTACTAAAACTTACTAAGAATATATCTATATATATGAAAAGATAACTTTTTTGTTGTTTTTTAATTTTTAATCCCTCTTTTTTATGAATTCTAAAAAGCATAACTCAAAAACTGTAACATAAAAAATGTTTTTAATGTCAGAATAAATTTAATTTTGTCATATTTATTTCATTAATTACCATAAAAGCACACTTAGACTTTATATTTTTTTCTTTAATATTTGACTTAATTATTATAATGTATTTCTCAGAAATTTGTATATAGTGTGCCTACAATTATTTGTAGGATTTTAAATGCGCCCCAAATTCAAAATGTTTGAGAACCACTGTCTTAGGCTATAAGGACTTTGCAAGCTTACAGTCTGTCTCCTACACCCAATGCAGACTATAAGCAAGCAAACATATATATTATATTTACAAACTTATTTCACCAACAGTGTGGTATTGGCTCAGGAATAAATGAATTGATAAATGCAACAGAATAGAAAAATTACAAGTCAACTAATGAAAGGGTCGGGAAACTTTTTGGCCAAGAGAGCCATGAACACCACATATTTTAAAATGTAATTCCATGAGAGCCATACAACAACCCATGTACGTTAAGCATTATCCAATAAAAATTTGGTGTTGTCCCGGAGGACAGCTGTGATTGGCTCCAGCCACCCGCAACCATGAACATGAACGGTAGGAAATGATTGTAATACATGAGAATGTTTTATATTTTTAACGTTATTGTTTTTTTTATTAAAGATTCGTCCGCGAGCCAGATACAGCCATCAAAAGAGCCACATCTGGCTTGCAAGCCATAGGTCCCTGACCCCTGAACTAATAATGTGTGCTAGGCAGAATAATGGCTTCCCGAAGATGTGCCTCCTCACTCATGTCTTAATTCCTGCAGTTTGTGAATATGTCGTGTTAGATGGTGTATTCATTTGCTAGGACTGTGTGGAGAAAGGAGCCACATGTGGAATCTGACAAACTCAGGGAAAGCATGCATGGTGGTCTTGCAGACTCAGACACGAAGAAGTAACCACTACTCATGGTTGATAATCATGTCCTAGGGAGGTATTTTTCCCTAACGAAAGTTAATGCTTACATGAATCTAGCCTGTCTGTTGTCTTTTGCATCTAAAATAAAGTACCTGATAACATACAGGTAATCTTCCTTTCCTGCCCCCCTCAGAGCAGGCACCCCAACAGAACAGGAACCAACAAAACCTCTTCATTGTTGTTATCATGTTAATTAACTATTAACTATCTTATTCCTGCCTATATAAAAAAGGTTTCAGTATATAGATCCTTACTTTTTATCTAATTCCGGAGATTTTCCCCTCTTTGCTTTCTCCTGCCTCCCTAATCTATCACCAATCAATTTCATGTAATTTCCTTACATCTTTCCCTTTAATTCTGATGAACAAAATAAATGGTGAAAACTGTCATTTCCGGAGCCCTTTCTCAATCCATTGAGACTTTGCTTCCCAGCAATTGTCAACAGTTTGGCTCAAATAAACTCCTCATAAAAAAATTCATCCCAGTTTGGAAGTTTCTTATGTTGACAACTCCCATAACAAAACACCACAGACTAGGTGGCCGACACAACAGAAAATTATTTTCTTACTTCTTTAGAGACTGAAAGTTTAAGCTCAAGGTGCCAGCAGAGCTGGTTTTCTCTGAAGCCTCTGTCCTCGGCTTGCAGATGGCCACCCTGTACCTGCCTCTAAACATTGCGAGTAGCCACAGCCACCATCACAGCTGCCTGGTCCATGCAGGTTCGCATTGGATTCTGTACGTGCCTCTAAACATTGTCTTTTCCTCTGTGCACTTGCATCCCTGGGGTCTCTTTGTATATCCGAATTTCCCGTTCTTATAAAGACACCAGTCAGGCTGGATTAGGGCCCACCCCTAGGATCTCAGCTAACATTTTTTACCCTGACAAAGGTCCTTTCTCCAGTCACAGTCACAGTCACATAAAGTACTGGGCTTCACAGCTTCAACATACAAATTACGGGAGACACAACTCGGCCCATAACACATGGCAGCAAGGAATTGGGGTTGCAGATGGCCTTAATCGTTGACCTTGAATGAGTGAAGAGATTATCCTGCATGATTCAGTAGAGACAATGTAATCACAAGTAAAAGAGGGGGTCATGAAAGTGAACTTCAGAATAATGCAGCCTGAGAAAGACTTTGTTGGTCATTGCTGACTTTAAAATAGAAGGGGTTGCCTGACCTGTGGTGGCGCAGTGGATAAAGTGTCGACCTGGAAATGCTGAGGTTGCCGGTTCAAAACCCTGGGCTTGCCCGGTCAAGGCACATATGGGAGTTGATGCTTCCAGCTCCTTCTCTCCTCTCTCTCTCTCTCTCTCTCTGTCTCTTCCTCTCCTCTCTAAAATGAATAAATAAATAAATTTAAAATGGTGTTGCTAATGCTGTTTTAAAAAAAATAAAAATAAAAAAAATAAAAAATAAAATAAAATCCAAGGAATGTTGACCCCTGGAAAAAACAAGGAAACAAATTCTCCCTGAGCCTCCAGAAAGAATACAGCCCTGCCAACATCTTGATTTTAGCTCCATGAAACCATTGCACACTCGGATCTCTAAGAGATAGTAAGATAATAAATTTGTATTTTTTCAAGCCACCAAGTTTGTATAATTTGTTCCAACAGCAGTAGAGAAATCTAATACATCATGTATATGAGGAAATTATGATTAAAGTGTCATTTCAAATAACTGAAAAAAGATAGACAATCAGATGGTCATTCAGTTAAAAATAAATAAAATCAGATTTCTTGTGCTATATTATTCATGAAAAGAAAGCCCAGATGGATTAAAAACCTTGATAATATACACTTGACTTGAAAGTATTGGAAGAAAATATGGGAGAGTGTGTTTATGACTTTGGAGTAAGGAAGAGAAAATAAATAACACAAAAAAATAATAAAGTTTACAATATTAAAATATAGAACATTTGTTGCAAAAGACACCAAAGCAAAGTCAAAAGACAAGCAAAAGAATGGGTGAGACATATTTGCAAAACATACATGCTCTGAATTTTGTTGTTGTTTTTCTTCTTGTGAGTGTGAATTACTTCACTAATTGAAAACAAACAAAATAAAAAGAAAAAAGAGGTGGAAAAAATTTGCTCTACCATCCTCTTTTCTTCCCAGGAGTGGGATGTGGAATAAATGAGAATACTCTTTAAAAACAAAATCACCATGGGAACACAAGGTTCTGTTTTATTGTAGTAAAAAGCAAATTGTGGTTCTTAGGGCATTTCTTCCCTCCATCTTTGCCACCTGCTCCAACTCCTCTTCCTGAACACATCTGGGGATGGAGCTAAGCTCAGCCAGTATTATAGGAAAGGACTGCTGAAAGGCTAACTGTAAAGCAAGTAGCCACAGCCACCATCACAGCTGCCTGGCCCATGCAGGTTTGCATTTGATCGGACAGACGGTAATGAAACAACGGAGCCAAGAACTGGTGCGCCATTACATTTAATCCTAGCTCGTGATGGCGGCGGCCACAGGCCATACAGTTGTCTTCTGCTGGCTTGATACATTGAGTATGTAAACTCGGAAACCATGTGCTGAAGTTACAGAGCCACAAAATAGAAGGAGCTTGGGTGGAAAATAGTCTCTCAGTGATTAGAATCATCTATCTCAGTGAGTGTATGAGGGCTAGGAAAAAAGTGATGTTGTATTTGAGCTAAAATACATTTTTGAGTTTGTGTTTGTTTCAGCAGCTGGTACCACATTAACTAATTCAGAAGCCAAACTGACTTGACAAATTTCCTGGCCTGAAATCTCAACGTCCCTACTTAACTAACTCTTTGGGTTAAATTATCTTTGTTAGAAACCACACCAGTTGTTTTGTCTCATGTCCAACCCCTGCCTCATACAGCTACACCATCTTAGAACCACCCAGAATTCCTTGATCATCTTAATGGTACCAATAACCAAGAGTAAGCAAAAGAGATGACCTTGTCTTCCTCTGTCCAGCACCCTTGCCCTCCCTACCACCTTCCATACCCAGACAGGAGGCAAACCATAAAAATGTCCCACCTCCCAACGCCATTCAATAGACCTCATCCAGGGCTGCAAGCTGGGGAAAGGAGGACCCAGCAGAGCATGTTTTGTCCCCTCTCTCTATGATGCCATTGCTCAGACACCATATATTAGACACCAACTCCACCTCAAGAAAAGGCACGTGAGCCACAGCATCCAATTCCCTACTGCTGCCCTCTGACACCCTGTCACCTTATTCACATGCTGTCACTGACCCAGTTTCTACACTGGAACCAAAGACACACACCCTAGAAACAGGGGCTGCTGGGAGAATGGGAGGTCCAGCTGAAACACTGGCTCTTCTGAGAAGCCCACCCTGACCCCAGGAAAAGCTGCTCGCTCTTCTCTCCTCTCCATCTGCACAGCTCTTACTCAGAGCTCCCACGTAGCCCTTGCCATGCAAAGTTGCAATTGACCTGCTTCCGTGTCTGCCTTCTCAATACACTGTGAACTCCCCAAATACAAAGTCGCTATGTCTTTTTCATTTTTTTTTTATCTCCAGGACCAGTGCATAGTAGGTCTTCACAGGGCAAGTAAATAAATCAGTGAACAAGCCCTGGCTTAATGGAGCAACCTTTCTATCAAAAGGCATTCTAGCTCTAAGTCTCTTAACTTTTAGAGACAAATGGAAGAGTAAGAAACGGAGTCCCTGAGCCTTGTCAAGGAGGCTGAGAGGACACCAAGTCTATCCTTCAATGCAGGAAACCCCTCCAAGGGATTCCAGACTTGTATCTTTGATTTAGATACTTCCTGCAACTGGAAGCTTAGTGCTTCCATTAAACAGTCCCCTCCACTGTTGGGAGCTTTCATCATTAAACAGTTCTGCCTTCTTTCTATTCAGCCCTATGGAGAAGACATCTCTGAAATACTTCCACTTGGTGGCAGAGATTCTAGAAGATGCCACAGTCCTGTCCCCTGGGCCATCTCAGCTATGTCACCTCTGAGAAGTATCATGAGCCACTGGTAGATCATTGTCCTGCCTCCGACTAGGATTCTCAACCCTAATTTTATTCCTTTCTGAAGAATATTCACAGGAAAAAAAATCAAGCCTGCTATTCTGTTTGGTCCTGGTGTGAAAATATCCTCCTGCCCATTTCTAACTTAAACGCTTTTGATTGAAGTCTCTGTCACTTCCTTCAGAAAAGAAAGGAGCTTCTGGCCCCTGTCCACTACACAAAGAGTGACCAATTCCTCTCTTTTTCTCCTCCCTCCCCCACCACCCCTGCCCTTGGCAACCCAGCCTTCTCTTTTATGAGCTGATTCATAGGTTCTGATGGAACAAAGCCCTTCCTTAAGCACCCTTTACTGCCACGTGTGGGAAACCCTGCAGCATCCCAGTGACCAGCGCAGCCAGGAAGTTGTGGCTTTGTGCACTGTGCCAGCATGGCCCAGGACACATCCCGAGGCCCCTGTGTCCTACAGCGTCACCACTTGGACAGCCACGTGTGGGAGCGTTACCTCCATTCCGGGATGGAAGGACGTGAGAACCAGCAGGTCCTGCCTGGCAGACCTATTGTGGACTCCAACCCTCCCCCGTTGGCCAGCCCTGAGAAGCACCAGCCCTCACGCCCTGAGCTTAATTACTTTGCAAGAGGACATTTGTCCCTGGACTTCCTCTTTGTTCCCAGAGAAAGCTGGGAGTGGGCAACAAAACAAAGGCGGGTCTTTGCAGCACAGGGGGCGGGGGCGGGGGCGGGGGCGGGGTGAGGAAGAACCTGCGCTGGGAACCCCGGGCTGAGTGGAGGGGGTTGAGGACGCAGGAGTTCGAGAAGCACGACCGTGGGGCTCAAAGGGAACTAAATCCCCACCTGAGTGCTCCAGCAGCCGTCTCAGCGGGCTCCCATTCGACCCAGCCATGTCTGAACCAATTTATGAAACCTTAGAGAGAGAAAAAATAAAACGCCCTGAGGACTTCTCTCTCCTGTCCCCCTGATCCAGGAAGGCCATTCTCAAAAAAAAAAAAAAAAAGGCTTTTTTTTTTTTCCATTTTTGGAAGATGTATCGTGTTGAAAGAAGTGTGAAATTTTTGTGACTCACTTGATTTAGGGCTTTAACTCTTATTCTGAGAATATTCTCCTTGATGTTCAGCCAAAATCTCTCCTGAAACTTGATGATATATGTCTATGGAGACTCATAAAAGGCTGTTGGGGCATCTTTTAATGTATAGAAGGAGATCCGTGGTTCCTCACTCCCTTCATTCCTCATTCCTTACCTGTCTGGGAAGAGATTTTTCTGGCAAAATAATTCTCTGAGGAATTCTCTGCACCAATATTAGCGAGGGAAATGTGGATGTGTGACTAGCGATCCACTCAAAGGAACCAGAACTAGCAGAGCCTGCTTTTACAGGGGTCAGAGGTTCCTCTGCCTCTCAGCAGCCAAGAGGAGTGGGCTGAGAGGCACAGAGAGGGCCTGGGAGGGGGGAAGAGAAGAGAAAAGGAGACAAGTATAAGAAGAGACTCCCAGATGGCCAACCAAGACTGGTCACCTACTGGCTGAAAGACACTCCAGAGAAAAGGTCATCTTTGCCACCACTTTGTCATCCCCAGGCTCTGTGTTTGTGGTTACCTAAAATTATTTTCTTTCTGTGATGCACTTAACTGCTCTCTATTTTCTGCAGAGCATAAGTTCCATACCTGTGAGTCACCTTCCTCTGCTCTAAGTCCAGGACACTTATACATCATCCTTCGACCTTTCTTTCTCCAGATTGGGTCAAAGGAAATCCATGAATTGAACTTGAATGAAGACATGAAA
The DNA here is from genome assembly GCF_036850765.1 of Saccopteryx bilineata. Classification (NCBI taxonomy): domain Eukaryota; kingdom Metazoa; phylum Chordata; class Mammalia; order Chiroptera; family Emballonuridae; genus Saccopteryx; species Saccopteryx bilineata. Next base: position 19,116,681 of record NC_089494.1, on the reverse strand, counting down.
GAAATGTTTGGCATAAATGTTATTTCATCCTCGTAGCTGCCCCCAAAGGTGGGTGTAACTTTATCATCAAAGGGAGATACACATTTTCCAGATGAAGAAACTGAGGATGAGGACATGAAAAAAGTAACCCTGGGTCACGGAGCTGGTCAATGGTAGCTGCCGGGTTGAGCCCCAATCTCTCATACTCCAAGGACAGGGCCTTTGTGGTCTCTCCGTCAGCTCTGAGCCTCCTCTTCCAGCCCAGTCCCATTCCCACGTCCCCTATATGCCGTTAGCTCTGTCACTGTTCAGAGTACCTAACTGGGATCTGAGCATAAAGAGAAAACAGCATCATGTAGCCAACTTAAAAGGCTCGAGACAACTCTTAGCACTGGGTTAGACATGATGAGACTATGGAAGAGGAAGCTCCCAGGAGAAGGTCAGGTGTCCAGATGGCAACATGAGGCACAACATATGAGGCTCAATGGCCAGGAATGGCCCCATCTTATTAATAGTCTAGCTTGTTCAGAAGTCACAATGTGCAGCGCCCGGGCCCAGATTCCATAAGTACCAAAGCAGGAAGATGCATTTCCCGAATGTAGTGGATTCTCACATCTTAACTTCCTCTTTAAAACATGATTGTGAGTCCAAGAGAGATCTCTGAAGACATGAAACACTATGGAGGCAGCAACCAGCCGTAGAATCTCAGGATATCAAGACTGAACGGATCTCAGAATTCATCTAACTGGAACCTTTATTACAGCTCTGAGAAATTAACAACCCAGGGAGAGAAAGTCTTCCCAAATCGGACTAGGGCAGAAGGTGAAATCCACGCCGGGATCCCTGAGCTGCCATCCCACAATCCTTCCGCTCTATCTGGTGACCCAGATCAGATGACATGGGAAGGTCTCTCAGTTCCAGGGTGCCATGCAGCACTGGAAGTGGCTGTTATGGGAAACCACAAGAAAATCAAGCACTCACCCCTATCTAGGAAGGAAGTCTGTCCCTGCCTCCCTAACTCTGCCAGGATTCCTCCTGCACCGGCCTCTCCTCTCCCATCTGACGCATGCAGAGACAACTTTTGTTCCCATCCAAATTGGCAACATTATAAACACACAGCATAAGCCTGACCAGGTGGTGGCACAGTGGATAAAGCGTCGAACTGGGATGCCTAGGACCCAGGTTCAAGACCCTGAGGTCGCCAGCTGGAGTGCGGGCTCATCTGGTCTGAGCAAAAGCTCACCAGCTTGGACCCAAGGTCGCTGGCTCCAGCAAGGGGTCACTCGGTCTGCTGAAGGCTCATGGTCAAGGCACATATGAGAAAGCAATCAATGAACAACTAAGAAGTCACTACGAAAAACTGATAATTGATGCTTCTCATCTCTCTCCATTCCTGTCTATCTGTCCCTATCTATCCCTCTCTCTGACTCTCTCTGTTTCTGTAAAAATAAATAAATAAATAAATAAATAAATAATACACCGGTAAACTTGTCCTCTTCTCCATTGTTCCTGTGTCATCAAAGTCAACGGGAACAGAAAGAAGACTCTGTGGGGGGATGGAGGGAGGAGAAGAGGGCTCAAACTGGTGGAGGGGCAAATTCAAGGATCGAGTTGGGGTTCATGGAGTAAGATGGGGGAGGCCAAGTTCTCTACACAGAGTTCAGGGGATAAAGAACCATCTAACTATAGGGAGTCCATTTCTCTGTCTCCAGCCAGAGCTTTCTGACCCCAACTCCGAAGGGGCCTCTTCTTCAAGGCTCAGGAGCCTTTGAGAGATGCTGGCTTCCGTTGACTTTTTATTTTCAGCTCAAGAAGAAAAGGAACTAGGAGCTTAACCAAGAAGAGATTCTTTGAATCCGCCAAGGGAGAATCTAGACCACTCTGAGTAGGAGCCCTTCCTCATTCCCAGGAACTACCCCCGCCCCTGCCCTGGGAAAGGGCCACTCCTCCTCGTCCTGAGGGGAGGACAGCCTCCCAGTTTGTCTGCTGCCCACTGGTCTCCTTGGCCGGTTATGAAACCACTGGTCAGCCCACAGTTTCCTAAACACACTCACAGATTATCTTACCACAGAGGGGGTTATCTGACACACAGATCTTGTTGCGTGGCTCAGAAAAACATCCTGACAGCCACAAAAAGGTAAATTGAGACACCAAACTCGCGCCAGCTGGGGCCCGCAGCGGCATGGCCCTTCGCCTGGCAGGTCTCGACCGTCCTCAAACGGACACACCTCTCCTCTGCCTCTTGTTTCCCCTCTTCTCTGTTTTCTAAGGATTAGACGATTTCATTTTCATTGTTCCAGAGATGGAGAGGGAGGTCCTGCTGAGCCTAAGCCAAGCACTGCGTGTTCTTTACGGCCTGGTCTGGAGATAACTCGAAACCCTCCGCCCCCACCCCTGCCCGCCATCCCACGCTGCCCCCCCCCCCCCAGGTCCTCTGAGCTCTCCTTTCAGAGCACCGTGAAGGCGGCTACAGAAGCCAGGAGCCTTGTTCCAATGCGCCCTGACCACATGGAAGCCATGGAAGGCCAGTGGAAACACCGCCATCCGGAAGGAGACAGCAGGGAGGCTTTGTAAAGAGGGCGAGTGCTGAGCAGCAGAGGCAGGTCTGCTAGCGGGCTCCGGAGTCCCGCTGTCTCCGCACGCAGTGAGACAGGTCAGGCCCCCGTGTGCTGAGTGGGGGCTGAGGCTGACCACAGGCACTCTGCAGTTCCTCTTCCCCGCGGGGCCAGCTGGCTCCAGTAAGCTTCTGGAAGGAGAAATGTCGATGTTGAGAGATGGAGCTCGGTGAGGAAGAGCAGCAGCGCCATGCCTGGTGCGCCGGTCACTTTCCGTTCACCCCTCCCCCCATCCCAGATCCACTCTCGGCCCTGGGACCCCTGGAAATGACTGCGCCCACTGCCTCCGGGCACCCTCCGGGAAGTGGCTGCAGAGTGGAAGGACAGAGGTCCCTTTCTGCACTGCATTTGTGGTGTGCTCCTCCACAGCACCTGTCCCCCCAGGCAGCCCAGCTTCTCGCAGCCCAGCCTCACCACGCTCTGAGAACACATCGTCTCCCTCTCTGCTGCCCTGGGATGGCCGTCCCTCCCCTTCCTGCTGGTGCTGGTCTCTGGGTGCCTCGACTTCCCTGGTTTGCCCCATTAGCATTCTGCCCACCTGTCTATAAGCAGCCTTCACTAAAGTCATGTTTGAACCACCCAAGATGAATGCTGTTTCTTGCCAGGACCCCGGCGTATGCATCCAGCACATTCAATGCAGGTGTGGAGGTTAAAACAGGGGGCGGGGGCTGTCAACCCACGGAGCGCATGTGTGCACCCAGACCGGCGGCAGCAGCGTCACCCCGGGACTTGTTAGAAATGCAAGTTCTTGGGCTCTACCCCAGACTTAGGGAATCAGAAACTCTGGAAGTGGGGGTCCCCCCATCTTAGTCTCAACAAGATGTTTTCCCAACAATTTAGTTTAACTCCTTAGTTCCAGCAGTCACATCTGGGTGACTCTGACCCACAGGAAAATTGGAGAAACTGTGCTCAAGAACCTCGGGAGCCAACGGAGAGCACCTCTCTCTCTCTCTGTTTGCCACCTATCTGCTACCTCGTCTTGCAGGGAGGCAGACAAGGGAACAGAGCATCCGGAATCATTGAAATAGGGTTCCCACTCCCCTGGGTTATTCAAAGATCACCCTGCAGGTGGCATGGAGCGCCTGGGTGGTGGCTCAGGTTAAAGAGGCCACTGTGAGTGGACAGCCCTTCGCTGCACTGCACAAAGGGGGCGGATGCTCCTGGATGCAGTCCGTTGCCGGCACTCTCTTGAATTCTCTGCACACCGGTGCAGAAGATTAGCCCAGACTCTTTGTTCTCAAAAGCATGAATCCACAGCACTATCTTCCAGCTGAGCCCCGCTGTGTCACAGGGACTGAAGTGCTGTGCGTTTTCATGGTTCCGGAAGTTTTCTTAGGCTCTCTCAGCTCCCATGTGGCTCATTCTCACCCTCCTTGGACCAGCTGCTTGGGAGCCGGTTCACATTTGCAGGGGAAACAGACTCTGGGGAGAAGACAGGCTTCGGGTTAAACTGGACTACCCTGGCGCCAGCCGTGTGCCCTCAGCCCGCTACCTCACTGCATCTGTCTCTGCCGTGTGTAGAATGGGAGTAGCAGTCTCTGTCTTTCAGGGTGGGGTGAGGATTAACTGAGGTGACATATGTACAGTGCCTTAGCACAAAGGGTGGCTCATACTAGGTGTCAAGACAAACTGCCTTTTTTCCACTCTTTCTCCTGGAAGACCGTGACCCTGTATTTTCTGTGGTGAAGTAGGGGTGTGAATAGGGCAGAACCTGGAGTCAGACTGCCTGTGCTCATCTCAGAGCTGCCACTTACTGCGTGCGTGTCTTTGGGAAATTTATTTAACCTTTATATGACTCAGTTTTCTCATCTATAAAATGAGGATGGTAATAGTACCTACCTCATTGATGATCATCATGATGAACTCCTAGTGAATATATCACCTAGCATATCTATTTCACACTGTCAGCCACTATTATTTATTATTAATAACATTTTTAGCCTGACCAGGCGGTGGCGCAGTGGATATAGCGTCGGACTGGGATGCGGAGGACCCAGGTTCAAGACCCCGAGGTTGCCAACTTGAGCGCGGGCTCATCTGGTTTGAGCAAAAGCCCACCAGCTTGAACCCAAGGTCGCTGGCTCCAGCAAGGGGTCACTCAGTCTGCTGAAGGTCTGCGGTCAGGGCACATATGAGAGAGCAATCAATGAACAACTAAGGTGTTGCAATGCGCAATGAAAAACTAATGATTGATGCTTCTCATCTCTCTCTGTTCCTGTCTGTCTGTCCCTATCCCTCTCTCTGACTCTCTCTCTGTCTCTGTAAAAAATAAATAATAATAATAATAATAATAATAATAAAATAACATTTTTACTATACATTCCAAGTGAAAAACTGAGATGTGAAGGCTCTTGGGTGGAGATCAACAAACAAGAACAATGATATTTGAAATTGGGGACATATTAATGTTCTTCTTCGTGTTTTGCTCAGCCTCAGTGTTTAAAAAAAATTAATATATATCTTAGGTAAGAGTTCAGGAAAATAGAGGCAAGAAGGCCAGCAAAGATGTCATGAAGAATCTGGCATTAGGAGAAAGAGAGCCTGGACCGAGCTGATGGTAAAGGAGAGGGCAAAGCTGGGTCCCGTCCAAGGACTGGATCTTTGAAAGGTCCTTGCTACAAAGTATTTCTCTCGGCAAGTTTTTCCATTGTCTGGAAAAGAGCCTGTCTGTTTTCCATCCCCGGGTCTCTGCAGAACCATTGTCACCACTACCCACTTTGTTCACGCCCCTCCCCACCCTGCAGAGTCTTTCCTACTTCCTTCACGTCCCAAATGCTTCAGGACCCAGCTCCACTCCTACTTCCTCCAGGACACTCCGTGGTGGATCCGTCCCTCTCCTACCTCCCCCACTGCAGCTCCGTTCCTAGCCAGTCCGCTGTGGTTTCACATGTGCACATTTTCTTCCCCAAACCGATCACGGGCTTCGTCCAAGGACAAGGGCCACGTCTTCCACTGATTCCGGGCCCAAGGCTCCGAAAGAAACTAGACTGAGCCCCCAAAGAAAGCATAAAGGGTATATGAAAAAGCTTCGACCAGTAATTGGAGCCTTTGCAGTTGGTCTTTTCACCCAGATCTCACTGTCCCTGGACCCTGGATGCATCCTTGTTCTCAGACCCCTGGGACAAGTAAAAATGGAAAAGAAAAATGCAGCATGGTGTTCACTTTCCATTTGGGGGACTCACTGTCCACATGTTGGCCTGGATCCTAACCCCAGTCTAATCATAGCCCAGGATGCCCCACTGTCCACAGTAGCACCAGCCCTCTACAGTTCTTTCTCCCCCAGCAGAGCAGCCAGGGGCAGGGGTGTGGACTAAGAGGACTTTCTCTGCCATGCCCCTCCACTAGCCATAAGTCAGTAGTGAGACATCAGATGGCAAAGTCAGGCTGAGGTATGGGTCTAATAACAAAAATATATATTACAATGAATATTAATATAAAATTTTAAATTTTAAATCAAAATTATCAAGTACAGAAGCATAGCATGGTAAGACCTAATTTAACTTGGCTACAGACTCAATATAAAATAATAGATATTATTAGGAAAGTTAATGCAACCTGGGTACGTCAACAAATACCCCATGGTCAAAACACTGAGGTGGGATTTCCACTCAACAAAATGCATTTGTCAGACCAGAACTAGAATGTTTGGGCTTTTTTGCGGAGGGCACAGACCATAGCCAGGGAAGGACAAGGTCAAAAACAGGTCTATCAACCAGAGCAAAAAAGAATGTTAAAAGGAACTAGAAGCATTTAGCCTGGAGAAAAAATGTCTCATGATGATATAATCCTTGTTTTTAAATATTTGGAAAGTGTTCACGTAAGAAAGAGATTATTTATTCTGTTGATCCAGAATAGGGGAAGCAGATTTTAATATGAGAAGAAAGTTCTTTTCGTGTACTTAAAAATATAGTGGATTACTTTGTGAGAGAGTGAGGTCTCCACCACTGGAAATATTAAAGAAATGTGGTTCTTTTCAGGAGCCTATTCCTTTCCCCAGGAGTTCAGTGTCTTTTGGCTGTTCTTGGTCAAGCAGCAGCTAAGTAAGCTAAAACCCAAGCTCTTTCACCTCCCACTGTGGGACGTGGTTGGTGCCCATGAATCACCCATCCATGCCTCCCTTCCTCATTTTTCAAATAAGGATATTGATCCTCACAGTACTTGGGTGATTAATTTTTTGTGTCAACTTAACTGGGCCATGAGGTATCCAGATAGTTGGTCACATGCTATTCTGAGTGTTTATGCAAGGGTGTTTTTTAGGGGAGATTAACCTTTAAACAATAGACTGAGTAAAGCAGATCACCCTCCATTGTGTGTGTGACTCTCATTTAATCAACTGAAGGCCTGAATAGAACAAAATGCTGATCATTCCCCAAGGAAGAGAAATTTCTCCTGCCTGATGGTCTTGGGACTAGGACATCAGCTCTTTTTAATACTGTAACAGACTGCTGGCCTTTGGACTTGAACTGGTACATTGACTCCACAGATTCTGGATTTGCCTGCCCATAACCACATCAACCAATTTCTTATAAGAAATCTAGATGATAGCTAGCTAGAGGGAGAGATGAGGAGATCCTGGCTAATACAGTACCTATCTCAAGAGGTTACATTAAGATTGAATAAGATAACATAACTGAAACCATTTTGCTGTATCTCTGGGATAGAATAGCTGCTCAATAAATGGAAGTTTTTCTAGTAAGACCATTCCTGAGGAGCAAAGCCATCTAATCATTTTATGTCTGGGTAAGAGAAGACCTGTAGACAGAACTATATGTGTTGGGGACAGATGTGCTCATGCCCCTACGTGGGGAATGGCTGCAAACTAGACATCAGCAGCGTCCTCAAGAGCTCCTAAACTCTCCCATCCAAGGACTTTCCTCAGTGACGGATATACCACCAGGTGTCTTCAGAGTTGCAGCCACATGTCCTGCTCTAGAACATGCCTCTCTTTGAGAAAAATAATGGCACAGCCTTGAGACAAGGAGCAGGTGAAAGCTTCCCTAGCAACACTCAGCATCCATCCACTGTGTTTCCCAAAAGACTATTAACTATCCCATCTTCCCTGATTCTAAAAACCAAAGCCTTTGACCAAACTCTTGTTATGTCATACCATTACCCCATATCCTCCTCCTCTTTTAGCCTCCCTGCCTTTCTAGGCCTGACGCCTTTAGCTAAGTCCACCCTCCCCACTGAAACTGTCCTCATCATTCCAGAAGGGCTCACATCTATCTCACCCCTGCCCTGATGTGTTATGACCATTCCGGCCACTGTGATCACTTATCGCCACTAGCGAGGCCCTTGTGCATTAACTACGCAGTCAATTATCTTTTAATTTGCACCTACTGCCTTTTCTGCACCCCTTTACCAGGCCCTTAAGGACAGAGACCCCTGTTTTGCACCCTTCCTAGCACCTCGCATGGTCCCAACTCGGTTCAATTACTTTGATGATTGGTATCCCTGCCACTGCTTGGCCATCAGCACCTCGTCAGCGTTCTCAAATCTGGGGCACTAAGCCCAAACCTGGATGACTATCAGAATTGCCAGGGGAACTTTTGTGAACTGCAGGTTCCTGGGCCTCACCTCAGACCGACAGAATCAGAACCTCCAGGGACAGGGCCTTGCAATCTGAATATTTTTAAAGGGGCTCAGGTGATTGTGATGAGTGGCTGGGTTTAGGAAGCACTGCTCTTAGAGGTAAAGTCAACTTTCCTGTGCTCTTGAACTCTCCTCTCCAAACGACTCAGCCCGCCCAAGACCATGTTGTTAAAGCCATCCTCCGCCGCCATCAGGGTCGCCTCCCTGAGGCACCCATACTCCATTCTCTCGCCCCTTGCTTTTTCCTCATCTTCCCCACCCACCAAACCACCTTCTTTTACCCTTCCCTCTGCTTCCCTTCCTGGCCAGGAACTGGCACATCCTTCCAATCCCAGCATCCGAGCTCCAGCCTCCTCCTGAATGGATACTCATGTTGGCACTCTCTCTGCCTTAGCCTTCCTAACTAGCATGCTTTGCCAATAAAGATTTGGGGGAAGCTACAGAAAATGTCTTAGTTTATATGCTGACTATTAAGATTAGTTCATCCATGTGTTTGTTCCAAGACAAACACTCAGAATATGGCTGATTAGGTAGAATGTGCCTAAAATTCAACTTGCAGTCTGTCTCACATCTTGCAATAACTTCTCAAATGGGGAAAAAATCCTCATTAAAAGAACTTTATTGCCTTTGAGAGCATGAGAGGAGTTTCAAATGATGCAGTCTTCCTAAATGAGGTCGGCCAATCAAAGATCAAGGAGCCGTTATCCCTGCCTCTCCATGACATGTCTGATACACACTGAATTCTAGAATATCAGAGTTGGAAGGAGCCTTCAGTGCCATCTCCTCCAAGGGCTGAGAGATTCATCAAAAGTTCTTAAAACTCAAAGAGAGTATTTGGAACTTTAAAAATGTGTATTTGTTGTCAAAGATCACACTCCTTGTCTTATCCACCAGGGGAAAGAGTGAATGCTCTTCTCAGACTGCAACTCCTCACAGGTTTGTGTCAGCTATTTAACCACGGGTTATTGATCCCCTATGGCAGGTTTCTTGACAATGACACATTATTTATTTATATATTTATTTATTTATTTATTTTTACAGAGACAAATAGAGAGTTAGAGAGAGAGATTGATAGGGACAGACAGACAGGAACAGAGAGAGATGAGAAGCATCAATCATCGGTTTTTCGTTGTGGCACTTTAGTTGTTCATTGATGGCTTTCTTATATGTGCTTTGAACATGGGGCTACAGCAGACCGAATAACCCCTTACTCAAGCTAGCGACCTTGGGTTCAAGCTGGTCAGCTTTTTGCTCAAACCAGATGAGCCCACACTCAAGCTGGCAACCTCGGGATCTCGAACCCAGGTCCTCTTCATCCCAGTTCGATGCTCTATCCACTGCACCACCACCTAGTCGAGCCAAAATGACACATTATTTTGGACACAATAATTCTTTGTTGAAGGGAGTTGTCCTGGGCATTGTAGGATGTTTAGCAGCATCTCTGAATTCTGGCCACTACAAGTCACTCACACTCAGCCCTGCCCCTGCGGTCCCCAGTGAGAATCATTGCCCTTCAGTGTTCTCTACGTACAGTCCACCTCCTGCAGGAGCTCACAATGCAGCCAGGACACAGATACCTGCCGCAAGGCTCACCAGACCCTGTGATAAGCTCTATAACAGGCACATGAACATGAAAGAGGGAGACCCAACTCTGCCTAGGAGAGGCAGGAAAAGCCTCACGGTGGGGGTAACTTTGGGGGCCAGTCTTACAAAATAAGAAGGCATTTCCAGAGGAAGAGTATCTCACCAAAGCCATCGAATAGTGGGGCATATTCAAAGGGTAGGAAATTGTTCAGAGGAGCTGGAGCTCAGAGTCCCTAGTGAGAAATGACAAAGCCAAAAAAGACTGAATCACATTCTTGCCAAGTCCTCTTGTCCCTTTTACGTGCCACCCCCACCTGATTTTGAAAGTGAATTAAATTTAGAGCCAATTGAGCCTGAGTCCTAGGAACAGGAAGTGGAGCCTGACGGGGCTGCCTCACACAGTGTTCGCCTCCAGACTGACGGTTTCCATTGACCAGGCCCTGAAATCAAACGTGTTGGGGCCACAACACTGCACGTGAGAACATTGACTTTAAACAAGATCACAGTGAACTCGGGTCTCATAAAAACCAGCCTCATTCAAACGCCTTTCTAGGACTGGCAATTCTCGGAAGTAGGGAGTGAAGTCTGGGACAGGCAGCTGTCGCTGCTGCCGGATGTGGACGAAGAGACATAAGGAGGTCGCCGTGTCATCACAAGGAAAAGGTACAAGAGGAGCCTGGATTGAGAGCCAGGACACCCCAAGCTGCAGCCTGGTACTGCTGTTAGCTGCTCGAGTCACTCAACCCCCAGGTCTGTCTTGTCATCTCTGGATGGAAAGACTCTCAATAACTCTCTACGAGGCCTTAGTTAAGCCCCATCACCTTGCTGGCCTTCGGTTCCCCCAGAGAGTCAACGTGGGGACTGACCCGGACCACTGGTTTGAAGGCTATTTGAATCACAGTTCTCTGCTAGAAATGATGAAAGCTATACCTTGTCCCCATGCAGCAGGAAAAAAAATTTTTTTTTCCATTTCAGGGCATTCTCAGAAGCTCCAGGTTAAGACTCCTGGACTATATTGTTCTTTCTAAGATCCTAGGTAACTTTGGAAGCTCATGACCATAATTGCCATGGCTCTGACACAAAGAGCAGAACATCCAGGTGTTCCTGGGCGGGGAGGTTACCGGCTGGTAAAGGCTGGATCTGCCCTGACAGAAGGCACTGAAGGATTTCATAGGAAAAGAGAGGCTCCCTTTCAGGAGCCATTGCTTCTGGCCTTCCCGACATTCCCTCCTCATGCTCCCCGCCCCCAAACTATGCCACGCTTCTTCCATTAGCCTCTGTGCCCTTCCTCCAGTCACCCACCCGCTCCTGTGTCCCCCTACGCACTACTGAATCACAGGGAAACAGCCTCGTCTCTGTATCAATATCTTTTTCTCCCTGTGCTTGATTCCTTTTGTCTCTGTTTCACCCCTAACCGCTCCCTCAAGCCCTGCCCAGTCTCAGCCCACTGTTAATGTGCGCAGGGCACAGAGCGCACGACCTCTGGAAGACCCTCCAACTGACGTATCCGATTCTATGTCACTGAGGAAACCAAAGAAAGGAAAATGTTTATTAAAAATCAGTGAAATCTAACAGGGGGTGGGGACACGGGGGAGCGCCTGGATTCCAGAACTCTCCCCACAGAGAGCGGGTGGAAAAACCCCAGACCCTCCTGCCTAGACGTCATCAGATCCCAGCCTCCCCAGAGCCAGAAATCAGTGGAAATGTATATATACATTTTAATACACCCTCATTACAAATAAAAATAGTGTTACATCAATACAGCAGTTGGTTAAAACATGTTCCAGCTTTGCTAAACAGGGAGAGCATCGAAACGCCTAGAATAATATCGAGCGAGGCCGTCCCTCTGCCAGACTCGGACAGAGGGGAATTCACATTGCCAGAGAAAATCTGTTCTCCATCAGTGTTTCAATATTCGAGGAAGCCGGGGACATTTTTCTGCGATTAAAGCGAGTTGCCAGCTGCCGATGCTGTGATTCAATTCCCTCTCTTTCCCCCTCACTTGAGGTGATTGGCACAAGCATGTGGTAGGCCCCAGGGCCCTGTGGAGAACACAGATTAGACCCACACGAAGGAAGGATGGGACTCACGGGGGAGACAAGGACAAGAAAGATGAGAGAAGCAGGAAAGAGGAAGAGAGGGTCAAAGAGGTGGGAGAGGACAGGAGTGAGGTGAGGGGGCAAGAGAAAATGTAGAGGAACAGAATGAGGAGAAGAAGGAAGGATGAGAAAAGCAGGCAATGAGAAAGGGAAGGACAGAGAGAGATGTGGAAATGACGTGGAATGAGGGAAGGTGAGTAGGGGGGAATTACATGCAGAGAAGGGAGAGCACAGGTTGAAGGTGGGAGAGATCTGGATGACGTTCCGGATCAGCTTCCTCTTGCGGGCCAGGTAGGAGGTTAGGGGGTGAGGGTATTTGCCCACGGTCGCTGAGCTCAGAGCAGAAGGCCAGGCCCTCCTGACTCCAGGCTAATAATGTTCAACAATCATCAGCAGACAGAAAGCAAGGTGAAAAGAGGGGAATTAAGAAGAAAGACATAAGAATTGGCATGTGTGTATATCTGCATGGAGCATTTGGTATCTTCAAACACCTGTAGAGTCGAACATAATTTGATATTCTAAAATCTAACATAGTCTAATATCCATAGCTTCCTGATTTTTAGGCACTGCAAGCTCCTCATGAAATATATCTAAGAACTCCCTTGTCAGATCATAAATGTTGGAGAGAGCTGAAGAGGATGTCAACTTGTCACCAAGTTGACACCTACTCCTTGTATGCCTGGAAATCCCAAGCTCCAGAGCCCCAGTGTCAGTTTTGGAAGGTTCGGTCACCTGTCAGAGATGAGGATCCTTCTGGCTTAGGCATTAGTTACTAGTTTGCCATCTGTCATTTAGTTAATAATATTGTGCCAATGTTGATTTATTTTTATAACAGTGCTATGGTTGTGTAAGATATTAGGGGAAGTTGAATCAAAAACATACAAGACCTCAACTTTGCAACTCCTATAAAATTTGTTCAAAAGAGAAAAAGCCTTCATAATGATCTCAAAGGTTTGGATTTAGAAGCTCCCATCAGTCCATAGGCACCAGCCTCTGGGCCCTGGTCAGTTGCTCACCTCTGTCTCTCCTCCTGCCTCCCCCAGCTCCTTCTTGTACAACAAGGACACCAACACATACACATGTGGATGCCGTAGGCTGCTTGTCCAAGCTCAGGTCACAGTCTCCAACCCTGCAGTAATCTCTCCTTGGCCCCTCCAGGACCTCGGAATGTGTACATGGGGTGTGCACTCCACCCCCAGGAGGACAGACCCAGGGAAGGCTCGGGGCCATTTTCCCTGCCCAAATGGTATTTTCCCTGCCCAAATGGCCCCGAGCCTTCCCTGGGCAACATGGCCTAGAAACAGCTTTGAATTACAGGGTCCAGGGAGGCACATCCTTGGCATCACCCCTGAGACAGGGGCACAAGAAAAGAACCTTGAGTTTAAAGATGGCTTATCGGCTTCCTCTGTCTCCATGGAGACAGTATCTGCACTTGGTGTAAGGAGGCAGGTCCTATTCTGCTCAGGCTCTGCTCAGATGACCCTCTTCCCCCCTTCAGGAAGCATGTCCAGGTTCATTGCCTCTCCAAACACAGGGGGCCATGGCCTTCTTCATCCCACATCACTTCCCCACACTCCTACTCATGCTTTGAATAGAACTATCTGTGTTCAAGTCTTATCTGTCTCCTCCACTAAGTTGAGAACTGCTCAAAGGCAGAAACTGTATCTCACTAACTTCTCTACCCCTAGCCCTGAATCTGGTATATAGACAACTGTTATTAGCTAATGGTCAAATAATTATATCCTCCAGAGAGCCAGGGGAGCATAGCCCCAGAAGTTAGGAGATTATGTTGACTGGAATTAGACAATCCTGAGTTTGAATTCTGACTCATGCACTTAATTGCTATGTGACTGTGAAAGAGTTATTTAATCTCTTTGAGGCTTAGCTTCCCCCGCAGAGTCATGGTCAGAGTTGAGTGGAACAACATTGTCGAAGGACTTGCGAGGGCACCTGGCGTTCAGGAAGCACTCAGGACCAGGGGTGGGATGGCAGAATCAGGCTGCTGGGATCGCAGGTCAGTTCGTGGGTGAGCTGGTTTGCTCACACTTCAATAGTTATTTTTATTTAGGTACGGGGGGGGGGCCTAAGCAGAAGACAGGTGAGGTAAATCCAACCAGGTGACCAGAAAAACTAGAAGATCAGCCCCCCAATTTCCTCCTGGAAGAAGAAGCCCAGGGTACGCCCCAGCCCAGCAGTCTGGTCAGTGGCCTCTCTGTAAACTCGGGCCAGCACAATGCCCCAGGCCCTCCACTCCCACCACTGGCTGATGTGCCCCAGACCCCCAGATGCTCTGAGGAGGCTGACACTCCATATCTCTCTTAGGCCCGCATACCTCAGGGCGGTTGGTGACGATTGTGAGACACATTGGGAAGTTGACAAAGAAAAAATAAACTGTTTTTAAGGGATCAACACATCAACACCTAGTAGTCAAAGCCAGCTAACTCCTCTAGCCAGTGAATGTTTAAAAACTAAAGGAACGTGGTGCAGTGGATAGAGCGTGGGACTGGGATGCAGAGGACCCAGGTTCGAGACCCCGAGGTCGCCAGCTTGAGCGCGAACTCACCTGGTTTGAGCAAAAGCCCACCAGCTTGAACCCAAGGTCACTGGCTCCAGCAAGGGGTCACTTGGTCTGCTGAAGACCCGCAGTCAAGGCACATATGAAAAAGCAATCAATGAACAACTAAGGTGTTGCAACGCGCAATGAAAAACTAATGATTGATGCTTCTCATCTCTCTCCGTTACTGTCTGTCTGTCCCTGTTTATCCCTCTCTCTGACTCACTCTCTGTCTCTGTAAAAAATAAATAAATAAATAAATAAATAAATAAAATTAAAAAAATAAATAAATAAAGGAATGAAAGATGGAGCCTGGCTGGATGGCAGCACCAGAGACTGAGGTCTCCGAGCAGATGGCCCTGTGCAGTCACAGATTGGGTAGGGGGTGAGGTGGCAGTTCATCAGGGGGCCCAGGAACAAGCTGGACCCAACTGCATCAAATTGAAAAAAAGCAGAAAGAATAAGAGAGTGAAGGGAAAAATCAAATCATAGGTAAAACCCAAAGCAAAAAAATATTAAGAGAATGAGACTTAAGCAAATTAAATTGGCTTCACGTGCAAGAATTTAACTAAATGAAGTGCATTTCTGAAATGCAGAGTCAAAGGGATACAGAGGGAACGAAAGGGGGGTGTTCAGGGTCCAGTTCTGAGCAGGTAAAGCAGTGGTGTTTTGGAAAAGCTGGTATGTCTCATCATCCTCACTCCCAAAAAATAATACCCTGAGCTGCAGCCCTTGTTGGTGTTCATGGTGTGAACATTTCCACCATAGCCAATTTCAAGTTATTAACATGACTATGTCTGAACTTATAGTTGAAAAGAAATTTACACAATCTGCTCTCTTGCAAATGAGCACAAACCGCTCCCAGAGCACCACGGGAAGTAGGATCAAGTCTGGGGTCAAGAGAAGTTAAAAGAGGAGTTAAGAAATCAAACACCTTGGCCCTGGCCGGTTGGCTCAGTGGTGGAGCGTCGGCCTGGCATGCAGGGGTCCCGCTTTCGATTTCCGGCCAGGGCACACAGGAGAAGCGCCCATCTGCTTCTCCCCCCCTCCTTCCTCTCTGTCTCTGTCTTCCCCTCCCGCAGCCAAGGCTCCATTGGAGCAAAGATGGCCCGGGTGCTGGGGATGGCTCCTTGGCCTCTGCCCCAGGCGCTAGGGTGGCTCTGGTCGCAATGGAGCGACGCCCCGGAGGGGTAGAGCATCGCCCCCTGGTGGGCAGAGCGTCGCCCCCTGGTGGGCGTGCTGGGTGGATCCCGGTCGGGCGCATGCGGGAGTCTGTCTGACTGTCTCTCCCCATTTCCAGCTTCAGAAAAATACAAAAAAAAAAAAAAAAAAAAAAGAAATCAAACACCTTTCAAGCCCTCCCCCAAATTGACAGCGAGTCTAGGATCAGATCCAGATTTCACTCACCACTGGGAAAAGCCCTTTGTCTGCTCTAGTCTCAGTTTCTTTGCAAGCAAAATGAAACAAAAAGCACTAACTTGGGGATGTTGTCAGGATGAGGACAGACAATGTCATAAAATGCTGCCCAGTGCTGGGCACTGAGGAGGCCCTGAGCAATGTTCCTGTCCCTCTCCAGGCCTCTTTCTTCTGGCCCCATTAGCATTATATAAATATGCTAATCTACTGTGACCAAATGGTTTCTGGAACAAGTTCTGATTTGAAATATTCTATTCTTTTGTGTCTGTGGGTACCAGTCATTTCATGGGATCCTGATTAGGAATTCAGAAAAAATGTTCTGCATAATATAACACTAATCAAACTGTAGATTGGCATTTATATACAGATCTGTCTCCTCCTATTGGCCAAGAGTCCTTTGAAGGCAAAAACATGTGTTATTCTTTTTATTCCAGGTTCTTAGTCCAGAACCCAACATACAGTGGGTTCTCAGGAAATATTCATTGAAAAATGAATGAATTAATGAATGAATCATTTTGTCCCTGTCACATGGTGTTAGTAAAAATTTGGAATCAGACAAACTTGAATTTGAACCCTGATTCTGTCTAATATTGGACAAGCAACTAAGTAAAGTGGGATATCTATAAAGTGAGATGGTAACTGTTGACTTGTAAGAGTGTTCGAAAATAATGAGTGATGGATGTAAAGCACTCTGCAGCTTTTGTAAAGTGCAGTATAACTTACATAAAATGCACAAGTCTTAAGTATACGGTTCAGTAATTTTGTTTATATGCATATAACCACCACCCAAATCAAAATACAGAATATTTTTTATCAGTCACATGAAATTCCTAGGGCGGTTTCAAACATGGCTGCAAATTCTTCAACACATCTACTATTGAAAGGTGCAGTCGATATGCTCTTTTTCCGCATCTGGATAGAGGGGTGACTGCCTCGACCAGTTGAGTACAGGAGGGGTGACACTGTAAGACTGCCCAGGCTGGACCAGCAAAGGCAAGGCAGTTTCTGCCTTATTCTCTGGAACACTCATACTCAGTGCCCTAAGTATCAGGAAAGAAGCCTGACCACCTGAGGTCATCATGGTAAACTGGTCACTGCGGGTGCTCCAGTCAACAGTCCAGTTGAGCCCATTTCCAACCCACTTCACCAAAATGTCATATACGTGAGGAAACCATCTTGAACTGTCAAAGTCAGCCTACGCAACGGTGCCACATGGAAAAGAAGGATCACCCAGTCAAGCCCTACCGGAATTCCTGGCTCACAGAATTGTGGAATAGAATGAGATGGTTGTTTTAAGCCGCTCAGTTTTGAGGGTTTGTCACCTGACTGTAGATAACTGGAACAGTTTATACATTCCCCCTGCCCAGGCAATAGCATCTTCCTTCCCCTCTGAAATAATCATGTTTCTAATGTTTGTCATTATGGATTCATTTTGGCTGCTCTCAAACTTTATATGAGTAGAATCACTCAATATAAAGTCTTTGTGTCTAGCTTCTTTCACTCAATATACTGCTTCTGAGAATCATCTATGCTGTTGATTGCATCAGTCACTTCTTTATTGTTAAGTAATATACCATGTTATTGAAAGACATTTGGGTCATTTCCAATTTGGAGCTTTTAGTAATAAACCTGCTATTGAGCATTTTTTGGCATTTTTTTCTCAGACATACATTTTTATTTCACTTAGATAAATAAATGCTTAGAAGTGGAATTGTTGTTTCATAGATCCGGTGTGCACTTAATATTAGAAAATGCCAAACAAGTTTCTAAACTGGTCACAAAATTTTATACTACCACACCCGTAACTATGAGTTCCAGATGTTCCACATTCTCACCATCACATTGTATTGTCAGTCATTTTCACTTTAGCCATTATATGTATAATAATACCTCTATAGTTTCTTCTGCATTTCCCAATAACTAATTATATTGAGGACCATATTGGCCATTTGGATATTTTTGTTTGTGAAGTTCCTATTTAGTCTTGTGCATGTTTTTGTTTGTTTATTTGTTTGTTTGTTTTGTGACAGACAGAAAGAGACAGAGAGAGGGATAGATAGGGATAGACAGACAGGAAGAAAGAGAGATGAGAAGCATGAATTCTTCATTGTGGCACCTTAGTTGTTCATTAATTGCTTTCTCATATGTGCCTTGACCCGGGGGCTACAGTAGACCAAGTGACCCCTTGCTCAAGCCAGCAACCTTGGACTCAAGCTGGTGAGCCTTGCTCAAACCAGATGAGCCCACACTCAAGCCGGCAATCTTGGGACCTCAAACCTGGGTCCTCCGTGTTCCAGTTCGACGCTCTATCCACTGCGCCACCACCTGGTCAGGCTTGTGCATGTTTTTTAATTAGGTTGTTTGTCCTACTATAACTGAACTGTAAGAGTTCTTTGTATATTCTAGATACTAGTCTTTTGGCAAATATTTTCTCCCACACTATAACTTGCCCTTTCACTTTTTTAATGACATCTTGTGATGAAATTCAATTTGTTATTTTGGGGGGAGACAGTAACTTGGTGATCTGCCTAAGAAATCTTTGCCTACCCCAAGATTACAAAGGTATGCTCCTATGTTGTCTACTAGAAGTTTTGTTGTTTTAATTTCTACATTTAAGCCTATGACCCATTTCAAATTAACCTGTAGGTATGATATGAGATAGGGGCCAAGAGTTTCTTTTTTATCCTCCATATTGGTATTCAGTTGCTCTAATACTGCTTCTGAAAAGACCTTTCTTTCCAAAACCATTGAATTGCATTGGTGTCTTTGTTGAAAAACAAGTGATGTGTGTGTGTGTGTGTGTGTGTGTGTGTGTGTGTGTGTGTGTGTAGCATACACCTTTCCCAAGCTGGTTTAACTATCCATGTGCCTGAAATCATCATTAGAGATAATTTTTTTTACGATTTGTATGATTTGAGTCTTTAAAATCCCAAATATCTATCCATGATATAACAAATCAAGTCCTGTTCTCAATTAATACCTTGGAGTCATGGAGTTCATTAAATCCCAGATGGCAGAAGTGCCCTGGGCTAGAAGTTGAAAGAACTAGGTTACAAATAATGCAACAAACACCCTCTGAGGGCCTTCTCTTGCCAGGCAGGATGTTTGGAATATGTTAGGGAAGAGAAGAGAGCAGAGAATAAGACACGTTCCCTATCTGTAAGGACTTCACAGCTGGGCTACAGACCGAATGACCTGAGACTACCTTCACTCACCCCCAAGCTCCACACAGAATCCTGGGACCCAGAGTGGATAATTCGGAGAATTTATTACTCCTCTGGTAGTTAAGGAATTTCAAGGCATTCTAGTCAGTTCTCTACCAGGTTTTATAAGCCTTAAATTTCTCTGTTGCTGAAAAGGGATTAAAAATGTTCTCACTTTGAGATAATTCAGGCAAAGTACTTAGCTCTGAACTTGATATCTAATGAGAGGTTAATACGTTAGCTGTTATTATTATGATTACTCCCAGTGTTGTGATGAGGATAAAATCACAGGGTCACAACATCTCAGGATTAGAAAGAATCTTCCCACTGGAGGTCAGTGGCTAATTATCAGAATTTCCAGGAGATCTTGTTAAAAAAATACTAATCCCCACTCTTCAAACCCAAAATTTCTTTCTTTTGGTTCCCAGGTGAAGCCTGAGAACCTATATTTGGAACAATAATCTCCAGAAAATATAGGATCAACTAAGTTTAGAGATTAGCAATGTCTGGCACAACCGAAGAGAGGTGGGGATTGGGAGATGCCTAAATTGTCTTAGAAATGCTGTTATTATACAAATGTAATTGGTTAACAAGATAAAATGGTTATACTTGTCAAATACTTTCCAAGAGAAATAGCTAGCACCAGGCCAACCCAGGGAAGGGAAGGGCATCAAATCGAAGGGGGCTGGAAAGGGAGGTGGTTGGGTGCCAGAAACACATTTCAACAATTTCACAATGTTACCTGGGGCCAGGCCCTGCTTAAGACCCAAAACCAGTTTACATCATGTTGGCAATGGATTAAACCACCAGGTCTGTCAGCCAATACAAACAATCAGAGACAAAAACAAATTGAGTGCAAGATAAGGCAAGCTGATATGGCTCAGTCTGAGAAAAAATTATTTGAAGGAACAGTAGCAAATTTCAAAATCTGACTGAGCCACAGTGACCCGGCAGGATTGCTGAGAGTCAAGGCACCTCCATAGCCGTGAAAATTCTACAGAAGACAGGCCAAAAGATTCCATTTCAAGGTTGCTGATGGAGCAAAGCAGGGAGGAGTTTGGGATGGTTGTGGGCAATGAAATTTTCCATGGGTCACATGGCTTTCCTTTTTTTTTTTTTTTCCTTTTTTCTCTGAGTTTCAGAGTGGACAAGCCGATGGCTGGAGCACTGGAGGAGAGTGAGTAAGGGGTCTGGCTGAGGAAAGCAAAGTGAGGTGAAAGTTCTCTAGGTCAAGACAAAGACAGGAGCCAGCACAACCCCACCCCAAAATCTCCAGAGAGGACATTCCACATGCACACATGCTCATGGTCCTGAAGAAGCCCTGGGCTGGGAGGCAGAAGGTCTTGCTTCAGCCAATGGCAACCCGAGTGACCTTGGGTAAACCAATTCTTTTTTTTTTTTTTTTTTTTTTTTTTTTGGCCTCAGCTCACTTATCATCACTGGTCAGTAGATCCTCTAGTCATGGTTCTTGAACACTGGGTGGCATTCTCTGGTTCACTAAGTATTACTGAGAGATAGGAAGTTCACTGGAGTCACTAAAAGAGTTTTTGCTCACAAAGCTTCGCCCACTTTTACTCATATCCAACTGTGCCTCTCAAAATGGGTTCAGAGACATGGTGGGGAGCTAGGCTCCTACCCAGGAGCAACCACCCTCTGTGTCTAAACAGTAGAAGGCTTTCTCAAATGGCATCACTGGAAATGGTGAGACATCTTCAATTTCCCTTCCCATAGAAAACATGCCACCATCTTTGAGGGCTGGAGTGAAAGGAAACTCAAATGAAACCTAATAGTGACTTTCATGCACATGATCATCATAATGTGGGTGATCAATTTAATCCAGAATTACAGAAGAAACACTCTCTAGACACCCTTTCATCCTTGAAAACATTCCTGTTATTTTCTGGATTAAGCCTAAGGCCATATGCTGGTTGGGATACAGGACAGGACAGTTCTATATTTGAGCCTTGAGATTCTCTATTGGCAGGTCACCAATTTGACTCACCTAAGGAGACCTGAGGTTTTTATCTATACCTATTTCCGGTGCCTGACACATTGTAAACATGCAAATGTTTGTGAAATGGATTGTCAAGTTCAAGATGATGGCCATATTTTGGACATGTCAATGCAATAACATTTCGGAAGACATTAAGACATAGTTGAATTTAACCTACATAAAACAGATACAAAGACAACCAAACCAAGAATAAATTTCTAGTATTCATCTAGTGCTTTTATGCCTTCTTCAGCACAAAGTTAGAGTATTTTTCCTTAGTTCTAATTTGAATCTTCTATCATATAAGTCCACTTCCTCCTTTTGACGGGGAATGGAAGTAGTTCCCTGGTAAACAGAGAACAGTACAACAAAATCCTTGTCATAGAAACAATGTTCATTCTGGAATTTATACAGAGTTCTTCAGACTATATTGCCTGTAATGAGCAAAATGTCTATAGGTCTTATTTTCTAAAATTAATTCTTTTCTCATATTTTGAGAGCTAAGGCCCCCAAACCCTTTTTATGAACACAGCCATGTCCTATGTGTTCCTGATGTCTCAAAACTTCAAATGCATGTTGCTGGTAATGAACTCAAAGGTCCCTTTTCCTCTACCATGAGAGGGATCTAAACAAATTGGTTCCACAACAGAAGCATAGTTATTCAAGAAGGACAGAACTCTCAACCAGGTGGTGGCGCAGTGGATAGAACATTGGACTGGGATGCCGAGGACCCAGGTTCGAGACCCCGAGGTCGCCAGCTTGAGTGCAGGCTCATCTGGCTTGAGCAAAATTTAAAAAATAAATAAATAAATAAATAAATAAATAAATAAAAAAGGACAGAACTCTCTATACACCAAGTGTAAGCATTTTGTATTTAAAACGTTTGTCACTTTTTCAGACAAGAATCCAACCAGCTAATGTCATCCCAAAGCCAGTCTTCATGCAAGAACAATCCAGTGGCTATATGGGAATCTAAATTACTGGACCTTGATACAAGACACCTCACCTATATGGGTGAAGAGAGAGACAGAGAGAATATGTGAAATGGATTTTCAAGTTCTGTGTGAAAGACAGAGAGAGAGAGAGATTGGGGGGGTAAGTGGGGAAATTTTGTCATCCTAGACTTTCTGGAGTTACCAAGAACTTCTTTGTCCTCATCTTAAGTAAACTGGACAATAATCTGAAAATATGTCAGTCTCTTGAGAAAAGAGGTGTTCAAGGTACATTCCATCCCCAGATCAAATTAAACAATTTACTCCAAAGCGGTCTACTTTCATGCACAAGAGTCATCTGAGCCTCCCTGTCACAAGCTAGGACTTTGCTCAATGGGAAAAGCCACCTTTTCCAAACACCCAGTCCCTCTTCTGAACCAAGTTCATTTGCCCCAAAGAGTTTGTTCATTCTTACAAATGAGGGATTATTAAATTGATATTTTCTTTTATTTCTCTTGTTTTCTTTTTTCATCTCACTCTACATCTTTCCTAAACCAAGAAGGAGAAAATTATTCTGAAAGGTTAGAGACACTAAGCAGTGTGAAGGAAGTTCTTTGACTTTGGAAAGTACACCAAGCCTTAGGAGAGTTACAGAGACTCTGTGTGTGTGTGTGTGTGTGTGTGTGTGTGTTTCTGAAGCTGGAAATGGGGAGAGACAGTCAGACAGACTCCCACATGCGCCCGACCGGGATCCACCCGGCACGCCCACCAGGGGGCGACGCTCTGCCCACCAGGGGGCGATGCTGTGCCCCTCCCGGGCGTCGCTCTGTTGTGACCATAGCCACTCTAGCGCCTGGGGCAGAGGCCAAGGAGCCATCCCCAGCGCCCGGGCCATCTTTGCTCCAATGGAGCCTCGCTGCGGGAGGGGAAGAGAGAGACAGAGAGGAAGGAGGGGGGAAGGGTGGAGAAGCAGATGGGTGCTTCTCCTATGTGCCCTGGACGGGAATCTAACCCAGGACTTCTGCACGCCAGGCCGACGCTCTACCACTGAGCCAACCGGCCAGGGCCTACAGAGACTCTTTACCACAGTAAGACAGACATGTGGCTAAAACTGAGTGGTCAAGTTGGCTTCACTTGCCTTCACCCTAGTTTCCCAGGTCTGAGCTACCACAGGGTACCAGAGACTCCTCCCAGCCATTTTGGAAGTCAGTCTGAGAGCTGGTTGACTTGTAGAAATGCTGTAGAGAACTCAACAGGGACATGCAACGCCCCCTTGGCCTTGTTTGACTGACACCATCACTTTGGCCTTTTTAGT
This sequence comes from Saccopteryx bilineata, assembly GCF_036850765.1. Taxonomy (NCBI): domain Eukaryota; kingdom Metazoa; phylum Chordata; class Mammalia; order Chiroptera; family Emballonuridae; genus Saccopteryx; species Saccopteryx bilineata. Next base: position 19,093,399 of record NC_089494.1, on the reverse strand, counting down.
TGTTTTAAATTTATTTTCAAACATCTTTCTAACACACCTATTTCTAAAGGTGTGTATTTCAATACTAAATATTTAATTATCTTCAACAGCTAGCACATATAATTGGATATCCTAGCATCTGAGATCTTCTCTGCAGGACTACAAATAACCTGAAGAGTAAGAGACTGGCTTTTTATCTCTGTATCTCCAGACCTTACTCCAGTGACTGGCACATAACAGGTACTTAATAAAGATGGGTAAGGATTGAATAACACAATAAATAGAGGCTCAACATAAACCTAGCACTAGCTAGGCAGACCGTGGGTAGAAGGAATTAATGAATGAATAATGGATGAATGAATAAATGGTGGGAGAGACAAAGGAAGGGACAAAGGGAGGGAAAACAGAGAAAAGGAGAGAAAATGAAAAAAGGAAAATAAATAAGCAGCAGAATAATATACAGCACTGATTCTCCAGAAAAAAATAAATTTTTCCAGCATGAAATAATTGGGGAACAGTGAAATTCAATGTATGTAGTCCCCTGAGTTGAAAGACAAATGAAATGAGAAAGTAAAATTGAGTCTTCACAGAGAGAAAAAGAAAGAGTATGTGTGTGTGAAGGGAAATGTGAGTTGGACAAGGAAGGTAAACACCACATAGTTTACTGACAAAGAAAAAAGGGATCTTATTTCGTCAGGTCAGCTATATCTATTCATCAAGCTCAGTTAATTGCTGTGGTAGTCATGACTCCTTCTTACCTCGGTAAATGAAACCTAGAAGATTTTTAGAGTTTATACCCTTGTTTTCTTAGCTCTTCTGAATATGCTGTCAGCCAAAGGCACTGGCCGCACCCCTCTCTTTCAACACTCTCCAGGAGTTCGTTCTACTTGTCAAGCAAACAACTGGTGTGCAGCAAAGACTGTCTTCAGCAATGGGAAGCTGTGCTGTTGACTCGCTAACCTGTTTGAGGAGCTGACAAAATCCACTGTCTCTGTAGGAATCCACAGAATTGACTGAGGCTCCTCGAGGCTTGACACTCCTTGCCTTCTTGAATAGATAAATCCATCCTATTCCCAGGAGGTGAAGGACATGACTGCGGAGACACCTTGTTCGTAGCTTGTGTTGGCTCCTCACTGTCAATCTAATTCCATCACTAGATCCTGAAGGTTTAGTTCATGTTCATGACAACAATAAGACTTGCATTTCTTAGATGACATGCTAAGTGCGAGGGCATTTCAGTTAAATATTCAGAAACCTATCAAATGTCACCAGATGTGCATGCGCACAGACACACACACACACACACACACAAAACCTGAAAAACCTTTCTTTACAGGATTCTGAAGACTTGTTTCTTGCTGAAAAAAAAACCTCTATTCTTACACCTCTATGCCACAGATCCTGCTCTGAAAGAAACTGTTTTTCAAACTGAGCCAACCTAGAACATAGTGGTAAGAAGGTCAACTTGTGTAGACTAAAGGACAAGGCATGTTCCAATTAAATGCCTACATACTTTGCCATTGTCTGGATTGATTGTGACATTCCAGTAACACAAATATATTTATTTTTGAATTCTACATAATGAATATATGAATCTTTGCTGCCATTATTTACAATGGTCTAAGAGTACTGCAGATATTAAGTCAATGCTATCCGCTTTACATCTAAAACTTCTAGAAGGTAATGAACTTGAACTCTGAACAATGACCCCAGAAATAGAGATTTCTAACCCCCACTGTTACATCAGCTACAGCAGAAAAGCTTTTTCAAAAAAAAAAAGATTGATCGCAGGCCTCATGCTTGTGTTTCTGACACAGGATCTCTGGGAAGGGGCGTCTTAGAATCTTTGCTTTTAACCACACTCTGGACCCCCCAATGCCATCCCACCCCTTGGGCCCAGTGAACTTCAGCAACCAGCTCTGCTCTGTTCAGATAGTCTGAACTCACAATCTAGCTACTGCAGCCGGGGTTCTTAGCAGGATCTTCCACACAGAACACCTGCCAGCCTCCAGATCTCTCCAGGGCCATGCACTACTGCCTGCACCAGGACCTATGAGAGGGAGATGAAAACATCTCAAAGAAGGCAGTTCTTTGGTCAAGACTCCAAAAGATATTCATGGTAGAAGGAGATCAGCTTACCCCACTCCTTCCAACAATAGCAATCCGTTCTCCCATCATCCCTTCCTCAAATTGTTCTTCCACCTGTAGGCTTCCTGTGGACACTAGGGAGAAAAAAAGATGGGACCTTGAAAGATCACTCAGGATTACTCCAGTGACCTACCAAAGGCAGATTCTAAAATGACCCCTTCTGATGTTTACTCTGATTCAACATCTACCCAGCTCCTCACTTTCCACCTCTTCCCCAGCCCCAATAGGGATGCTGTTCAAGCTAGTGTCATAAGCAGCGAGCACAATCTTGAGTCTAACAGAAGCCTCTTCCTTTATTTCATTCTGTATCATAAAACCCTAGAAAACCCTAGAGGCCAAAATCACCCCTCGCCCCGTCCTATCACTCTACTTCTGGATTTAGAAAGAGTATAGATAAGATCAGCTGTCAAAATCTTCCCAGTTCTCACCTTCGTATCCTCTACTCTAGCAACATTCATCTCTTTCTCTGCCTTGCTTTTTTCTAGTTTTTTTAAACAAGTTCTTTTTTTTAATGTATTCATTTTTAGAGAGGAGAGAGAGAGAGAGAGAGAAGGGGGAGGAGTAGGAAGCATCAACTCCCATATGTGCCTTGACCAGGCAAGCCCAGGGTTTTGAAATGGCGACCTCAGCGTTCCAGGTTGACGCTTTATCCACTGTGCCACCTCAGGTCAGGCTATAGTTTTCTTTTTATACGCAGTACCGACCACCAGCAAATCCTAAAATGCTATCCCTTAGCACAGCAGAAAGACTTCAGTAGTGATAATAAACTGACCTCACGCTGGGCTTTCAGATCCTCTCTGCTTTGAACCTCTTCCAGAACTTGTCACTCCAGGGACACAAACTCTTGTCTCTAAATTCTTCATAGCTATGGTCTATCAGCATCCACAAGAAGGTCACAGGCTGCCCTTCCCCATGACCTGCAGCTGTATTTGTTTGTAGCCCTAAGTAGTCCTGGCTTTTTCTAAACAATCGCCTCCCTGCCCTACCTCCCACCACCACCCTCATCCTTGGCCCTGGGTCGGCCAGTGCTAACTCAAGGGCAAGTAGGAAACAAATTTGCAGTTTTCCCTCCTGCCCCAGGTTACTCTTGGTGCTAATTTTTTCCAGCTTTCTCCCCAACACTCAGGCATTTGTGTGTGTTTTTTTTGGGGGGGGGTGAGGTTACAGTTCACAGATGTATTTGTTTGTGTGGTTCTGGGCTAGACTTTGATAAGTTACTGTCTCTTACCCCTGAGAAATGATCTCTAAATCTGGAAGGTTCTGGCCTGGACTCTTTGCTGCTGTCCACCAGCACCTCCTAGTCCAGAATCCACTCATGGCTGGGAGAGGAGGTTAAGCAGGGGTGAAGCTCTGCTCTTCAGTGGCTCAAGGCTGCAAACACTCAGCCCATCCATCGATATTGGAGACAAACAGGCAGCCGCTACCGCCACGCCCTCTGACCCCTGGCCAGTTCTCCAGCAGGGAACTGGCTACAGTGCCTCCCAGAATAATCTGCAAACCTCACAAATTGAAATTTACAAGGAGTCTTGTCACATTTTTTCCTAAAATTCCAAATCCATAACATCTACAGAACTCCTTTCATCCAATGATTGAGTAATTCTGTGGATGGAAAAAGAACAGCGGAAAAGAAGACCAACCCATCCTCCACCCACCCATTAAGGTTTTGATGTTTTCTTTTTTATTTGCCTGAGGCACTGGCCAGTTGGCTGGGCCTGCCTCTCTCCCCATGGAGGTCTGTGCACCTTCCCCATTGCGACCCCGGTTCTGTTTTCCACACTGCTCTGGCACAGAGGGACGGATCACGTTTGACGTGAGCTCCAAACGTCCACCAAGCGTTTGGAAATTAAGGACACCTCCAGGTTTTCATACTCCCACACCATCCAGGATCTTGTTGCCAGATATATTTATTCATCAGGTGCTCTCTGAAATGTGGCACTCCAGGCATGGCCTGTGGGTCTGGGGACTGAAAAGGTGGCTGTCACTGCACTGACTCCCCATCTCTCACCTGGGCTCCCAGTCCTCTCGTAGGTACTAAGTTACATATGCATTCCTTTAGTGAAAAACATGATAATAATATAGCAGATTTAGGAGAAAGAACGCACAAGGAATCCGGTCACTACCATGTCACAGATTCTGAAAGTTGGAGAATTTCTGCTCTCTGTCATGTTAGTGGGCCAGAGTGACAAACGAACGTTTCTTTCCCATCTGGGTACTGGCCTCATGAGGACACAACTGGTATCTGAGTCTACGGCCTTGACTCATATTGAAGCTACGCAGCCCAAACCCCATCGCAGCCCCCTCCGAGGGCTGTCTATACATGGCTCATGCTGTATGCTGCTGCCTCAGAGGCTTTGTGAAAAAGAGGCCACCTGCTCAGAATTCTTGTTGTCCAGAGAGTTTCTAGGAGAGCAGCAAGGGTACCTGAGAAGGCGATGCCTGCTGCTGTTTACCCTCATGTGCACACCTCTGCTGCCCACAGAAAGAGACAGAAAAAGAGATGGGGAGACAGAGAAATTAAACCCAGGGCACTCAGACCCTGGGCTCCGTCATTGCACCCTAGTAACCCCGGAGCAGAGTTTAACAGACTATTCCATGGTCCACAATGCGTTCCAAGTATTCTGGTCTGAATGTCATGGTCTATCTATCAATAATTTTCTCAAGCTTAACTAGAAAGCCCAAATTCACCCCATGCTGGAACTCTAGGTTCTGAACCTGTGTGAAGCTTGGTGGCTGGTATGGACCTCTGGCCTTGCGTGACCCTCACTCCTCTAGTTGGGATACTAAATCTTCCCCAGCTCTTCCGCCTTGACAGGTTCCTGCCTTGCTGTCAGGACTCAGGGTGACCATACAAAGCCGGGCTGTCCAGCCCCTAGGCACGAAGTGTCCGCGGTTCAGTGGCCTGGTACCAGCTACTTTTGGTGATTACTCGTCAGTGGCCCTTGATCTCCTGCAGCATGAAATCAGTGTGGCTTCCCCGTGCTGTGCTCAGGCTGCTGCTGTGTCTTCGTCTCCATCTCTTGCTGCTTGTCCTCTTATTTCTACGAAACAGCTCCCGGGTCCTCAGAAATGCCATCCTCTTTCCCACCTGCAGGCCTTTGCACAGCCCGTCCCCTCTACCCGGAACGCATTTCCTCTTTCTTCAGTTAATCTCTGCTTTCTTCAGGTCACGATCCTTACATTTTCCAAGAGAAGGCCTCCCCTCACTTCCGCAGGCCTGTCTGGGTGTTTCTCCCATAGCACTAGGGCCACCCTCTCTCAAAGCACTTGTCGCAAGGGCTACTGACACATTTTCTATCTTCCTGACTAGACTGTAAGCTTGAAGACACTGTTCAACTCACACTGCCAGAAATTACCAAAGTATTGAAGTGCACATCATAGAGACTCAAATAGTTAAGGTAGGCTCGGTCTGTCTTGTATCCCAAAAGCTCAGCTGTGAATGGAACATGCCTGCCCTCACAGAGCTGCCACTCTGAAAACAATGAACACCTGAACAACCCATAAATGCGATTAGCGTTGTGAAGAGGGACATAAACAAAAAGAACCAGGGGGCCGTCCTAGAGCACATTGGGGGAGGCAGGGCCGGTGCATCCACTTTAGACAATGCGTAGTCAAGGAAGTTCTCTCCGAAACGCTGACCGTGAGCAGGGAGCTGAGGTGTGAAGAGCCAGTCATGCAAAGACCGGGGAAGTAAGGTCTCCAGGCAGGAAAAAGTCTGGTACATTCTAGGAACATCAGAAGGCTAGGATGGCTGAGCAAAGAGGGAAGTAGCACATTCTTCATACAATCACGCCCACTGCATCACAGTGGCTTAGACCACAACCACTTTATCACCTGAGGGATGAGTCACTCTGGAGAAGAGGTATTGTCCCCTCCACTGGGAAAGGCCATGGTAACAGGAGTCTATACACCATTGCTTCTTCTACAGAATAGTTCAAGGCCTGGGGCCTGTCTTCCAGGCTCAAATTCCAAGGCAGGGAGGTAAATCTGTTCTTATTTTTAAATTTAAATTTAAAATTAATTAGCAACCAACAAAGAAGTAAGAATGAGTTTATTGGTTTTTTTGTTTTGTTTTGTTTTGTTTTGTTTTGTTTTGTTTTGTTTTGTTTTGCCTGATTGGGGAAAGGTTAGGAGGAAAGAAGACAGAACTTGTCCTTTCAACCAGCCAATCAGGATGCGTCTCTTGGAGAAGATGAGCCTTGGATAAGTAGTAGACTTCTTTCCAAAGAGTAAGAGTAAGAGCCTCCCTTAGGGTCATGGCACATCCACTTTATTTCCATGCCAAGTTTACACCTATGCACACTAAGTTTGGAATGTGCCTTGTTATCTGCTCCTGGTTTGGCTCCACCCTTTCCCTGACCGAGAACAATCCCCAGATAGATTGACTGCGAGTAACTGTGGATGACAGCAGGGACGCTGGAGCCAAGGATTGTTTACATGTCCTTCTGGACAACCTGTTCTCTCATTCCACCATCAGAATCAGAGCTTCCTCCTCCAACCCCCTCCTCCTCCATTACTCAGAGTCGGTCCACATTCCTAGCTTAGGCAATGCATTCTTGCTGCCCTGACACATACCACCAGAGTGGGCCAGGCAGGCTATTGAGAGAGCCAAGCTACCCACCCAACACTTAGCTTTGGCCGAGGGCATCAAGCCAAGCCATGATGTCATAGCAGCTGAGGTCCTTGATAGGCTGCCTCAGTTCAACACTTAAAATTGATTGTGGTATTGTTAATGAAGTTGATGAGGGTTACGTAAGACTGTATCCCTCCAAAGCCCAGATTGTATGACTTTTAATTAAGACAAGTCTGGTGGTTAACTCTGCCCTCACTGTAGAGGCAGCTGCTAACTTCAAATCTGGAGTGGGTTTCAGTAGGGAAACGGTTGTTTGTTATAGAATGCACCATAACACAATGAGAACTTCTGGGTATGGAAAGGTCTCTAAGGAAGTTCCTGGGTTCAATTCCATCACTGCTAAATCAGCACCAATTCTGAATCATTTTGAACGAATGTCCAATGACAATGCCTTCTAAGAATAGGATTCATACATTTATTTATTCATTCATTCATTCAAAAAGTGTAGTTAGCACCTCCGGTGTGTCATGCACTGTGCTAGATATGCAAGGTGATGAATGAGACATGTTGCCTTCCTTCAAAGAGCTCCGTAAGGGGCAATGAATATGTTTATTTCCCTTGAGAAAATGGCAGAAAGACCACTATATGAGTCTTCTAAAGTCAATAACTACAAAAGTCATCATGAGCTATAAGTACCTGTCCTGTCTGCAGGGATAGTGGTGATGATGCTGTAATGGCTGACCGACTTTGGATTGCTAAGTCATGTTAAATCGGGCAAATGTTTTTCCTCCTCTACAATGCTTTATGTGTCATAGGCAGTCAGTTAGTAGTTGACAAAGACGTAGAATGAAATAGAGCTGCAGTCTCTACAGTCTCTATGGTACATTACTTTCTGGTTACTTATTATACTAATATTAATATTAATAACTAAATGTGAGTGCTCACGATATACTAGGAATAGTTCTAAGTATACTATAGGCATCATCTAATTTAATCTTAACAAGCCCAAGAGGTAAATACTGTTCTATGTTTATCCTAACTTTACAGATGCAGAAACTGTGGTTTAGGCTGACTTGCATTCCTTATTGCCTGCAGGGGTTTACAGGGGCTCCACTTGAGACCTGCTGGCCTGGTTCAAGCCCTTCTTCCCCTTATGAAGCCCATTCATCCAGGCTTTACTGCATCCAGTCAGTGGCTACACCACTTTGCTAAGCCCCAAACATACAGGCCAAGTTGTGAGGTTATTTAGTCATTCAACAAATATTATTTTGTACTCCCACATGATGAGAATACAGTGATGAAACAGACATTGCACTCAGCAGGGTTTCAGTCTAGTAGAGTAGATCAGGAAAATGAACAGAAATAAGACAGAAAACCAGGACTAGGCACTGAACACACTGGGCTGCCGGAGGCCAGCAAAGGGTCTGGGCTGAGACTGGCCCTTTCAGGGGTCCTACCTCAAGTTCCCACACCTTGGAACTGTGTCCTCCTATGGCCTAGGGGCCTGTGACCAATCTCACTCCACCAGCACTCTGGTCATCAGCATCATGAGCAAGACAATGCCAAAAACTTACTCTTTGCTGCTCAGTGGAAATAAAGATTAAAAATATATGCAAAGGAGGTGGCTAGGAGAAGTGCAGAGGCCAGAAGAACAACTGCTGGGGGCTCGTAAAGAATCACTAGAAAGAGAAGCTAGAAAGAATCAACCTGGCTATTCAGAAGTTGAGCAACAGGAAACTGAAGGAGAATAACTGTCCAAACGGTGTATGCGTCTCCCAGCATGAGAGCGGTACACCCCGGGCCCGAGACAGCGCCAGACCCTCGGGTCTCTCAACCAAACGTCAGAAATGATCAAGTTCCTCAGTAGCTGGTGAGAGGTTCCCCATCCTTCAGTGTGTAATGCCCTGAGTAGCATCTGGTGTTCAGTACTCCAATAATGAGTCTGCATCCCTGGACAATATAGATTTGGGTTCTGCGTTTGCTCCGATTGTGGGAATCTTTGTTTATTACCAAGAGGTGAAAAGGACCAACATCATGATCAGATCAGTAATTTATTCCTCCCCAAACTCTTGTCATCTGAGATGCAAGAGAGAACATGATCCCTGCAGAGCAGTTAAAGGCCAAGAACACAGTGGAGATTAAAAGAGAAGACCAAATTCCACGGGTATCATGTGGCTGGCTTCTCAAGGAGGTAGGGTAGATCATTTAGCTCTCACTGGGAAGTCCAAGTCCCAAGCCTGCTCCTGTGATTTTACTCGTGGCAACCCCCTTGAAACAAAGAACACTGGCTTCTCTCCTACAACCTATCTTAAATGGCACAGCAACGAGTATGGTCACCAACATAAGCAATGACACCATCACTAGACAGGTTGCCTTACTGGTTTCAAGAATAGGAAATGAAAAGACACCCATTGCCATTGAGATTGAGCACATTGTTTGTATTGTGGTAGAGTGGCTGCTTCACCAGCATACTTTTCTTCATCATCACCGTACCCATGAGTATGTCCTGGACTCCAACATCTTCCTCATCGGCATCTTTGGGGCCCATGTACCTGAGGGCCCCCAGGTCACTGTCACTGTCATTCTGTTAATGACAGACAAATAGATGGCCAAGAAGAACATCTGTTGAATAACCTGTAAGCAATGGAGACCGTCAGCCAGTCCTCGTGACAAGACTGACACTTGGACTTACATCAGGACCCATCTGTGGCTTGACAGATCTATGTGGCTGACACATGTGAAGAACAGACAAACCAACTCTTAGTCTGGAGCTCAGGAATCTGAGCTTCCTTATTTAACACAATAATACTGTATAACCAAGCTGAGTTCCAAAAAGAACAGGAAAGTGTTCCCATCATCCATTGAGAAAGTTGTGGTTGGAGATACCTCAGGAAATATCCTTGGAAATCTTCAGAGTTCATATTGGGTGATGAGATAAAAGTTAGGAAATGAAACTACAAAATGCTTGACATTTCTTTGGATTCTATCAACAGCTTTCAGCTCCCCATGCATGAGATGAATGACCCCAAAGACAAATGCTTCCTCGTGATGATAAAGGGGCCCATGAGAAGATCTTAGAGAAGTGCAGCACATCATTATCAATGTCCTAAAGCAAGTGTCTGGACGAGGGAACAGTTAAGGCCTTCCACACAGTGTGCATGAGCTAGGTGGCCTGGGGGAGCCTTGTTCTGGGTTTCTGTCATTCTACTTGTCAGCAATTGAGTTTCCAGAAACTTACTCATTGGACAGATACCATGACCTTTCTCACCTTCAACTTTTGCTTTGTGAGCTTTTGTCAATTATTGGTCCCCTTCAATTCATTGTGCCAAAGTGCTGGGATCAACATTGTCTTGTTTATAGGTGAACGTCTCTTCACGGTTAAAGCTATGGCCAAGAGTATAGGTATTATTTCAGCCAACAGTGAGGTAGTAGAAGACACTTAAAAATGACTCACAACCACTGTGGAGCAAGTTAACAAATAGGTTGCTAAAGCCACTGTGGTGACCAGTATGGAGCTGAAGGATACACATCAGGAACACCTGAATGAGTTCTTACCCAACCACTCAGAAATTATCCTCACTCAGACATCAGCAGCAGAAGCTCATCATCATGGTGGGCTCTCAGAGGCAGGATGCAGACGTAGCTGTGATGATTCTCCAGCTCTAAAGAAGGCACATATTGGCCCTGGTCGATTAGTTCAGTAGTAGAGCATCAGCTCGGCGTGTTGAAGTCCCAGGTTTGATTCCCAGGCATGGCACACAGGAGAAATGCCCATCTGCTTCTCGAACCCTCCCCTTCTTGCTTCCCTCTCCCCTTTTGCTTTTCTCTTTCTCTCTTTCTCTCTCTCTTCCCCTCCTGCAGCCATGGTTTATTTGGAGCAAGTTGGCCCCGGACACTGAGGATGGCTCCATGGCCTCCACCTCAGGCACTAAGAAGACCTTGGTTGCTCACCAAGCAACACTCCAGACGGTCAGAGCATCGTCCCTAAGGGGCTTGCGGGGTGGATCCTAGTTGGGGCACACATGGGAGTCTGTCTTTATCTCCCCTCTTCTCACTGAATAAAATTAAAAAGGCACTTATTGGAGGTGGCAGGTTCTTATACAGCCAAAAATGCAAGCTACACAATCTTACAGAATGACAATGACATCTTTGCATCTATAGTCACAGGGTGGAGGAAAGCCTCCTAGTCACTGACAACCTAAAGAAGATTGTTGCTTATACTCTGACCTAGAACATTTGCCCCTTTTTGACCTACATTATTGTTGGGCTCACCCTGCCCAACATCTTGTTCATCAACTGAGGCACAGGTATAATTCCTTCATTGTTTAATTTAATGGAAAAGCTAAAGGAGACATTATAAACCAGAAACCTCACTGTGAGCAGATGGACATACTGGTGAAGAAGCTATCAGCCCTGTACTCCTGACTGCACACTGGCCTCATGCAAGCCCAGGGAGCCTCCGTCGTTTATGGGAAGACGCACGAACAGAGGGAGTTTAGACACAGCACTCTCATTCACCTTTTGGGAAAACAGGAAAAGGACAGCATAAATGACTAAGAAGACAGCTACGGACGAGAACAGACAAAGTAGTCGAAGAATTGCCCAGAATAGACAGGCTACACATTTGCTCTCGTTGACGTTATGAACCAGTAAAGAGCATTTCTGATCATGAGAGAAACCAGGAGCAATTGCATCTTCCAGCAGGGTCTTTTCTGAACTAAAGCCGTCTGGGTAGGGACTGCATCCCAGTTTTCCATAACATTAATTCTATTCTATGGTTTTGAAAGTGTCACAGACCTGAATTTCACCATGTTCCTGGCTGAGGACTGATTTGTGGCTATACCACATGCCATTCTTCTTTGAGTGTGTAAAGATTTGCGAAAACTTGTCACCAGACTTTACCATGGAAGCTGTCGATATATCACTAAGACCATCTTTATTGTCAAATTTCCCAACTTCACATTGGTGATGATCATCAGATCTCTTGAGCAAAAAAGGATATCATCATTTATACTTGAGAAAACCAAAAACCATAATAAGAAAGGCATTCAATTGATGTTTTATACTTTACAGCTGAGATTTGACTGGTTATATATAACTTTTCTATCTATCTCTTTCCGTCTCCTGTTTTAATTTCAAGGTGATGATCTAGGGAAGAAAAAAAATTTGTATTTACATAGGTCTCCATGGCTTTCAATAATCTTGTGTAACTCCGACATCTGCTGGGTCTCCTTGTTCTTAAGCACTAGGTAGCTTTCTCCAAACTTTTGTTCTATGTCCTATAGAAGACCCAGTGCCCTCCCCACAATGTACATGTATTTCTGGGGAAATTGGTCACTTTGCTCAAAAATTCAGCTCAAGGTTTGCAGGAAATAGAGGTAGGACAGGATTATATCTTAAGAATATGAACATATATGTCACATATCACTTTGATTCTCAGACATTTCCATGCCACGATTTCCCTGGCCATATCATCCCTCACCCCAACCTCTTGTCAACTCACTGGTTCGTTTTTGCATTACCTCTTCGCATCACTTCTCCCCCTCTGTCCCAGACTGTCTGTCCTTCACCCCTGCCACTGGACCACCGGTTTGGCTTCTTTCAAATCCTGCTCCAAAACTGATCTCTAAGTCCACTTCACATAGTCTAAGGCAGGGGCCCCCAAACTTTTTACACAGGGGGCCAGTTCACTGTCCCTCAGACCATTGGAGGGCCAGACTATAAAAAACACTATGAACAAATCCCTATGCACACTGCACAGATCTTATTTTAAAGTAAAAAAAAAACAAAACGGGAACAAATACAATATTTAAAATAAAGAACAAGTAAATTTAAATCAACCAACTGACCAGTATTTCAATGGGAACTATGCTCCTCTCACTGACCACCAATGAAAGAGGTGCCCCTTCCGGAAGTGCGGCGGGGGCCGGATAAATGGCCTCAGGGGGCCGCATGTGGCCCGCGGGCCGTAGTTTGGGGACCCCTGGTCTAAGGTGTCCAACTGAACAAAGGAGTCTTTCATTTACCAGAAAACCATTGTGGTTCGAAATAATAGTATCTATTTCTTGTAAAACATTTGCAAAGCATTTTCCAGGTGGACCTTATGTCAATCATAGTTCATGCTTTTAACTTAGATTTATTCATGTGTGGAACACACATCTATGTTGACAGGCCCAGAGAGACCTTGTTTTTAAAGTAAAAGACATTGTACAAAACAAAAATACTAAGCTAGAGAGTGTTAAGTGATAGAAGAAAGGTCCAGGGATGAGAATATCTGTAAGTGATTTCTGACATTTCTTCTCAATTCTAATTTTCCATGGTTCTGGATCATGTCTGTGATGACCAGTTAGGGGCAGAGAGGAGGCTTCAAGATGCAGGTGCACCTGGACCAGACGTAGAGAAGAGGCCGTGTCAAGATAAGGGAAACATCATTTAAAGAAAAGTTTAACCAGTCTCATTTTAATTTGAATGAATAAGGAAACTTTATAAGATATCAATATTGGCACTTTGAAGTTTCGGGGACATCTTTTACCTTTTATTACTTAAAAAAATTAGAAGATTTCACTGCTTAGCTTTCCCTCCTTCCTTCCTTTGAACACCATTGACTGGGGACCTTCCATGTTTCAGGCAGTATGCTAAGCACTGGGAATGCAAAGATGCAGCCCTCAGAGGCAGTCCAAGTTCAGTGGGAGAAAGAACTAAGGAAGCAGACGATCAGGCTCAGATCTTCAGTTCCTGCATCCTGCCTACAATCTCTGGCTTCTACCACTCAAGGTTAGGCACAATATTCAGCCCCTGCTCTAGCCCACTCACCCCTAAGTTCTTTCCCACCAGCCATTTGGTGGTTTTAATAACTTACATTAAACCTTTCAGGAATCAGAATCACTCCCTGAGTCTCTTCCACCTGCTGGCGAGCCCCTCACCTCGTTCTCTTTTTTTTTTCTCTCCTCATTCTCCTTTCAGGAACAACACAAACTCCCTTCCTTATCCAACGCATTCCAGTTCCAAGGGTATATGCTACTTGAACATACCCTTGTCACTCCCCACCCATGGTGACTCAAAATATTACTTTCAAATAAATCCATGGCCCTCCCCAATAAAGAGTTCTGGAGAGGAAGGAAAGGGGTCCATCTGTGCTCAGAATGCGGTGGGGCTTGCCCAGTACACGGCAGAAGAGGCAGCCTTGTGTGGTAAAGACTACAAGGAATTCTGGTCCATAACATGCATTTCCAGTTCTCAGTGAGACCATTCCAGAAATGTAGGGAGTTGGCCCAGGGACTTGCCAATGTTTGGGTTATGTTTCAACCTTGATTGAGCTCCAGAATTTCACATAGTGTCAACTCCTATGTGCTTCTGAGGTGGGCTGGGTACATTGTGCCTCTCTGTTTTCACTCTTGGGTCTTTTCCCCACGCGGTTAGAGTGTTTCTTCCATTGAAACCAGGGCTTTTCCTCCCGCTGGGCCTCTACACAGAATCCAATCCATGCTGATACTCCCGGAGGATCTAAATTTACTTTGGGGCTGAAAGAAAAAAAGAAAGAAAGAAAGAAAGAAAGAGAGAGAGAGAGAGAGAGAGAGAAGGAAGGAAGGAAGGAAGGAAGGAAGGAAGGAAGGAAGGAAGGAAGGAAGGAAGGAAGGAGGGAGGGAAGGGAGGGGAGGGGAGGAGGGAGGGAGGGAGGGAAGGAAGGAAGGAAGGAAGGAAGGAAGGAAGGAAGGAAGGAAGGAAGGAAGGAAGGAAGGAAGGAAGGATTTGAAAACATAGCAATAACTCCACGGAGAACTTCCATGAGCTGTATCACTTCGCTCCAGTTTCCCTGATAGGCAGAGGTTATTTTGTGCAATAATGACATGGCAAGAACAGGTTGTGTTACTGGATGTTTCTGCATAGGAAGGAAAGGCAGACTCTCGGCATGAGGCGGTCCTGGGGCTGTCCCTGTTATGGGCTGCCGTGCAGTGTGGGAGTCTCTCTGCTTGTTCCCGTCTCAGTCAGCTCACCCTCTCTTTTTCCTATGTCCTTGTACATGCAGGGTCCGCATCTCCGCTTGGGCCACCAGATGCAGTCTCTCCAGCAGACATGGCATCCTTGCGAAAACAGACTGGATGAAGGTTCCAGAAAAGCCTCATCATTGGCCTCCAATAGCTGAGGTCCTGTCACATAGAAGAAGCATAGATTTACTCAGTCTGGTGGCAGAGGAGAGGAATGGGGACAATAGAAGCTGCCAGAAGGCAAAAACCTCCTCATTAGTCAAAGAGAGTTTTAGACCAGCACTACAATTGAAGTATTTCAAACACCTGAAGTTAGGTATCCCCCAGTTTCCCATCCGCAAAATGTATTTACAGCACTGACTTGCGTGGGGTGTCAGAATGCCCCGGGGAAAGAGATTGCACCGCGGGGAACTTGGGCTTCAGACATAGAAACAGGAAGGGTGAATTTAGGATGTGCAGGTAGAACGTGACAAGAGAAGCTAAGTTTCAAGGTGAGAAGCAGAGGCGAGTCTGCAGTGGAGGCCTGAGAACTCTGGAGTGCTGCGTGCACCCCGGGGTCCGGGAGTCTCGAGGGTGAGAGCCCAGGTTCCAGGAATACAACAAGGCGGTGGCCCTGCTTTAATCCACTCCAGCCCCAGGCACCCTGGCGACATGTGCATAGAGAGGAAGAAAAAGACTGTGATATCTAAAGACCCAAGCACTTCTTTGGAGAGAACCACAAAAATGTAGCCCACCAAGAAAAGGAAACCATTTATTTTTGTCTTGGCAGAAAAAAAAAAAAAATTTACTGTCAGTAGCTGAGAGCAGCAGGGAGCACATCAGCTGTCTGGGGTGGAGAGGCTTGACGAGGCTTCCGACCGAGCGCAGCTCAGAGACCGAGCCCGGGACGGAGCTGGAGGAACAGCAGAATGAGGGGCCCAGCGAGAGCCCCGGCAGGTGCCGCGCTGGCTGAGCTGATCCGGGGCCCACGTGAGGCAGCCCTCGCAGATTTCTGGGGAGCAGGCGGGGGGTGGGGGGCAGTCATCTCATTACCAAGAGGACCAAAATTTTGCAGCTACACAGACAGTGGCCGTCCAACTATTATATTTTGTGTCTACATCTTTTCTTTTCCACAGTCCGGTTTATTGATGTGTAATTTGTTTACAATAAAATTTACCCTTTTTGTGTGAACAATTTAATAAATTGAAGCACATATAGTTGTAAAAATCACTACCACAATCAAGATATGGAACGTTCCCATCACTCCAAAACATCTCCTTGTGCCTCCTTGTCATCAATATCTCCCTTCATCTTCATCCCAGCACCCAACAATCTGTTTTGTGCACGTGTGTGCGTGCATGGGTGTGTGGGGGGGGGTCCTATTTGTTGCCTCTTTCAGAATATCATAGAACAAATCATAACACATCACCTTTTTGAGGCTGGTTTCGTTTCTATAAATAAAGCATCTGAGGTTCATCCCCAGTGTTGCACGTATCAGTTGCATGTTCCTTTTTCCTGCTCTAGTAGTATTCCAGGTATCGGGTACACCACAGTTGGTTTATCCATCCACCAGTTGATGGACTATTGTTGGTGTTTGGGTTTTTCCAGTTATTGATGATTACAAACAAAATATTTGCATGCAGCCTTTAGTGTGGACATTTGCTGTCTAGGACGGGATTGCTAGACCATACAATAAGCACATATTTAACTTTGTAAGAAATGACCAAACCATTTTCCAAGGTGGCTGAACCCTTTGGCATTCCTACTTCGTCTGACTCTTATGGTGACCTCTTTTTACATTCACAGGATCCCAGGCAGAGAATATTGACACTCTACTTCTATTGATCTAACATCCAGGAAGTCAGAAATGTCCCAACGCAGCATTTGCAGCCCCTAGAAATGTGAG